>NC_083717.1:46569828-46922328 GCF_028564815.1 Eubalaena glacialis | reverse complement strand
AAACAAACTTATGGTTACCAAAGGGGAAAGAGGGGGGGATAAATTAGGAGATTGGGATAGACATATACACACTACTATATATAAAATAGATAACCAACAAGGACCTACTGTATAGCACAGGGAACTATACTCTATATTTAGGAATAACCTAAAAGGAAAAAAACTGAAAAAGAATATATACACACACACACACACACACACACACACACACACATGTATAACTGAATCACTTTGCTGTACACCTGAAACTAACACAACATTGTAAATCCACTATACTTCAATTAAAAAAAAATCAATATAGTCAAGTGTCACCCAAGCATTTCTAAACTGCAGTTGATTTTCTTTGGTAACAAATTAATGGGAGTTCAGGAAGATTATGATTTTGTTAGGTCCAAATAATTTGTCTAGGCAACCCTCCCCCCAGCAATTTCTCCATTTCATCTGTATGTTTAACCATACATTTCTAGAAAGTACCCCCGTGGAAATCATTGAAATAGGTTGAATATCTTAAAGTGAAATACATATATAATCTGTACATATGTAATGGACATTAAGAAAAGAAGTCATCAAAATCCTATTTGCTGCCTTCAGCCAGAGTTCTAGGAACTGTCACATCAGTGACACCAGGAGAGCAGTGACATTTGGGGTTGTTTTTAGAGATGAAATTCTGCAATGAGGAGAAAGAAAGGCTGCAATCCTAACACACCACAAAATGTTCTAGACTTCCTATTATAAAAAAAAAAAAAAATTGGCATCTGAGATCTCCTAGTATGAATAATTTTTGCCTGTGTGAACAGGGCTGAGATTTGCTTTCTCTAATTAAACTCCCATGAGACTAAAGCTGCTTTGGAGTTGGTCTTACTCAGAGAATGCTTTTCTCCTCTTCTCCTCCTCTTCCTCCTCCCCTTCCAGTTTGTAGAGAGCTTCCCAGAACCCCACTCCATATCTCAGAAATGTCAGCAGCCTCTTTCAAACCACATGGAGAGGGTGGGGAGCTAGATAGCAATAAGAAGTGGTGAGCAGTGAGTGCTTCTCTGGTCCCGCGTGGATCACGTGGTTCCCCAGAGCCATTTTTAAAGAAAGGAATTAAATTGACATGGTTATAACCCAGTTGACATGCTTTGCAATAAGAAAAGCCATCGAGTATATTAATTTTTGTTTTGGACTATTCTTTTTGAGGAAAGTGTTTGCCTATCACAGTGAAATAAATAAAACAATAACCAGTCTGCTCCTTCAAAAATACTACTGATTACTTGATATCACTATAGAACTAGCATTATTTCCTGAAAAAATCCTGACCTCACGTCATTTGAATTGCAGTCCATACACCTTTACAAACCAGATACTAAACCTGCAGAACCAGTCTGAAAAAAGAAGGGTAACCAAAGGCTACCCAGCTACCCAGATACAGCCTGGTGGCAAAAGGGCTCAGGAAAAATGTGTAGCTGTGACCAGAAATCAAATATGGGTAAGGAGAAAATCTCTCTCTTTGTCCAAAGGAGTGATCACATGTTGACAGCTGGAATTTACATGGCTCCTTATTCAATAAACTAGCGCCTTCCCTGCATTCCAACATCAGCAGCACAATGGTGGCACAGATGCAAACTGACACATTACACACGGTCCAGCTGCCCCGTCCACTCTCCTTGGACCCCTCCTCCTCCTCCTCCTCGGCCTTCTCCATCTTTCTCCAATGTGAGCTTTCACTTGTGCAAGACCTAAACATACACTCTCATTCAATGGTCCTTCTATTACAGGTGCTTGATTTCATGTGCTTTCATATGCTCGCCTGCATGCAGGATATGAACCCTACATGAAAGATAAAAAAACAAATAAGCAAAACAAAGCCAGGACAGGATAAAAACCCAAACAAGTCCCTTCTACTTTGTTGTCAGCTCCAAAAGAGCTGGACATGATCAACGTTTCCCATATCAAATATCTCGTCACCATCACAAACCCTTTTTACGTTGGGTGTACATGGCTTTCTTTATGAACTTGAACCCTAAGGAAATGTGACCTGTGAGTAACCAGTGCTGTCATTAGTGAGAACTGTTTTGGTTACCTTTTGTACAAAAATAGCCATCTGAAAAGAAAGGTAAACTTCCACAATACCTGACAATACGCAATGCTTTCTTTTCTCCCAATTATTTTGGCAATAGCATACACTTCTTGGTTAAAAACTTCCATTAAGAAGTTCCAGAATTTTTCCAGGAGGGTTGCTGTAGTGGGAACAATGGCAGTTTATAGTGGCAGTGTTTATTATTCAGCAAAGCCCAGCAAAATGCATGAAAGGTATATGGAATGATCCCTTGGCTTGCAAAACAGTCCATTCGGTATAGTTTTCCTGTGAAAATATACATTTTACTGATTATGAAGAAACTCATTAGTACTTCCCACACTACACTATGTTCTTAAAATATGGGAAACGGGGAAAAAAGGCTTTCTCTATTATGAAAGCAGTAATTAAACTTTAATCTCTACCACTAGGGGGCGAAATGGAGTTCTTTTCTAAACTGACGGCTGGGCAATCAACCATCACATCATTGTAACATTGAAGGCACTTCAAAAAGACTCAGATGTTTAACTGTTGTGCTAGTGATCATACATTCATATTGGGCTGCAGGCCAAAAGAGAAAAAAAAAAAAGCCAGAGAGTTGCAGCTGAACAGCTACAAAGTGGTGAATTTTACCTTAGAGCAAAACCGTCTTCAGTGACAAATTTCAAAAGCCATATGTATGCGATTTTCATGAAAAGCAGACGACCCTAAATTTCTTTGTTTAACTGGAAGCGATCTTCCTCACAGAACAAGCAGGTTCCTTTCTGCAGTTTCCCTTGTTTATTGTGCTGTTACAAATTTCACTTTCCTTTCTAGTACTACAATCAGGATTCTAGAAATGCTGTTTAATGCCAATGGGTATTTCGTTAACACTGCCACCTCCAGCATCTTTAAGGATATCACCCTAGGTACAACGTCACTGATGGAGAACATTTAGAGTCTTCTGATAAAATAGCGTGTTTTTTTTCCCCATTTTAAATGAAACCCTCCAACCCAACCTTTTTTCTATGGTAAAAGCTCAAAGTTCCCACCAGGCTTTGCCAATACAGGACATTATGATTTCCCCCTCAAGTGGTTAAAACACTGAAAGTGATGAATCATTAGAATGTGAGCGTTATTTCTCACAAAAATAGAACTTCGATTCCTAGGACCTGTTCAGAGCATTTGCTTTTTAGGCTTGATAGCCAGATATTTCAAAGATACTCCGGCATATTAACACACCAAAACATAAGCCATGGCAGGTTATCTAAATTAATAAACTAAAGGGATAGATTTGAGGTGATTGGTAAAGTCCACCTGTCAGCTAGACATTCAGAGAGTTTGCAAATTCCAATTCCAATACCTTTGGTTTTAAAAAGAGGCAAATTTAGCTCGATTCCTATTTTCACTAAACTGCAGTCCCAGGAAAGCTGGAAAAGTCCCAAGTGAAGTGTTGGTTTGGCATCTCCCCTGCCCCCACCTTGTTTCCAAAGCACAAGACAGTTTTGTAAATAGAGATAGTGCCGAAAGGAATCCCCTCTTCCCTTTTACATCGGGAGTGTTACTTGATACGTATCAATATTTCCTGTCAGCTCCAACAAAGCAAAATCTTGGGCCTTCTGGTCTCCTTAGATGGCTAAATATCGTTTGCTTAAGTCAGCGCGTTCCAGACCTTTTATGTGGCCTGACAGTTGATTGGGAGAAGGCCCACTAACTTTCTTAAAGTGTGCAGTCATCCGTTTGGCGGCCGGCTCCGGGGGTTCCACATGAAATCCTCTTTAGATAAATTCATACTTGCCCAGGGTGATTAGCCTTACAGCTTGGCTGGCTCACTTGTCTTTAAAAGCAGGACATTTGCGATCAATGTGAGCCTGAAGTTGTTTTCTACACCTTAACTACCTCTCCTGTAGTCCCCAAAGCTGGTGAAGCAAGATGCAACCAAAAAACATAACAAAACAAAGAAAAAAAAAGGAAGAAAAGAGAAAGGAAAGAGAAACTTTTTTTTTTCCTCCCCAAAGATGACAGGCTGAAGTTGACAACCTAATCCTTCAGGCTTGTCTTACTTACTGAAAGGCTCAAGTAATGTCAAAGGAACCATCTGATAACAGTCTTCATGCCAAACCTAACAGCTTTATTGCAACAAGAAACTTTCACATTAAATTTCCATGTGTTTTCTCTCCACACTCCTTAACTTCACGGCCCAACCTCCCTCTGTGTGTGTGTGTGTGTGTGTGTGTGTGTGTGTGTGTGTTTTCCCAAAGAAAGATAAGGCTTCCCTGCTTCAAAAACCAGATAGAAATTGTTACAGAGGGCCAGCTGGGATATAGTCAAATTAGTGGATTATTACTACCTTGGGGATGTTGGAAATCAAGTTTGTTATTGGCAGTTCCTGTTTCTGTAAGAGTTGTTAAGAGCTAAAATTTAAAGGGTGTTGGTCAATCAACAGAATGTTATTTTCTTAAGTGGGGAACTGCTATTTGTCATTTTGACTTTGCTGCTGCTGCTGGACGACCTGCCACCAGGTTTACCTCTAATTCTAAACTCCCACTTTATTAGAAATAATGCCAGTCTTCACAGAAACGTAAAGGACATTTTTCTTCACATCTAGACTTGTGGGCTAAAAGAGAAGGTGGGTGGGTTAGGAGTCTCAGTCTGACTAAGAAATCTTTTAGAAAGTGGTATCGAATTGTTGAGCGTATTTGAAAATATAATAAATACAGACATTGTCATATAAATAAGAGCAGCTCATTCTTTGTGTATTCTTTGGATGTTATGGAGAGAATGTTTTCAGTAAAATACAGATCCTTCTGTGCTTACACTTTGTGACATTCTTGCTGGGACAGTTTTACATTTTGAAGCTTAAGGAATTCATTGAAGAATTTTAAAGTCCATGTTTT
This sequence comes from Eubalaena glacialis, assembly GCF_028564815.1. Classification (NCBI taxonomy): domain Eukaryota; kingdom Metazoa; phylum Chordata; class Mammalia; order Artiodactyla; family Balaenidae; genus Eubalaena; species Eubalaena glacialis. The sequence goes on along the minus strand of NC_083717.1, from coordinate 46,917,396 downwards.
CTTTTGTTTTGTTTTTGTTTCAGCTGAGGATGGTCTTACTTCTCCCTGTTCTGAAACCATTTTAAACAAAAACAAAAAAAATGACAACAACCTTGCAGGGAACTCAGAGTAAACAAACAGTCTTTTTCTGTTAAGTAAAATAGTTCCTTTAGGTAAGTTACTTTTCCAAGGAAATTACAGTATATCTCAATGTTGAATAGCCGGCTTTTTCTACCAGTCTGATTGATGTTTAGGAAAAAAACAGATTTTTGAAAATTAGCCTATTTTATAATTATGTGTCTAATTGAAACAGCGAAGTGTCTTAGTTAAAAATAATTTTTTAAAAAAGATCTCACTATTTCCTTCCAAATCTTCTCCAATTCAATTGTGTTTACCCTTGGATCTGCATTATTGGTTAGGTGGCTAGATTGATTAAGGACAGACAGGGATACACATTTCCAGCTAAAGAAACTCTTATCAAGGGATTAATCAGCTGGTAAACTGAATTACAAATATATAAGCCAAAAAATGGTATTTTTTAGTAAGATCTTTCACAGTATATTCCTTAACTATTTTTGAAAACTACATTCACAAGTTACATCACATCTCTAATAAACTCTGCACCGTGAGCTGCAGAACCTTCCAAGATATTCTGCGGAGTGTGTTGTATTTTCCACATTTCTATATTTAAAACAAATTCCCTGTCCACCCACCCCCTTGTTGAATTCAGGGAAACACAAATAACTCATAAGGTTTGCACTGAAATGAGTTTGTTTTGCTTTCATGCCTAGTATTGCTTTTGAAATTGTTCAGCAGTAAAGAAAAGCGATGGCTGCTGGTATTAGCTTTAAACACCAGCTACAAACATATTGTCTTTCTATTTATTCTAGGTTTTATTTACCGCAAATCAAGGCACAATATATTTATTTATAATGAGTTTTATAATGGGTTTATTTCACATATGATATCTGAAATATCATACATATGAAACAAACCCATTCTAAAGAGAACTCAAAGTATAAGAAAACTAAGAATTCTGACTTTGGTGTTTTGCTATGTCCATTTTGCAGATGGGGAAACTGAGATAAGATCTTGGCCAGAAGATTACTCATCATGTGCATTAATAGCAAAAGCAGCTAGAAGACTGGGAGATTTTACCATCAGGAAACATGCACAAATACCACCATTCCCAGAAAGCCCATCCAAGCTGTTTTGTCAAAGGTGTGTCTGGGAGGTGGTGGCTGGAAAAGATAAATGCAAACTGAATCTGGGGGGCATCTCTTCATGAGGAGCAGGAGGAAAAAAATAGTCATGCACAGGTATGTTCCTATTTTAAAAGAACCCCCTTCCAAGGCACAGAACTTGCCTGCTTCTCTGAAGAAACAAGGCGGATTATTTCAGCTCTCTAGGGCTTGGAAAGTGTGTTTGCAAGAGCACCCTCATAGCTGCAATAATAAACATCTCCAGCTGCAAGAGCTCTGCTAAACAAGCCTGGGCAACACAGTCCAAATTCCTTTCCTTTGACCATCTTAGATGTCCCCTGCAAGAGGCAAGTCAGGGAGCCGGCCCTGGAAGGGTCCTTCCAGCCCCGCGCAGCCCTGCGCTTCCCCAGAAACACACGCCCTCCCCCAGCCCGCCTCTCCACTTTTGTTTTATTTACGAATATGTTGCCAGAATTCCAATGAGTTATCTATTCTGTGGCCCCGTCAATTTTCCCACCGAGGCCTTGTTGCCGGCTGACTCAGGGTCCAGTCGCAACAGTGAGAAGAAAAGACCAGAGCAAAAGAATTCTTTTCAACTTTTTTTTTTTTTTTAGGTTTCACTCATTTCTCTCTCTGCTTCCCCCCAGCCTTCTTGAGCTCCTTTACCCCTTTCTGTTACAAGATCGCTCAAATTGAAGCCCTGGAGGATCCTATAGGGAATGCATAGGATCCCTGGGAGAAAAAAGCCCCCAACAAGCTATACACCAGATGTATAACGTTATATGGTCAAACTGGCAAACACAAAAGCCGAAAAACAAAAGGCGTGAATTAGGGAGAGGCATTCAAAGGCGTGTTTTCAAAACAGCCCGGCCAAGAGCCTGGATCCCCCTCCTGAGACTAAATGCTTGAAAGAAAAGGTGCTAAAGAAAGAAAGGAAAAGAAAAAAAAAAAAGCCCATTTTTTCTAATTAGCTGAGGCCTAACAGGCGCTGAATTTCACAGCTAGTTTTCATCAAGGGGGTTGTGGCTAGTGAAACTGAAAAAATGTGCTTTTGAAACCTGTGATGGAGGCCTTCCTTGGACCCAAGCTAGATTCAGTCCTCGGGCTTTTTTTTTCCCTGTCCCTGGCTTTTTGGGTCCTGCCTTGCTTCCTAGGTCCATCCCACTTTCACACCTTTCCCCCAAAGTACAAATATTATTTAGGTTTAAAAAGAGAGCATGAGAAAAAGCCACAATGGTGTTCCCACCCCTCCTTTCTGTCTCGTTGGAAGGGGGCTTCTCCACACCAGCAACAGCCCTCTGAGTCGCTATGAATCTCATTCCAAAGCACCGCCAGCAGCCAAGGGGGAAAAGGTGTCACTGCAGACCGAGGGCATGTGTGTGTTTTCCGTAAATGCTGGGATTAAGATGAAAAACTCTCCACCACTGTGAATTTAGATATTTGGAGAATGATCTCTCGCTGTGAGTTTTTTCCAATGCAACAAGGCAGTGTTCAAGACAGCAAAGTGGATTGCCCAGCCTTGCAAAAGGACACAGGCAGACAATTTGAATTTTTAGAACATTCTTACTGAAAGGGGACACAACGGTGTCGTGGCCAGAGACTGATTGGTCTTCTGCTGTCTGACAGATTATGAATTTGCATTCTTCAATGTCATTTCTAAGAAGAAAATAAAACAGAACTCGTGGGTGAGAGTTGGTGGGCAGCCCGAGTTTTGCAGGGAGGCAACTTTAATTGCCACACTGTCTGGCTTGGATGCCTGTGGTCCTGCGTGGTGTGTTTTAATAACAAACACTTGTTCTAATGAATTAGCCTTATTAGGGGCTTCTCATATTCTTTCATAAAGAGCAGAGCTATTCTGAACTTCTGAATGCAACAGTCTCTTGATATTCTCACACAGATAGCTGTATGTGGGATTGCATTTCCTTCCCTGTATTTTCATAAGGCTCATATATATTTTTTCATGGCAGAAGAGTGAGTGGCAGAAAGATAAGAAAAGTACTGGGCTTGCAGGTACAGGCCATACACCCAGGACCATCAAAGACACTTGCAAACTCGCTGAAGATGTATTTGCATTTCCAGCTGAACAATCTGGATTTTAGTCACCTCCTGCATATTTTTTGGATACACTCGTGGCATTGGATAAAACACATTCATTAGCTTTGATTAACCTTCTTTAACTAGAGTTAAAAACCTGCTGTAGGCAGCTCAGCTACCAATGCAGCTTTAAGATACTTTATCATGTTTAAGACCCAATTACTGTTGCAGTGAATAAGAATAAAACATCACAATAAAATGTGGAACAAACAGCCACTCTAACATGCACGGCAAATAATCATTAATTTATAACAGCAACTTTCCCATTTCTATGGTTCTTCTGATGAATGCACTTAATTCAGGTTGGGTACTCTGGAATCTGATGCTCGTAGAAGAAACTAGTTCCCCTGCCTCATTGATGTTGACTTTTTTTTTTTTTTTTTTCTTCTGTCTTACTGCTTAAGTTTGGAGTCTCAGCAGGCTCTTTTAAAAAGTTGAAAAGAAAATAGACCGAAAAGGGGAAACTAAATCTAAAACGGATTCTGTAGAACTAGGTCTGTATGTGAGAGAGCAGATGAAAGTGCGATGGGACTTCAGAAATTGAGAACAATTTGTCAACAATTGGAAACATTTAAATATTAAATGTTAGTTAGAAAATTTAAATATTAAACACAGGCCAGTAAAATCAGCACTGAGCTATTTAATAAAGTTATTTCTATAGGATCTGCTAACTTTTTAAGAGCGATGGCAAGGTCCATTTTGTGCACTTTGTGTAGAAAGAAACAGAGCTAGAGCATAACTCCAGCACACAATGAGTTAATTTTGGACAGGATTTGACTGAACCGGGAATAATGAACAGTGAGATACTGCAGCTTTCAGGCAAAACAGAGTAACAACAATTAAAAAAGAGAGAGAGGGAATAAAGGGGGGAAACAATCTCCAGTCAGTTAAATAACAAGAGCAGTCCAGTGTTTGAAACAGATAAAGCAGAGGCCACCAGGAACGCTGCTGTTCCCATTGCTTGCTTTGTGCCTGGATGTGGAAAGCCTACAACATTTGTGAGCCAACTGACTGCGGGTTCCTTCTCATCTGCTTTAAAATATTTGGTGTTGTCGTATTTCCATAATAACCACAACCACACTCTCCCCTCCGAAAATTCCCCCACAACAGCAGATGTGTGTTCTAAAAGGAAATGGAGACACTGATATAATCAGACACTAGTTAGAGCGCTTTCATACTAAATTCTCCAGCAAATTCCCAGCAACAAAAAAACTCTCCACCACTGATGGAATTAATCTAAGATCCTTGATTATTTGAAGTTCTAGAAGTTTTCATTTTGCATTTTGTTGGTGAATGTATAGAGCTTTATTTATCAAACTGCAGCGTAATTTTCCCTTCAGTTTGAGGCTGTGATTGTGAAACAAATAAACTGAAACTTATGGGCCTGTTCTCTCCAAATTTAGTTCCATTATCACTTCAAGAATGCACACTACTTGATGATACAAAATAGGTGTATGTAGCTGGTTATTTAGTTGCTAAATCAGCAGTATGTTGGGTCTTTTATTGTCAGGTGTGTGTGTGTGTGTGTGTGTGTGTGTGTGAATTATATGGCAGCAATACATCTTCCAAGTATTTAAGATTTTCCATTTTAAAGTGAGAAAATATGAATGAAGTTTTGCAAAGGCTTAAATAAAAATAAGACATTTTAAATAAGGGCACACTTGAAAATAAGCTGGGATGGGGTAATAGTGGTTTTTAAAATACCATATTTTATCAATATTATACCTCCATCATAGCTATGGCTTTCTGGTATGTATCGATCTGCACTTAAAGTATATTATGTGTCCCACAGATACTCTCGAGCATAAAAGAACATGAAATATATTTGACTGTTTTTGGCAGGAAATAATTTTGGCCATAGTGCTGTAGCTGCTGTGTTTGACTTAGAATAGTTTAGTCAATCTTCTTCCTCTGAACATATTCTTAGAATATGTCCACCTCACTGAACTGTAGTTGGGGGAGGAAAGAAGAATTGAATTAAAAAAAAATTATTTATGGTGAGTATCTCTTTGGCTTCCTGCCTCTATATCCTTCTAACCTTAGAAGCTGGAACCACTTAACCCCAACCTACAGGTCCAGGCCTGAGATGACTCTGGAAATCATCCTGACCCTGGGCCGGGGGAATTCAGGGAGCTGTAGACCAGAAGTTCATCAGCCAGGCATGAAGTCCCCTTGGCTGCTGGACAAAATCTATTCCCCATTTCTAGAGGCCAGGTTCCAGGCTTATTCCACAGGACAAGCCTTTAACTCTTAGCCTCGTTGAATATACTTCCTCCTGCCCATGAGTCCCAATTCAGCTCATTGCCTTGCTCTCTATATGGTACCCCTGTTCTGAGCACCATTGAATAAGTTCTCCCGGAGCCTGGCATGCTTTCCCATAACTCTAGTGCTCAAGACTAGCGTTCAAACTGGCTTTGCTGTACTTACTAAATGCTGTTTGCTCTCTGTCTTAGATATCTCCCCACACCTGTTGCCGGACCTCCCTGAAGCCTTACTTTGCCTTCCTGCTTTGGTAGGAACCAGTGAACTACTCTTGGATCTTTCTAGAGGTCTAAACTTTTTAAAGATCTGTTCCTTCCTAGATCAGCATCTGCTACTCTGTCAGAACCCCAGGTTCTGGCCAATTCTGCACTGGCTGGCCTCTCTCATAACTGGAGAGAGTTCCTAACACAGAACATGAAGAAAGATGAAAAGACAGTGGCACGAATCTTCAAGAATCTTCCTTACATGTCTCCCTTGTCCTAATTACCTTCAAATATCTGAATATCTTCTAGATTCTTAATCCCTTTGTAATTGTCCAGACTCCACTTTGAACACTGATCATTATGTCCACCAAAACTGGGGGAATTTTGTCTCCAGCATTCCAGTATAATCCAAATGCCAGCTCTGCAGAAAATGTGTATAATCCATGGCTTCAAACAAGGAGCATCAATGTACTTTATACAAAATCAGTAGCCATCTGTAGCCATCAGTGAGAGATGTTGGCAGGCTGGCTAATTTCAAAAGGAGGCAGCCACTCAAGTCTGGGGGTTGAGAGTTATCAGGAGAGGGGAGAAGCCCATCCTTGAGACTCCTTTGTATAATCAAAGAGATAAGACTCACAGCATGTGTCCACGAGACAGACCATTCTGGGTTCCTAACATACTACCTCCTCATTCTTAATGTGGAGCAGACCATGAAGCTTTGGTAGCAAGTGGTGACATTATAAGACCCATCAAGACGGTGTCAGTTTCTACCTGCCAGAATAATTGCCTCCTAATAATTGCCCTTTGACACATATCCATGTGTCATCTCGGATAACTGACAGCTGAGTAATGATGGGAAAGGTGATTTGAATAGAATAGCTTTTCCTTGCAAATTTTCATCTTAGAACTTTTAAATCAATGGTTCTCAAGCCTGACTACAATTAGAATCACTTGGGAAACTTAAGAAACAGAAACAAGCAAACAAAAATGCATAGATGCCCAAGTTCCACACCAAAGGATTGGGTTCAACTGGTCTGGGGTTGGGATAGTCATGTAAATTTGATTTAGAGAAGTTCAGGGATTCTTTCTGTTTCTACAAGATTGAGAGCAGTACTTTACATCTTCAGAAAGCGGAATATGAGCAAGCTATTGCTCTGCTGAACAAGGTAAAACCCCAAACGATTATTGACTTTCATCATCACCAAGACTCAGTTTTCCATGCTTCTAAGACCAACACCTTCTTCTCCAGGCAGCTGACAGAGGACACGATAGCCTTGCCAACCTACACACACCCTTCTCCAAGGACCTACACTGTATAGTTAAGGCACAAGTACGACTTTGTGGGCCTTTACAACAAAGGACCCTTTCCTTAAATCCCAACTAACCTTCGCCTAACCACCTCCCTGATTTTTCCAATCCTGGCTCTTTCTTTCCAGATCACTAGAGCCTGATTTGTTCATTAAAAACGGAAACCCATCCTGCCCCTCTCCTGTTACTGCACTGTCTGCTTCTGTTCCTGGAGAAGCTGCAGAAATATCCTGCTGTTGATACTGCTGGTGATCAGGCCCAGAGTCAGAGTTTGGGCAAAGTTTTCAGTTCGCTTCAAGCTTTCGAAACTGCTTCCTATGCCAGCGTCCTTATTTTTCTTTCCCAGTTACAACATCCCCTGGTGGAGGGACAAGCTTTGTCTTCTTCCCTGCTACCAGATTCAGCCCCAGTCTTTGGAACCTTGATTCTAGGTCTTGGTAAGCCAGGAAACCAATAAAGGCTTATTATTCATTAGTAAGCTCTAGATATGAAAATGAAATCCCCCAGAAAAAACAAATTTTTCACTAATTAGCTCTTTACTGTCCCCTGCCCCAAGTCATTCTCTAATGAGAAGGAAATACAGCCCTTGGCTGCCAGCTCACTGAGTCTGTAGCTGTATAAGAACCGGAGAGTTCTTATAAATTCATGGGCTCTGACAATATCTAAGAGTGGCACGGCACCTTGCAATTTAGATAACACTTTTATGCACATTATCTCATTTAATCTTCACAAGAAAGTGGCTGACTCTCGTATACAAAAATAAAAAGAGTGGGCACAACACTTAACTACAAAACGTTGTTGAGAGGATGAAATAAGGTGACACTTAGTGAGGTACCATACAGATACTCCGTAGATACCTTTTTCCTTCCTCCCTGGGATGTACCTATTGCTTATACAATGTTAACCTGTACAAGGTAGTTGCCACATTATTTTTTTTTTCCTCTCTTTTGGTATAAATAGTGTACAAAGTAGGAAGATGGGCTAAGTGACTCTTAAGGTCTCTCCTAGTTCTTTGTTAAGATTCTTTATTAATTACCTAAGCATACATTAGGGCATTTCTAAATTATTTTTTCCCTGGGAGATTGCATGTTTTTAACTATATCACTGATCAAAAAAATGTAATTTGATGTTAGACCTCAGTACAGGGTAGCATTCAAGGATTCTTCTCTTCTGTTTCAAGTTTTCAAGTGGTTTTCTTGAGCTGGTACACAATCACTGCTCTAGTCCTGTATGTAAAGAGTGTAACTTTAAGGTAACCTGTGCCCCATTGCTATTTTGTTTCCTAGAAATTATTATGAGATTACATGGCTTCATTAAGGCTTCCATAATTTCTTAGGCTTGATGACTCATTCACAAAAATGAAGAACAGAACTTCAAAACCAGAACTCATTAACCAGAATTATGAAAATCATAACTGATTATGATGTGTGGAAATCCGTTCATGATAAATGTATGAAATTCCAATATGAAGGAAGGGGGATACCAATTCGTGGTGTCACCCAGGGATCACATCAGAGAGAGATCCATCCTCACTCCTGAAGCCAAGGTTTAAAGTACCAGACTCTTTACCAATTGTAGGCAATCAATAATATTGGTCTGAACAATTCACTCATTCATTTAATAAATATGAAAGCAACAACCATCTTGTGCCCTGTTTTGTGCACTGTGGGCTCAGCAGGGAACAAACCATGAGTTTCCAAACTGAACTATTGGGTTTCCCTATTTTAAGACCTGGAGCTGGTCAAATTTTTCAAGAACTAAGGTAGGTGACAAAAATGATTTGTGATTTTCTGATAGTATCCAAATCCATGGTGCTGTTTATGTTTTAGACAAATGACAGCAAAAGTGAATCAAATGATACATTTGTCCCTGGGAAATCCCATTGCCATTACTGATGGTCATTGCTGGAATCTGCATACAGAGGCAGCTCTCTACAGATAACTGAGACAGAGCTAGCACGTGATGCGTTTGGGCACACCATGGAGAAAGGCCATGAAGACCCTGCTTGATTTCCCTTTGGTGCTTATAGAGAAACATCAAGGTTATAAAAGCTTCGAATAATCTCCCCCAACCCCGTCTTCTATACCATTCCCTAATTTTTATGAAATGACATTTAACATTTTGACTTTGCTTAAAAAAAGGAGATTTTTGCTTTTGTTTTTGCTTATTCTTTTAAAATAAGCCTAACTTTGATCCAGTCAATAATAGTCAACCACAGAGCAGATAAAAATAAGTGTCTGAAGGTATGGTATGTTTCTCAGACTCTGGAAGTGACTTGAATTAGATTCAAGAAGGCAATGTACTCTTTCTTGTCCTGATATAAACCAACAAATAAACAATTTGAAAAGCTCAGTTCTGCAGACATGAGACATCTGGATACTCTAAAAAAGAAGCCACATTCTTGGCAGTGTGTCCAAACTTAGGATCCAAGTCTTCTGAAGTTCACACATCACCCTTGTGACAAAATGCTGTCCTGTCATGATGTGTCTCCATAATGTCATGTCAACATTGTCTGTTCTGCAGAACATCTCGTTTAAAAGTTGACGACCTAAGGGGAAATGTAGTTTTATCCCATAAGGCCCCCAAATTTGATCCTATTTGTTCATTATGCACAGAAGGTACTCTATGTAATATGCAGCTCATGATGAGAATGCTTGAAAAGGTCATTGGCTTAGTTCAAATAAACAAAACACATTCTCTATAACTTTCTGGCATGCTAGTCAGAGATTTAGAGCAGTGAGAACACTGTTGAGTGTAATGAAAAAATCATAAGGCCAGTTCGGTTAGGTTTAGGGTAAGACTATTTTTAGTATCCTGAAAAATTGCTGGAAAGAAGGGAGTGGTTTGTAAAATAAAATAAATAAAAACTGGCCATGATGTCATGTTTTCAAATAGGCAGTGATTAATTATTTTAAATGAGAGTCACCTTTAAGTCAGTTGTACCCTTTTCAGGTCTAATTGGTAGAAACCACCGTCATCCTGAGACCCTGGTTCTACTGTTCTCAGTGCAAAGCTTTCTGTCACTTCAGACTTGGTGGCAACAGAAGGAGAAAAGAGGCTTTTCATGCTTTAGAGAAATTTCCCAAAGCCTCATGCTGAGAGAGGAAAAGCAATCAAAATAATATTTAAGGAGATTTCTTATTTTAAAAGCCCTTAAACCTTGTACTCAATAGATTTGTATTTTATATTTTTGAAAGACCTACTATGTGCTCAGCTCTTTACATATATTTTTAATTTAGTCCTCCCAATAATTCTAAATCTATACCAAATACAGTGTAAACTACTATATTCATGATAAAAAACTGAGTTGCAGGGCTTAAATAACTCCCCCAAAGTCAGAATTAAGCCCCAGAACAGCTTTTTTTCCCCAAGGCTCAGTCTTTTGACTACCCATAATGCTTCTTAATAATGAATGAAAGCAAGGAGTCCCAAGATGCCCCCAGAAGAATTTCAAGTCTTGTAACTGACAACCAACTGAATGGTGACATTAAATTATTTTTCAAGTATGGCTTCACCAGGTGCTGAGTTCATGGACTCGAAAAGAAATCAGGTGTGAAAGGAAATACTGGGTATGTTTGCAGTGGGCTTTAGCTAAAGAGCACCTTGAAAAAGCTGACGGTCTTTCAAGGCCAACTGCTAGATTTATGGGGAAGGGCTTGCCTAACAAACTTGTGAAAGTTCCCTGCAGGTATTATAGCATGCTCAGCCAGGAAACACACTGCATTCTGTACCCCATCAAAGAAAAGCATTTGATAAGACTTCATATCAAAGTGTACTGCTTGCAGTAAGAAGTCAGGCTGTGGTGAGACTTGGAGACCAAATCGGGGCTCAGAAGGAGCCAACATGAGATGCCTTCTCCAGCTTGAAAGAATCTTCCAGCAGGGCAGCTCAGGGGACTGCTTTCCAAAGCTCTCCTGTTTACATAAGTAGTCAAGGACTTGGGGAACAAAAATGCCAAAACGAAGGTTCAAAGGGTAAGAAGAACACCCAGCTGTGACATAAGAAGTCCAAACCTCTCTGTATTTATGGTTTTGTCTGTTGTTGCAAATGGTGTTGTGGGTGTGAGGTGGACCACAACTTCCCCCGGGGGTGCACAAAGCCTCCTCAAATGTCTATGCTCATCTAATGGAAGTGGAGACTAAGAAAAAAATAAACCAGAAAACCTCTCCAGAATTCTACTGATTACAGACTAGACAAAACATCGAGTGAAATGCTAACTTAGAGGTTTAAAGAGAATAAGTGGTGCTTTTCTAACCTATCGATGACATATGGAATAAAAATAATTTAAACTTATAAATAATGAATGTTGATCTCTGTTGTATTAATTGTCCTTAACCAAAGATTTTGCCCACGTCATATGTTGGAGAAAAACAAACAAATAAACCGACAACATACACACACACATCCCAAGTAAGATAGTATTAAAAGTTTGGGGGAAACATAATTATACTTATCAAAAAAGTGTTGATGCAATGGCCTATTAGTTTCAGAATATAAAGTTGATCTCATGTTGAACAACCTAGAGCTTATTTCTTTTAGCCCTTTCAAATAATGGCAACTTGAAGCATACTTGGCTTTGTATAAGATAAATGTGACATTGACCAGATCATATTTGCATATAGTCATACATATGCATGTATCGTCATACATAAGCATATATTTACGTGTTTATATTGATGATGCAATTTGTAAAATGCTGTCACACCTCTTGTCCCAAAGATCTTCTCATCAAACATATGAAGTGCTTATTCTCCAACTTCTCTAGGCAGATTTCAAAAATATCCTGACTATCTCCAAAATGCTAAGTTTATACCTCAGTTAAAAATCTTAGGAAACTCCCAAAATGAAGTTTCTCATATGCATGTGAGAAACTGTGTTCTCACCATATTTGTATTCCTGGGTCATGCCTGCTCCATACAGACTCCTGGGTTCCACTAGAGAGATCCCAAGATAGTGAGTTTCCAGCTAGAGAACATGAGGATTTTTAGGCATCTGGGCAATACTGATGCACCCAATACCTATCCTGGCATCTAGGAAACATTTTGCAGGCTGCCCCATCTCCAGTGCCTTGAACATCATGTGCCTCATTGAAACTCCTGCAAGATTTTTGAAGGGCCGTATACAAAAGGCACTCTAAAAATGGCAGTTAGGAAATGGTAGGCTTAGGACTTGAACTCAGGTCTTGAATTCAGGAATTGAACCTGGGTCTGTTTTGTGTTCTCAATGTTAGGGTATTAAATCTTTCCTTTTACTCAGTGAAGATTTCCAAACTGCCCTTGATTCTTGTGTTCAGGCATTTGAATTGGGGGTGGGGTAGGGTAGAGGGACACAAAAACAATTTAACCATATGATTTCACTTTGGCATTTTCAACTCTCTTCTGCTTTTTGAGCCTGAATTACATTGCCCCAAAGAAATAGATTAAATTTACCAAGCATTTACTACTGCTCACCTACTCTATGCAAGGAACAGCTGCAAAAAAAGAGTAGCTATCACAAACTATTCTGCCTGTTTATTCGTTGCAGGCCTGAGTATGTCATAGTTCCTGAACTTCTTCTGCTTTAAATAAAACCATGGAAAGAGCAATGAGCTCCAGGGTTAGGGGACATGTTTTCAAACTTAGGACAAATGGGAGCCCAGAGGAGAACACCTTAATATACTTTTTGGAACTGATTAGCTCGTCTGTTCTTGAGAAACAGTTAACTTTTCTTTCTGTGATCTACATGATGGAAAGTGGGTACATTTGAGCAATTTCAGCTAATTCATATCAATCCAAAAAGATTTCAGTTGATTTGACTTGCCACAGTTCAACTTTATCACCAAGACAGATAGCATGGACATGGAGGTGCCATCCCTACTTTGCCCTGATGACACAACATCCACATTTTCCAGAAAATCAGTCTCACTATATTTTTCAGTCTTGCTCCATTTCATCTCCAGTTGTGTAGACCCAGCCTTAATGTATCTAAACCAAATGAGGTGTGATTTCTCTCCCAATAGGACTCAGCACTTTAAATACCTCTAAAGAACTGGGAAAAGTGTGATTTTTGTTTTTACATCCAGAAAGAAAAAAATAAGACAGTGGAGGTGTCTTTCAAACCACTGCTAAAATTGGAGGATCAGCTGAACAAGTCTATGGAGAGAATACTTAGTCAACTATATCATTTCTCCTACTGTTTACTATCCGAAAGAATGAATCAATTAAATATTAAGTTAACACAGATCATGAAGACTATTTTATAAAAATGATTATGAACTTTAGAAAAGAGGCATGCTTAATGAGTACTTATACTATAAAGTTCATATTTGGACGTCGTCCGTTTATTTTTTAGTAATCTGAAACATTTAACTTAAACTTCATTTCTCATTTCTGCCCAAACCAGAAGAATCAAAAATACCATGAAGGCGCATGAAATTTCCAGCTCACATTTCCAGTCTCCAGAGGTTTGAAAAACTTCATCTATCTATTTGAATGTCTTGGTCATGATCCAAATGGAATTTGAACTTTAGATATTTGAGAGTGACCCACCACTGTTTTAAGTCCAAATTGGCCACAGAGAACCCTATGGACTATTAGCTCATTGTTTATTCTTGTAAATTATAAATATTTTTAAAATCCCAAGTTCTGAAGTTAGAAGGGACATTTTATATCTGTCAGCCATTGTCACTTTTTTTCTCTCCTGTTTTGGGTGTTGGCCATATATCTGAAAGTTGAGTGGGTAAAACAATCAGTAGTATTGACAGGATGATGTATTCTTGTCTTAAACCACATTTCTCAGCCCTTTCAGTTCTCAGGAGACAATGGGAAATGTACTTATCAAAACTCTATTCTAAAGATCTCATCGTTCCAAATATTTATAGTTTAAGTCAAATCATGACTCCATACACCCAGTGAAATAAAATTTTACATTCTCAAGGTATGATGGAAAGGCTATATATCATATACATGTCTTCCTCTCTTCCTCTTAAGATATTGTTATTAGAGCAAAACAATATAACTCTGCATAATTCCATATATATATATATATATTATATGCATAGATAATATGGAGGGAAGAGAGATATCAAAGTCGTAAAAACAACTCACACAGAGTAAGAATTTCATAGAGGTATGCTCAAGCTGCAGTCCCTTTGTTTCTACTGCCTGGTCCTCATCTGCAATGTCCACACCCTTCCTTTCTCATGGTTACACCTTTCCCTTCTTCAAATCTGCTTCTTTTAGCAAAGCGTTTTTGACAATCCCAACATGGAATTCTTTCTTCTTAATGTCTTAGCCTGTAAGGGTTGGAACCATGCCTTGCTGGTTATTCCATTTATAACTGTTTTTTTCATCAGTAGTTTTTGCATAATGATAATAGATACACCCAACTATTTAATCATGCTAAGCTCTTGGACAAACATTATCCCATAGATTTTTATAACTGCTCTGTGAAATACACAAAACAGGTAATATTGTCTCTATTCTTCATCTAAGAACATAGTGACCTTGGAGAGCTTGGCATAAATTTCCATAACTGATTTGTGAAGACTCAAGAAGCCAAGCCAGGTGTGTGGATCCAACAGAAAGCTCTTGCCGGTCCCCTCTCAGGAGTTGCAGCAGGGATGTGAGGGTGTAGTAGGGATTCAGTGCACTTGGGATGATCACTTGCCTGAATGCCCAAATGAACATACACTTACATTTTTAAATGCTTGAGTCATTGAAAGTGTATGCGTATCCCAAAGCATAAACTTACTTAGAATCATGCATGTTGTCTAGAATAAGAATGAAATAGAACAAGGAAGTATAAAATTACAACAGATCCATCCTGGTTCTCTGCATTTCCTCAGTGACCCATGTTGTTCGACTTTCCTATATGCTATTGTTAAGCAGAGAGGAAGTTTCTTCTTACACCAGAGGTAGCAAGGATAAGAGCCATAGGAAACAAAACATTCTTCAGGAGAGCCAAGCTTGGGCCAAGGAAGAGGGAGTTGAAAGTGGGCAAAAGAAATTCGACTTCACCTGTATTTCGGGTGTGCAAAGCCGTCAGTCTAGAAGAATAAGACTTACTGCTGCTCAGGCTTAAGGGACACACCACCTTTACATTATTTTCAGTGCAAAATACACTAAGCACAATGTGACAGATCATAACACTCTAAGAAAAGAAAGAACAAGATCTAAGTTGTTTCCAGGCTGCCTCTTGACAGATTCACCAGGGAAAGAAGAGGGGAAGTGACTATTGCCTTAGCCTGTTGGTGAAAGACCACAAGGTTGGCCTGGATACTATAAAGCTGAGCAAGCTCCATTCCAGCAGAAACAAATCTTTGCCATGTCATGGTTGCCATCGGATATCTTTAGTTTGAGTTTTTGATCCAATTTTCACAGCCAAAATAGCTCTCTGCACCTCTGCTTGCTCTTTAAGACCCTCTAACCCTGCCTCTTAAAGGGTCTCTCTGTCCTGGGCCAGATTTGCCGAGATTCAGTTAAAAGTCACAAGTAGCTGCTAAGGTCCAATTATCTCTTTACCAAGTGTTAGAAAGCATATAAAATTTAAATTTCCTCAATCACTAGGCACTTAAGCATCCAAAGGTTTAAAAGAATCAAATGACAGGAGTTCTGACCTTCAGTGTAAGAGCGGAAATAGTTCCAAGAAGCCACGTGATCAATACAGTGATGGTAAAAACTCCACTGCCACATAAAAGATAGGAGAACGATGTTCAGATCTTATCTTTGGGAACTTCATATATTTATGAGTGTTTATTTCATTAGGCCATTACAAGGGACAGAAAAAGGGTGCTTTTTATGGGTTGAAAAATTCCCACAAGACTCACAAACTCAGAAATTAGAAATGGAAAGACCATGTTGGGTTATGCAGGGCCAGTTCCCCTTGGCTTGGTCTCCCTGTTTCATCCCTTGCCTGAGTTTTATACAAACCAGTCTGACTCAAGCAGAGGGAATTCTCCCTCTTCCCTTGAGGTGTTATTTCCCAGCTGGAATATTTTTCTAATATTCAATCTGAATTGTTGTCTCATGAATTCATCATAAAATCATGAGATCTAAAAATGCCTTTAAACCGTATTCATTTTTTCTTTAAATGGGAGAATTCAAAGGCTCTGTCAAAAACCTAGGTAACACATGGCAGTTAATAAATAAATCAAATCAAGACATGTTGGGCTCTCCTGAAGTCCACCAATGAGAAACAATTCAGATCTTATTGAGAAGGTGCTACAATGATAAAAATTCGGCATACAAAAGGGGGATAAGGTAAACTTACCATGAGCACTAAAAACCCCAAAGGAGATCCACTCTTTAAACTTCTATGATTGGACCATCTGGTGTTCTCAAGAGCATCTTAGTTGTGTTAAGTACCAACAGCTGGAAATGAAGTACAACCAGATCTATATACACAGGACCCACATGCAGCAAAACCTTACAGTCTGAAGTGCCCAGACCCATTCTTGGGCTGAACACAAGGAATTTCACTAAATAAAAATACATTTTCTTTAGTTCTCTACACCCATTTCAGATATGATTTTAAAACAACACTGATACATTTTTTTATAAATTTTTTTCTAAAGATTTTTTTGATGCGGATCATTTTTAAAGTCTTTTTTGAATTCGTTACAACATTGCTTCTGTTTTATGTTTTGTTTTTTTGGCTGCGAGGCATGTGGGATCTTAGCTGCTCGACCAGGGATCGAACTCACACCCCCTGCATTGGAAGGCAAAGTCTTAACCACTGGACCACCAGGGAAGTCCCACATTTTTTATAATTTTAATAATAATGTTTCATCATGAAATGGCTTGAGATGGAATAAAGAGTAAAAGCAGTTGGAAAAATTTTAAAAAAGGACTATTCCTTTGGTTGGTCTAATTATGGAATTTTAAATACTGGAATTTTCATGGGGGGTTTTAATGACCATTAGAAGTTTACTGTTTCTCCTTTCTTATGCTGAATTTTTATCATTTAACACTTCATTAATAGGATCTGCATCATTTCTCATTCGTGGACTTCAGGAGAGTGTTAACATGTTTTGATTTTACATATGGATTAACTGTTGTTTTATGAGAGCATTTTTAATCTTTAGGATCTAGGCTTTTGACAGAGTCTTCGAGTTCTCTACTTTTATAACTGAATGTTAGTAGAAAGCTGCACATATTGTTTGAGTTCTACCCTCCCAAAGGAAGTGAGTCTCGTGAGTGGGTATGTCTCCTTGTGGCTATTACTCATCACAAGGAAAAATAAAAGATGAAGAAAATCCATGCACAAGTATACTATCATGCGAGGATTGTATGGACTCTTTCGGAAGCCGATTAGTTAACAGGTAGGAGGAAAGAGTGGTTTCAGAAAGCCGGGCGCAACAAACCCAGTGAATAACCCATGGAACATACCTTCTAAAGAGAAAGACAGATAACATGCAAACAAAGAAATACACAGAAGAATCCAAATTGTGATGTGTGAGGATGTCAACCAATGAGCTTCTCTAGAGAATTGACAAGGTGGGTGAATGCTTCAAGTAGGGGAATAAGACAAAGGTCTCTGAGGAAGTTATGTTTAAAGTGAAGCCCAACAGATGAGGAGGATTTAGCCAAGGGGGGGGCACAGAGGAAGAACGTTGCAGTCATATGTGCATTCAAGCCATGAGGTGGAAAGAACATGGAGGAACTTCTGGAGAAATTGTCGGAAGTTTTTGTGACCAAAGCCCAGGAAGGGAGCACATGAGAGTGGAGAGTGAGTGAGGGGCCAGCACTGGACTGGGTATAAAGGACAGATGAGCAGGGCCTAGCCATGGAAGGGGAAAGGAAGCACCAAGGAAGACATGCAAGTGTGAGGTGTGTGAAATGGAGGAGCCAGGAGAGACCAGAATGTGGTGTGTTGGGGATGGGGATGGGAAGCATGGAGATATCCAGTTTGGACCTCTTAAGTCCAAATATAGTGTCTGTGAGACATCCAAGGCCCTCCTCTTTCACTCCTCCTCTCTTCCTCCCTCCCACCTTGGCTGAGCAATATGGGTTGGGGGACAAAACCAAATAGGATTCAGGCTGTTGCTTTAAGAAGATCACGATCTCCAGGAGGTGAGTGTGAAAACATAAACAGTCAACTAACAAACACAGGGTAGTAAAATGGTAAAAGCTGGGTGTGAAGGGACCCAGTGGACAAGGAGAGAACAGCCACTTTCTCTAACCTAAGAATTGAAGGGGTTCATTGAAGTAAGAAGACGTAGCTCTACATATATTGAAGGGTATGAACGCTGGTTCTGCATTGAGAAAAAAAGGAAGAATACTTAAAGCCGGTGGAAGTGTAGATGAAAAGACTTGGAGGTACACAAGAAGAGAATAAAATCAGGACAAATTAAGTAGATCTGAGTGAACAAGCACAGAGTGCCTTGAAGGGAAGGTGTAGATTATTGAGAAGCCTTGAATGCCATGCTTAGGAGTTTGGTCTTAATCTTGCAAACAAAGGGTTAGCACAATGTGTTCTTTAGGACAACCACCCCGGCAGCAGCTGGGAAGAAGGTGTGGCTTGGTGAGAGCCAGTTCCTGAACTGTGAGGATGATTCCAGAAGCCATGATATGAACTCCCAGGGCTTGTGGCCTGTGGTTCCAAAGTATCACCTTCCTACTAAAGCCCAGTGATGGCTGGGACATGCTGTCATCTTTTTTTTTTTTTTTAACATCTTTATTGGAGTATAATTGCTTTACAATGGTGTGTTAGTTTATAGCGAAGTAATGAAGAGACACATGCATAGAGAACAAGGAAGGCTATTTTATGAGTTAACAGTAACTCTGAGATTAATGGAGAATAGTATGGAGGTTCCTTAAGAAACTAAAAATAGAACTACCATACAACCCAGCAATCCCACTACTGGGTATATACCCTGAGAAAACCATAATTCAAAAAGAGTCATGTACCACAACGTTCATTGCAGCTCTATTTACAATAGCCAGGACATGGAAGCAACCTAAGTGTCCATTGACAGATGAATGGATAAAGAAGATGTGGCACATATATAAAATGGAATATTACTCAGCCATAAAAGGAAACAAAATTGAGTTATTTGTAGTGAGGTGGATGGACCTAGAGTCTGTCATACAGAGTGAAGTCAGAAAGAGAAAAACAAATACTGTATGTTAACACATATATATGGAATCTAAAAAAAAAAAAAAAGGTTCTGATGAACCTAGGGGCAGGACAGGAATAAAGATGCAGACGTAGAGAATGGACTTGAGGACACAGGGAGGTGGAAGCGTAAGCTGGGACGAAGTGAGAGAGTGGCATGGACATATATACACTACCAAATGTAAAACAGATAGCTAGTGGGAAGCAGCCGCATAGCACAGGGAGATCAGCTCAGTGCTGTGACCACCTAGAGGGGTTGGATAGGGAGGGTGGGAGGGAGATGCAAGAGGGACGAGATATGGGGATATATGTATATGTATAGCTGATTCACTTTGTTATAAAGCAGAAACTAACACACCATTGTAAAGCAATAATACCCCAATAAAGATGTTAAAAAAAAAAAAAACAAAAAAAAAACTAACTCCGGGATTAGAAAAGACTCCTGGCTTCTATTTTCACCTACAGTGTCACAGACCTACTTTTGATGTTTCAGACTCTCCAAAATAAATAGACAAAACACTCTCTGAAACTTTATCTCCAGACTAAACCTGCTAACATAGTCTTAGATTATAGAGGATGATGAATGTACATTTTTCTAGTCATCATGCTAACATTCCTCAAACATAAAATACCGTCACTGTTATAAACTAAAATAAGCATTTACGGTTTCCTGAAGTTTTTTGAAAGTGCATCAGCAATTACATTTGAATTATATAGTCAGCTGAAATTCAAGGCCAGACTGAATTCCAAGGCTGATACATGGCAGCACATTAAAGTGAAGAGGCTACAGCTGGCCAGGCTTGGAAGGATTGGTTCTCTAAAAGGACAAATTGAGCAAGCTGTTGACAATGACCTTACGATGGTGTATTGTTCTGAGATTAGTTTCAAGAGAAAAAGAAAAGATTCCACAAACCCTAAATCACTTATTAGCTTAGGATACGACACGACTGATACTGTTCTCAGCCTAGAAATAGAAGTTCAAATTCTGACTCTCTGGGATATCTGCATTCAAGAAGAGTTCAAGTCCAAGACCAGTGGATCCAAGGAAGGAACAAGATGAATTCTATTTTTACTATAAATTTCAAGGGGGATTACTTCCAAACGGAAAGAAAGAACATGCTGAGGTACGGAAACTGAAATCAATATACCCGTGGTGATGGATTCAATTGGAATAAGAAGAAAGTTCATTTGTGTATCAACAGCAAACTCCCTTGCTTTAAGATGATACTTTGAGGCAGCATAAATCTTATGGACTACTCATATATCCACAGCACTACACTTAGGCTGCTTTATCCAGGAGAAATGAGAGATCTGTCCATGATAGGGTTCTCACCTGGCCTTCCCTTTAGATTCACAACAAACACAGGCAAGATAGCAGAGCCAGCGAAAGGCTGGTTAGTTCCTTAAACCAGCTGTATCTGCAGTGGGAGAGAAAAGAATAATACTGTGATGGTGGCTTATTTGGTGTTATTGCCATTATTATATAAATGATCTAAAAGTCTTCTTTTTAATTGTTTAAGATATTTTCCTAGTCAACAGCAGAATCTTTCTTATTTTGGTCTCACACTTTGATTTAGAATCCAAGCAACTCACCCATAAGAACTAATACCGTTTTGACCAACAAACGCTCCCAACGGTCTGCCTCAGAAACAAGGCTAGTTAGTTTTAGTAGGTAAAAACTGTCAGATTTTATGAAGAGATTACAGGTAGTAGATGACCTCACACAAGCCTACGGACACAGCATGTTGGTGCTGTATAAATTCAGTTCTTTTGACAGGAAGTCAGAAAGCTTTTTACTCCATGCCTTCACTAGATTCTGGGCTGGTGGCCGTATTCAGAAGAGGTTGGCAAACTACCTAGAAATCAAGGCTTGCCAGTTGAAACAGTTTTACTTTTTTTCACACCTTTTTTTTTAAAAAAATGAAAACTTTTATTTAAGCAGAGGTTCAATCTAGAGCATGTGAAAAAAAGACATAACTACCAGCCTTTCTTAAGTGGGCACATCCCTGCACAAATCTTCCCGGTGTGTGGCATGAACACTTTGATTCCCCAAAGATGGCCTTGCTCTTGTTGAACTTAATTTTGGAGGGAACTGGGGCAACATTTGGTGAAAGTCCTGTAAAATAGGTCACCTACCACAAGTGAAAGGGGAGAAGTCACTCAAAGTGTAGCCAGGAGCAAGGACGTATCACAATTCCAACAGAATAGGATTTAGTGATTGTTACACAAGGACACTGTGTCCAAAGACCCTTTCAAAGGGCTCAAGAAAGAAGCCTTTGTTGGTGGGAGTGATTGAATCTGCCTCCGTTCCCTTCTTTTACACATTACAGTATCCCGT
This sequence comes from Eubalaena glacialis, assembly GCF_028564815.1. Classification (NCBI taxonomy): domain Eukaryota; kingdom Metazoa; phylum Chordata; class Mammalia; order Artiodactyla; family Balaenidae; genus Eubalaena; species Eubalaena glacialis. The sequence continues at coordinate 46,895,914 of NC_083717.1, read as the reverse complement.
GACACAGCACGCATACCATTTAAGGGAGGTGGGCGTCATGTGATACAGCTTAATAAACACAAAGATGGAAGGTTGGTGTCCTGTTCCCAACCCCCTCCCTACTTGCTGTATCACATATTAAACATCACAGCACACTCTGTTCTGGGCACGACTAATGCCCAGGCATTAGCCTACCATTGAATGAATTAGGTACAGTACTCAGACTAGCTTCAAATCAGCTTCTGCTATTTTTGTTAAGCCAACCTCTATGTTACCCCATCTTCATGTTTATTACCTGATTTCACTGTTTCTCAGAGACATGTGATCCCAGGAAAATGGATCCTCCACAGGCACTTTAATCCTATGTTCTATCTTTTGGTGAAAAGTCACTTTTCAAACATGCTTCCAACTAGGTAGTATAAATGTCTATTTACCAAAATTATTTTTCTTTTGAAAACCAAGTTTAAAATTACGTATACATTGAATAAAAGGTATATCTTGAGATGGGTTTTATACTGTTATGTTCCCAGTTTTCAAGTGCATTCTTGATGGGGGCAGGGTCTCTAACCCTTTTAGAAGAGCGATAATGATCAATAGTTAATATTTATGTGACCTCTCGTACACTTGTTGAATGATCAATAGTTAATATTTATATAACCTCTCCTGTACTTGTTGAATTACATTTTGCATGATTTTGCATCCTCAAGCCCCTTCACATAGTCAGAACATTTAGCCTGTTATTCTGATTAATTGTTTTTTCTTCTGTAAGAAAAGCTAGTGGTATCATTGTTTTACAAATGAGACCACATGGAGTTACAGATCTGTATAACCTGTTTGAAATCAGATGGCAAATGGCATCAGAAGTAGTTGGCATATGCTTTTAAGGAGCTGACTGACCCCAATCAGAAAGAAAGCATTTCCTTTTTACGATAGATCACAAACTTAGTCTCAGCAATGCCAAATCATAAAATAATTAAAACACGAGTTGTTATATAATTTTCCACAGTGTGACATTTTGCCACGGACTATTTTGGCATCAGTTAAGCAAAGCTTCAATGCAGTGGTTCTCCACCCAGGGTCGATTTTGGCCCCAGGGACATTTGGCAACAACTGCAAATATTTTCAATTGCTACAGCTGCAGAGGAGGAGAATGCTCCTGGCAGGTATCTAATGGGTAGAGTTTGGAGATGCCGATATACATTTTACAATGCACCGGACAGACCCCCTCACAACAAAGAATTAATTACCTGGCCAAATGTGTCAATTGTGCCCAGGCTGACAACCCTGGGGTAGCATATTTCAATGATATTTTGACATTAAAAAATTCAAAAAACAAAAACTGAAAAGTGAGATATTTAGAAGAGTTAGGCAATTGCTCCCTTAAAGTAAATTTGACAGTTACCTAACTGGTATCTAGGATACCTCACTTTAAGATTATTTTAGAAGCAAATTAATTGTTTATAGTGATTCGGCAAGGGACACTTCCTGTGGATCTATAATTACATGAAGATTTCAGAGGGAGATTGATCTAGGAAAAACTTGTATCAGAAATTCTGCTCTGATAATAAACTTCCTAAGTATGCAAGTTTTGTTTCTTCTGGAGGATCTTTCATTTATCTAAATTCTTTCTCTTGCCTTTTTTATTACAGATGTTTTGTAAACATCTGGGATCAAATGCAACAGAATTGAGCCAAAGGAAGCCAATTCTTTACTTTGAGGTTGATCATGAAAATCATTCTTTCTTCTGATTCATTCCTTTCCTTTGCAGATTGGAAGCACTTGCAAGGAAAAGGGAAGAGCTTAGTCCCAAGCCTTCTCACTGTTTGGATTCTTTTTTTTTTTTTTTTTTTCAGAAGGTCAAAAAGGACATTAATTAAAGCCAGGTATGGGCTGTATTCAGACTTCCCATATTTTTACCCCATTGCAGTAAAAGTTTCTCTCCAAAGAAATTTGGTCCAAAATGGAATGAAAGAATGAAAGACATTTTATTTTCTCTCCTAGATGTTGGCAGTACTTCACTCCTACATGTCTGAAGTTGTTTTCATCTTGCAGAGTACTTTGATATTTGTGAATGTGGCTACATGGCTTAAAACAAGAGCAGTGATAACTCAGACTAATTATTCATCTTGTATATTAATGCTTGACAAGAGAGAAAAGAACTTTTTCTTCCTTGATGATGGTTGTAAAAATTAAGAAACCCAGGAGGAACTGAAAGATCTGTGTTCTTGAGAGCAAAAACCTTCCATTTCACAGAGTTCTCATATCTGAATCATCGAGAGTGTTCTGCAACAGAGGTGCTCACCTTTTGGACTCTCAGTCTATGCCAGCCAGGTCCGACTAGGCCTGGTATCTCCTGTTCTCTTACCAGGCCTGAGGGTCTCACTCTTTGGCGCATCAGCCATGAGTCTGAAATAAGATGAGAACCATCTCTCCTTCTCCGTCTATGATCCTCATTTCTAGTCAAGATGAAATTCTACTAAATCAGATATTCTTATGAGAATTTAGCATTGCCATTGCTAGGTCTCACAGAAGCTTGTAATAGAAATTGGGGTGGTGGGGGCATCACTTTTCATCTGTTTGAACTTCCATTTAATATTTGGAGATTCAAATAAATTCAATGTGATGTCCCGGAGTATAAACAGAATATGAATGAAATTGTCTGTCCTACAGAACCAAGCAATGAAGTTAGTTTAGGGGTGGGGAGTAAATAACCAAGTCATTTATGTTTTATTAAATCTATAGGTCGCTTTGAAGTCAGTTTGGAATAACAAGTATGTTCTTTTCTCTTGGAATGTAGCTATTTCCTTTGAAAGCTGAATGGGACACCCTAGAGAGGAAACAGTATGAGGAAGGCCATCTGGAAGGGCAGGAAAGAAGATCTTGGGGGAAGCTCAAAAACCCTCTAGAGAGGAGCTTCCTTGCTGCAAGTCAAGCTCCCCCTTCCAAAGTATTCACAATCAGCTGCACTGTGTCCTCTCCCTCCCCCCACCCCACCCCCAGAGCCAGAGATGCTCTTCTTTGTAGGAAGGATCATGATGTCTTGGTCAGGCCTGACCCAGATTTGGACAGCACCTTGAGACCAGCTTTCCTACTCACCTGCCATGTTAAACCTCTACTCTGTCAGAAAAGAAACCCCATATTGTAACTTCCTCCATAACCCATTCCCTTCAGAAGCAATTACATCTAATTTGATGATGAAACAATTGATATCCAGGTGAGTTTTACCTTCTAATGAATTTGTGCTAAAATTCAGAATATCACATTACACTTTTGCCAAAGAATAATATAAAGGGCAAGCAAGAAATTGAACATTATAGAATACTGATCCTCAAATCCTGTTCTTCAAAGAAGTAGAAAACAATCATAGCACTACAACACAAATACCTGTCACTCACTCCATCCAGCTGTGACAGTGGTCCCATGACAGGATTAACAGATGTGCTTGCTGGAATTTAGCTTGTTTCTCCCTCATTTTAGGTATTTTTACTGGAGTATTTTCTATTTTGTTCTCAAGAATGAATCCCCCCCTCCCTTGATTATCCTTGATATAATAATGTTTACAGACGGGTCTTGGAATTTCAGCAAAAATCCCAAATGATTATTTTAGCTTTTTCAACTGCCTCCTCTTCAAAAATCTGTCAACAAAGCCACTGATGAGTAAATATATAGACAGCCTTGAGATTCATTATTTCTTTCCCCTTGTATTTTTTGGAAGTACTAAAACAAAAACAGCACAAAAATAAAAGAATAGGAATGGAAAAATAATTAATAACCAAGTGACTGGATAATATTCATAGATTGGAAACTCAATTCTGGTGGGAAAGAAGAATATCAACTGAGTCCTCTGAGTGTCAGGTATTCATTTAGTCTCCACAATGGAGTTAATACAAACGAGGGAAGGAAGAGCTGGTAAATGCCAGACTTGAGGTTGGAATCTAAGTTTGTTTCTTTTTTACTTGAAAGACTGAACTCTCTGCTTCCTTGCTGCTGCTTCAAGAGTTGTTTGCATGTACCATAAGGCCACATAATGATCTTGACACCTTGGCATTCTGTTTAGAAGGATGCATCTATGTACCTTATCTGTGCCTTAAAAGAAAGAAGCCTATCCAGAGACCAGGGTCTCTGTGAGCAGAGTATCAGCTTTCAACATCTTCTCCAATCACCTGGGGTTTTGTTAAAAGGCAGATTCTGATTCAGGAGGTCTAGAATGGGGCCTGAGGTTCTGCATTTCTAACAAGTTCCCAGGTCATGGCAAAGCTACTGACCCAGAGCCCACACCTTAAGCTGCAAGGGGAGACTATTAGAAGACAAAGAAACTGAAGGACCTGGAAAGAGGTTTAGGATAAAGGGCCAAAGGAACAGAACGTTATTAAAAGTAAAACTTGGCTTCCCAGGGCAATTCCTTTTGTGGATTTCAAAACAATTTGCAAAGCACCTTAGGGACTAGTATACACTTTTGGTTGTCTGTCTGTCTGTCATCAGCAAACTTGGGGTTCTCTACCTACACACAGTTCCACTGAAGTCCACAGCTGTTTTGTTTGGGCAGGCTGGTGACGAAGCCTGAGCTTGCACATAAAGGGTTTATCATCAACACAGACCTTTATCTGACAGCTGTTTTCCTGTCCAGCTCCAGTGTCCTGGCCAGAGGAAAGGGAAAGGGCTGAAGAAAGAAGTGGTGGTGTCAGCAAGCTGTGGTAGTTGCCTGGCTTCAAGACCTTTGAGAGTCACACACACACAAACACACACACACACACACACACACACACACACACACACATCAGATGCAAGATCAGAGAATAAGGATAGAATAAGTAATTTGATAAATCTATTGGTTTTGTCCATAAAACCTGCTGGAGAAGCAGGGACTCAATTATTTCCTATAATAAAACAAGGAATTTCTACAAAGTACAAAGACTAATTTTCAAGTCCTATTGCAAAATCTGCTGTGGGTATATGTGTCCATGACTGAACAATATGTATCCCACTAGCATGGGATTAGGGACATGAAATCAGTATTGGGTATATGAGTGCCGCATCTAGTAGAACCGATAAAACTCAGGGCCGTTGTCAGCCGTGTAAATTGAGAGACAGAGGCACCATCAGTGACTTCCTTTAGGGAAGGTTTGTTTTGTGCTGGTGAACTGCTCCCCCTGGTGGATCAGAGATTGATAGGTTTGTGATTCCAGAGTGTAGGGAACAAACATGCTTTGGAGAAAACTGGGCAGTTTCAGGTATACAGACATATCCTCCAGGAAAAAGCTAATTTTCAGAGCACCAAAAATAAACTGAATGCCTAGCTTGGCCCCTGACTGATTTTGAGCTTAGCAATCCTGCAAAGTGCAAGGAGTTTTTTCTCCCACACTGCCACGTGTGTTCTCATTATTATGGTTGTTTTGAAATCGTGAGTTTGTACGGATTTGAGAGATGTGGAAAACTCTAAGTTCTATATTTTATTTTCTTCCCCTTTAAAAATAATTCTGGACAGGGCAAACAACCCACATCGGAGAGAATATTTTGCTGTGAAATCATTCGTTTCCCTTACTTCCTGTTTACCCTACTCTTCTTTCTGAGGTGATCATATTGATGTAGTTAGTTTATGCCCAGATCCCTTGTTCTACATACCTGCTGTCAAGATTAAGGTAAGTTTTATGATTTTCTGAGGATCTTCTTTCTACCAATATTATATATTTCGATAGCAAGATAGTCTGTATTGTTGTTTTCCTTAAAGAGGCTTTCTGTACGCCCTGCCAGGTGCAGAGAGGAGATTTTTGCAGGTCAGATAGAGATGAAAATCTATGGCAATTCTCTCACTCTTTTGAACATTCTGCAACGATCACACTGCAGCCTCAGTCCAAACAGTTTATCAGCTAAATAAGGAGGTATTTTAAATATTTATTTAACAAGACATATTTTAAATAACTCACGTATGTAAATAGAGCATCCTTAGCCTGTACATTATTGCCAGGTCGATTCTCATGTTCTGATATATAATTAATTACCGGTTTATTCCTCTGTAAACCAAAGCAGAGAATAAATCAGCGATGCCAGGTCACTGATGTCAGCAAAAATTGTAATACCCTCTTGTCAGTGGGTCTGTGAAAGGAGAATTGAAACTGTAAAATCTACGGAGCTGGTGGACCCAAGTGTGTCCAAATGGCAAGTTTCTATCCCGATTTTAGTTGCTTTCTCCTGATGTCTAGACTTTTTGTCTGTGCTCTATAGATAGGCATGGAATGCCCATATCCTACTTTAAAACAAACTCAGAAAGCATATGCAGTGTGATCTATGATTTTATAAGGTAGAGTCACCTAAAGTAAATGCATATCATGAGCATTTTAAGAAGCATTATTATATTTAGAAGCAAAAACCACACAAATACCAATAATTTTGATAATTTCTAGGTAGTTGAAAATATGAATCTTTTTAATGCTTCAGCAAAATCCATGCATCCATTTTTAATTTTTTGAGAAGAAAATACATACATACACTTCTTTTTCTTTTCTCCTTAAAATGAATGTCTGTCTTTTAAATTTTTCCACTGACAACTTCTAAAGGATGGAAGTGTTGCATTTCAAATTTGTCATGAGTATAAAGAGACCTGTCTAGGGAAGAAACATTAAACAAAAAACATAGCATCTTTTCTTTTTAGATTTACATTCTGATGATGTAAAATGAGTAATCATCTCAAGTATCACAGCAAATTTTTGGCCTGGGTCAGCGATGAGATAAGCATGTTTCATTTAAACATAATACACAAGGCTTACCAACAACCCAACTCAGAGTTCCAACTCCCAGTTCAGCAAATTAGCTTGCCAACATAATTCTAGCCAGTGATTAGCAATATTAATTATCTTGGCCCATGGCCAAAACATCTGGAAAATTTAGTGTGGAAATCACTTAAAATAATTCTTTCATGCCATCATGACAAACAAACCCATTGGTTAATTGACCTTTTCACTATCATCCAGTTGTTCGGCCACACTCTAAACCCTTCTGTATTCAATTTGCATTGGATCCTTTTTTGCCATTCTACATTGGGAAGAAGTTTTACATCTTTGGGAAAATAAAACCTCAGTAACAACAAAGTCAGTTGAATTTTGTGGTTGAAATGATCATCAGATGCATTCTTAGACACAGAGTCCATATCTTCATTTATGGTATTATTTTGGTGCTTAGAATAAGTGCCCTTTTGGTAGTTAGTGGAATAGGTCCAGTGAGATGTAAATTAATCTTAGCAGCTTCTGAACTGAGTGTTGTTATGCAGTTACATAAAGAGGGAAATTAAAGGTTAAAACTTGCTGATCCGCCTACCCTCCAGTTTCGCTCTTTGACGCAGCCTCACAAGGCATCAGGGGAAATGATGACTTTAGTGCACGTACAGAAGGACTCAGGGAATCGCTTCTTTAGGGATTTGAGGTGACTTTGTAGATTTGCCATAACTAATACATTAGTTTTTTAAAATAAAAATGTTAATTAAGTTTAAGCCTCCATACAGTATGGAAAAAGAATTTTCCCCTAAAGATAAATGGTGGCAACAAGATACTCAGGTTGTCTTCTCATTAAATATTATTAAGATTGATAACCTCGTTTTTAACCTAGTAAATCAAGTGTTTGTTTAAAAAGTTCTGCTAAAGGTGGAGAACACATACTTTTCTCTATTGCTCCTGCTCTGTACAGATAAAACCCTGGAAATTATATATAAAACAAACATAAGATCTGAAAAGTGGAGAGAAGAAGGCAGACCAGAGAACTCAGGACCCAAGGGATGACATAATGGCGAGTTCCCTGAGTTTTTGTTTTTCCTCATATATTTCAGACCTGGAGCTAAGAAAGCCAACAACTCAAAAACAGTAATAGGCACAGACAAGAAAAGACCCAGGAAAAGCCTGCTGTCTCTAGCCAAAGGACCAGGGAAAGGGCAAATTGGCAAGACAAAAAACATTTAGACAATAACCACTGTATTCTAACAAACACCACAAAAAATAACTGGGTGGTGTGAGAGAAGGTTGAGTTGGGACCTGTGACTTTCAAACCTGCCACACAGTAACCCCTGTGGTGTCAGTGGACGGGGAGCAGTAACAAGGCACTCTCACCCCTCCCATGTATGAAATTATCCCTGGAGGTCTAGTGGGGAGCAGGAACTCCTACCTCTGCCCAACTCAACAGTAATGAGGAGCATCCTTTCTCTCAAATGTCAACAGAAGCCGAGTGCGGAACCTGGAGTTCTAACCCCACCTGGCAGTAATGAGGGGGCACTCCACCCTTCTTCTACCAGAATGGTGTCAGAGGAAGCCAATTAAAACGGAAGGTTTAAATAAGACACAGGGTCTCATAGCATATCACCAAATGTTCAGAATTCAATTAAAAAATCACTCATCACACAAAGAACAGGGAAGAACTCAAACTGGATGTAAAAAGACAATACATGTATGCCAACATCAAGATGACACAAATATTAGAATTATCTGATAAAGCTTTTAAAGAGCTACCATAAAAATACTCCAATGTGCAGTTAAGAATATTCTTGAAACAAATAAAAAACAGAGCTTCAACAACAAAATAGGAAGTCATAGTAAAAAATAGAAGATATAAAGATGAGCTTAATGGAAATTTTTTAACTTAAAAATACTTAAAACCATAAAAACTCAATGCATGGTCTCCACAGCACAATGGAGGAGACAGTGGGAAGTATCAGTGAAGTGCAAGATAGATCTATAAAAACTGCCTAATCTGAACAACAAAGAGAAAATAGACTGGGGAAAAATAAACAAAACCTCGGGGACCTGTGGGACAGAAAATAAAAGGTCTAACATTTGCATTACCAGAATCCTAGAGGGAAAGAATGGGGCAAGCCTAAAAAAGTACTCTAAGAAATAATGGCTGAAATCTTCCTAAATTTGGCAAAAGACATAAACTTACAGATTTAAGAAGCTGAGTGAAGCCAAAGATGATAAACTCAAAGAAATCCTGATCACAACATATCACAGTCAAACTTCTGAGGGCTAAGGACAAAAAAACCAAAAACAAAAATAAAAAAACCTCACAAGACAGTGAAAAAAAAAAGGGATACCTTACTTATAGGAGTGACTTACAGGAATGACTGTGGATTGCATATCTGAAATCAGAGAGGCCATGAGGAAGTGGCACAACATTTTTCAAGTTCTGAAAGGAAAGAATTGTCAGCCTCAAATCCAATATCCAGTGAAATTTCTTTCAGGAATGAAGGGAAATCAAGATATTCTCAGTTTTTAAAAAATAAAAGCACTAAGAAAATATGTTGCCAGCAGACCTACCCTAAAAAACAACTAAGGAAATTCTCTAAACAGAAAGGAAATGATAAAAAATGGAATTCTGGATCAACAGGAAGGGAGAAAAAATACAGTAAACAAAAATATGAGTAAATACAATGAGTATTTCTGCTTTTAATTTTTCTAAATTACATTTGAGGGTTGAAGCAAAAAGTATAACTATCTCATGTGGTTCTAAATGTATATAGAAGAATTATTTAAGACAACTGTTATATAAAAGGGTGAGGGTAAGGGACTTAGAGGGAGGTAACTCTTCTATAATTCACTCAGATGGGTAAAATGACCATAAGAGTAGATTGTGATAATTGACATACATAAATATATAGTTATACCTAAAGCAACCACTGAAAAAGCTATACAAAGAGACACACTCAAAAACACATGATAAATAACAATAGAATTATTTTAAAAATTCAGTAACCCATAGGCAAGCAGAAAAAAAAAAAAAGGAAAAACAGGGCACTTCCCTGGCAGTCCAGTGGTTAAGACTCCACACTTCCACTGCAGGGGGCACAGGTTCGATCCCTGGTTGGGAAACTAAGATCCTGCATGCCGTATGGTGCAGCCCCCCCAGAAAATGGTAAAACAAAAAGAAAAAAACAGAAAAAAATAATAAATTGATCTCAGACATAAGCACTAATAGATCAATAATTACATTAAATCTAAAAGGTATAAATACACCAATTAAAAGACAGATTGGCAGAATAGGTTAAAAAATAAAATCCAACTATATACTATCTGCAAGAAACTCACTTCAAATATAAAGATATTGATAGGCTGAAGTAAAATAAAGGAAAACTATATACTATGCAAACATTACTCTATGTAATGATACAAGGGTAAATCCATGAGGAAGACTAAAAAGGTATTCACCAAGCAACAGAGTTACAAAATATATAAAGCAAAAACTGATAAAACTGAAAAGACAAATAGACAAATTCCCAATTGCAATTGGAGAATTAAAACCCTCTCTTGACAATTGATAGAACAACTACACAGGAAATCACTAAGGGTGTGGAAGAACTCAACAACACTATCAATTAACAGTATCCAATTGATATTTATATAACACTTGATGTAACAACAGTAAAACACAATTTCTTTTCAAGTGCTCACAGAACATATATTAAGATAAAACATATTCTGGCCATAAAACAAACCTCAACAATTTATGGGACAGAGTAAAGCAGTGATGAGAAAAATCTTTGCTTAGCAACAATCTTATTAAGAGGATGGAAAGACAAGTTACACACTGGGAGAAAATATTTGCAAAGCACATATTCAACAAATGATTTGTATCTGGAATATATAAAGAACTATCAAAATTTAACAGTTAAAAAATAAGCACAACATATATACAGTGGAATATTAGCCATAAAAAGAAACAGAATTGAGTTATTTGTAGTAAGGTGGATACACCTAGAGTCTGTCATACAGAGTGAAGTAAGTCAGAAAGAGAAAAACAAATACCGTATGCTAACAGATATATATGGAATCTCAAAAAAAAAAAAAAAAAAAAAGGTTCTGGGGAACCTAGGGGCAGGACAGGAATAAAGACGCAGACATAGAGAATGGACTTGAGGACATGGGGAGGGGGAAGGGTAAGCTGGGACGAAGTGAGAGAGTAGCATTGACATATATACACTACCAAATGTAAAATGGATAGCTAGTGTGAAGCAGCTGCATCACACAGGGAGATCAGCTCAGTGCTTTGTGACCACCTAGAGGGGTGGGATAGGGAGGGTGGGAGGGAGACACAAGAGGGAGGGGATATGGGGATATATGTATACATATAGCTGATTAAACAAACTGTGGTAGGTACATGCATGCCAATAAAAAGGAACTAACTATTGATACATGCAACAACCTGTATGAATCTCCAGAGAATTATGGTGAGTGACAAAAGTAAATTTCAGGATGTTACATACTGTATGGCTCCATTTATATAACATTATTGAAATGACAAAATTATAGAAAGTGAGAACAGATTAGGGGTTAAGGTGGGTATGAGGGCAATATGTAGAGAGGCAATAAGAAGGATTCTTATGATGGCAGCAATGTTCTGTATTATGGCTGTGTAATGTCAATATCCTATTTGTTATATTGTACTATTGTTTCACAAGATGTAACCACTGGGTGAAATTGGACAAAGTATTGTTCTGCATTATTTCTTACAACTACATGTAAATCTGAAATTATCTTAAAATAAAAATAATTTTAAAAAGTTCTGCAAGATTTATAATGTAACATCTGTATTGTTCTACACTTAAAAAATTGACTGTGACAAATGAATCTTATATAATCTTAGACAATTGTATTCAGCCACTGTGAGCCTACTTCCCTTTCAGTTAAATGGACGTAATGTTACCTACCTGCATATTTTTCTTTTACTCGCTGTAGTCAAGATGCAATAAAAATGGAATAATGATTGTGAAAGTGCTTCCTAACTCTTCAAGCACTACAAGAAAAGAGCTAACATTTGTTGGAGGCTAATGTGCACCAGGCTAAGTTAAATATGTTCCTTACTTTATATCTATATGGTAGTATTTTATGTGAAACTTTTAAAAGCATGGCTCCTGTACCATAATGGAAGAGCATGTGACATCTAAAGAACCACTAAAGGGAAATTCTCATCTTTCATCATATCTTTCTCAGACATTCAAGAGTGTCCACAAATGAACTTATTTACGAAACAGAAACAGACTCACAGACATAGAGAACAGACTTGTGGGTGCCAAGGGGGTGGGGGGGTGGGAGAAGGATGGATTGGGAGTTTGAGATTAGCAGATGCAAACTATTGTATACAGAATGGATAAACAGCAAGATCCTACTGTATAGCACAGGGAACTATATTCAATATCCTGTGATAAACCATAATGGAAAAGAATGTATATATGTGTGTATGACTGAATCACTTTGCTGTACAGCAGAAATTAACACAACATTGTAAATCAATATACTTTAATTAAAAAAAAAAACGAAAGAGTGTCCAAGTCCAGAGGCCACTGTAACTTTTGTCTCTGAATTCTTCAACACACTGAAACTCCTGAGACCCTCTTACTCTCCTTCCCTTAAATGTGCCAAACCAAACTTTCTATCTTGGACACTCACCCTCCTTTCACTTGCTTGTTGGATGTGGCCCAACAGGATGAGCTACCACCAGCACACATTCTCCCTGCTGTGCATTTCTTCCTTTGCACCTTCCTCCGTTTCCTAGTTTCCTAGGAAAATTAGTCCATGGGGCTTGGTCCTTTTCTCCTTATCACACTCCCCTAATACTGTGCCTGTGAACTGGAGAAAAACGGAAGAATTTGTAGTTGACATGTTGATGGATTTTATCACATTTCATTTATTATTGCCATTTTACAGTTGAGGAAATGTTAGTAATATACTGAGGACTTATAGCTTTGTTAATTTAGGACACAGGAAATATTTAATCAACAAGGAAATAAATTCGTACTCCACATTTTGCATGAGATTTTTCTGTTCTCATTTCTGCCATGAGACTACCTTCCTTAAAAAAATACATTTGTTTATTTACTCATTTGTTTATTCATTCATTAATTCATTTCATCACCTATTCAACAATGACCTAACACCCACTAATTGCAAGGCTCTGTGCTAAACCTCAGGGATATGAAGATGAGTGAAATGTAATCTGGAGACACATATGAAAACGATCCTAATGGGGATAGCGTTTATGGCACAACAGAGGCATGAAGTTACCTTGAGAACACAGAGAAGGAAACCCTTCAGAGAGAAATTGGAAAACTCAGATGTCTGCCGGGGACAGGTATGGAACAAACTCCTGTGCTGGGGAATGCAAGGAACTGTTCTGATGAAATTTGATTTAACAAATGTGTAGAAGTGAACATAGCATTCTAGGGACTAGGAATATTATGCATAATCATGATGATACCCTGTGGACTCCACTTTCAACATATAGCTCACACCTAACCACATGGTTTATCACCATATCCAATATTACCCTCCTAGTCCAATACTTTGGACTAGTCCTGGTCTAGAACTTCTTTCTCCTCAGGTCAAGTGCAATGGCTTCCTGTTTAGTCTGCTGCTTCCATGCTTGCCTTCCACAATCTTTCCTCAGAAATCAAGGGAAGAGAACACATAAGTAAGTTCATGCCATTTCTGCACTCAGTGACATCCCATGTCAGAGTTAAAACAAAATCCCCTGCCTTGGTTTGATACCACATTTCTTAGCTGAACATTAGAATACCTTAGAGAGTTTTTAAAAAGTGTCAATGGCTGGTCCCCACCTCCAAAGTCCTGCATGATCTAAAGTGGTGCCCAGGCTGCAGCCATCCCCTCCTCTCCCTCCCTCACTGGATTTCACCAACTCCAATCTCACCTTCATTTACAACTCTACCTAAGCATCATTCTATTTTCTTTCACTTCTTTACTTTTATTCATAGTACTCGTCACCATCTGCATTTGTACTTATTGGCTGGTGTGTTTATGGTTCTTATTCCCCCACTAGAAGATGGACCCATGAGGTCAGAGACTTTACCTCTGGTTTGTTTATCACTCCACTCTCAATGACTATAAAAGTGCCTGGCACATAGGAGGTGTTAAATAAATAATTTTTAAAATACATTGAATGGACAAAGATGAAGAAGGGTTTAACACATTCATGGGAAGTGGATTGAGAGTGGCAACATGCAACGGGAAATGGTCCAGGAAAGAGGAGGAGGTCTTATAAAAAAATAAAGGACTAGGGTATTGTTCCTTAAGAAGATGGGGAGCCTACACCATTTTAAACAAGAGACTTTCGCAACCAGATTTGTATTTTAGGAAACTCCCTCTTAGTGCATTTTGAGGGGTGAATTAGTCCCCCAAAAGGGTTAAGAGGACTAGAAATAGCTGTTAGGAGACCCTCGTGATCACAATGAGAAAGGTCCAAAGATATGACACATTTGAACACTGCAGTATGGAAAGAAGTCGAAACTAAGCAACATGTGGGTTGGTTTTGTCTAACACTGTGACAGACATAACTATAAAAGAGTGAATGGTCACTTGTATTTTAGCCTTTATAATTCACTGCTACTTCCTTGCACAAGCTTACCTTTGTCTCTCAGGCTCTCTCACTATTCTTGTTAAACAAATACAAACTAAGACAGGCTTAAAAAAATGCAGAGTTAAGACATCTCCAGAAACCAAGCAGAGGTCATTTAAGCCCACCTGGATCCCTTTCACTTGGGTGCTCTTTCCCACGCATGGTATGAGTGATCCTGTTGTGTTTTCCTTCACAACCTTGTCTCACAGGTCTTTCTGTACATTTATGATCCTCATGTGAAACAAAATGCTACATAACATCTGTGTCTGTTCTAAATCTCTTCTATTTTCCATTTATGCTCCATTGTTCTATAATCTATTCGAAGCTGAAAATAGAACTAAGGTGTGATCTTACTATAACCTCTAGTGATTAATTTTATTACTACTTTTTTCCAACTGAATAAACTCACAATAAATAAGAAATGCTTCATCTGGGAGAGAATCTCCAAATAGACTTCAATCCCTTACTCTTCAATCTTTTCTAAACTTGCTAACACAGTATTAAGTAAAGTCCTTCCCCTCCTCCCATTCTTTCAACCCAATACTACTTTGGTTAAAGAAGTAAATCTAATTAAAGGAGCATGGGAAATGGAAGCTGTTTTGTGTGCTAGGGAAGCTGGATCTGTGTAACTTTTACCAGTGATTGGGCTTACAAGATGGAAAATTCCTTATACTGCTGGACAAAGTACTCTCAATGCTGTTGAAACATCTGGTTTTCTTTGTGTAAAATCTTTTCCACGAGGTGGGCTAAGATTTTTATTCTAATTGAAATTGTAGTTAATTCCAGATAAAGATGAGTTTCTTTTCGCTGATGCTGCTCAAATCAGGGGTCCCAGCCTGATGACTCGAAGCCCATTTTTACTCAAAATCAATCAAAAAAAGTGGTGAGTTGCTTGGCTCAATTGTTTGTATTTTTAGGACAGAAAAACTATTTCTACACCACTGGATTCCTGTCTTGGTCTTTTGAATCCTGTGTGATAGAGATTGAAGTGCAGACTCCTGTGTCTTAAATGCAGTGTTGCTAACCAATTAAGGGCATGGATGGGCTTTGATTTGAAGATGGCTTACCACCCTCCCTGTGAATGTTTATCTGGTGTAATGGATCCTAAACAATTTGTTTATGATCCTAAACCATCTAAAAGAAAATAAGGAGTCAAGCTTTCCAATATGTCTTGCAATATTTGTTAAACAAATTAATACCTGGATAAACAAAAGAACGAATACAATATAAAACATATGAGTCTCCCAGAGTCTTTGCCACCTACTTGACAGACTTCTGCTTTTAATAATGACCTTTTGGTACCAATGTTTTCTATGAGTTCATATTTTGGATATTATGAAATAAAGAAGACTATTAAATTGTAATTAGTTTCCTTTTTCAACCAACCCTGATGAGTGAATGAACCTTCCTTCCCTCTCTCCCCTACCAAATTTCATTTGGGACAGTACAATAGAAATTAAAACCAGGACCTAGAGCCAGAAGCCAGAATAAGAAGTGAACTTAGGCTCTCCACAGCTTATCTGGTAACCTGTCCTCTTTCAGGGTCACTTAACAAAGCTGACATCCCTTTTTTTCCAGAGGCTTTGGACCTAGAGAAGGACACCCCTTTTTCTCCCCTGAAGTGGAGAGCAATGTCAATCAAATGCCATGAGTACAGATCTTAAAGTAATCTTGGTATTTTCAAAGCTCCCATTACTGATTAACCCTTGCTAAGCTTTTCTCATTCTTATCATATTTACAAGCAAGGCCTAGATTCTAACTCTTCCTCCTTGAGGTATCTGTCCTGATTCTTCCAGCTGAGTCAGTTGTCTTTTATCTGGACCTCTTAATATCAAGAATTTGTATCTATCCATCACTGCACCTTTTTATCTGTTCATGATTTTTATACACACACTCTCTCCAAAGACTTCTGCTGTTTATCTGAGCAATTCAAGGGTAGAAGGAAGATGACTAATTCATTCCTAAAATTCAGTAGACAGTAAATAAATGATTTTTTAATTAATAAACTCAAATAGTTGTAGTAGATTTCATTGGGAAAAAATGCATTTCTCTTACTTGGCCAAAGTTGCAAGCCATCGTATACAATAATGAGAAATGTTGGCTGTGCTAGGTCAAATTAAATACAGTAAGAAAAGAAAGTGCTGTCTCAGAATAAGAGGAGGTTGATTCCAATTTTTCTCTAATATAAATAATATTGCAATGAACAATCACAGAAGTAATTTTTGAGTGCATCTCTGGTTATACCTGAAATGCTAACTTCATGCAAATGAACTACAGGGACAAAGGATATTTAGCCATATTCTTAACATTGGGTTTTCCATATTCTCATTAACATTGCCTATTGTAATTAAGTAAAATAAAAATAACAGATGGGAGTAATATCTTCTTTTTGTCTTATGTTTATATAAATATATATCAATATTACGTATATCAATATTAGATATGTATATATAAATAGATATAATACTGGGGAGGATTATTGGCCCCAATTCTTTATCCTATGTATATCTGCACTCTCTGCTATATACCTTTGCAGTATACTTTTACAAAAGGTAGTACACTTTTTTTTTTTTTTTACAAAGGCAGTATGCTTCCCTTTTCTTGACTTTGGGCTTCACAGAGTAACTTTCTTTGGGCAATGTGAAGGTAGAAGATATGATGTAAGAGGAACTTAAAGTGAGATTTCATGGCTGGTTATGCTTTCTTGTATTTATGCCATTCTTAAAAGATGCACATGGACCACCCATCCTGCTGGTACAGGAGGAGGATGAGTGGCAGATGGAGTACAGCTACCCCACCCAACTTGCAACATGAAGCTGAACCATCCTAGCTGACTTAGAAACTCATGAACAAAAAGTAAATGCTTATTGCTATACCCCACTGAAAATCTGAGATTATTTGTTATGTGGCAGTAGTTAACTACTACATATATTTAGTACGGGCCTGTTACTGGGAATATACAACAGTGATTAAAAAGGCAACAACACTATTTATACTGGATTGAGGGGAAAATATACAATATAAAAATATTATCTATATCTATAGTGATTTGATTGGAAGAAAAATTAAATCAATAAAGAATACAAAGTGGCATGTAAGGGGAACATCTTTGACGACTAATGAAGTTGAATATTTTGTATTCTCTTTTCTGAAATTTGCCTCTTAATGTGACTTACACATTTTTCTTTAGAGTGTTCATCTTTTTCTAATTGTAGTTGTTTTCATGTTACTTATATTTATATATTACATGTTTACATATATCGAGTATTATAAATGTTGCAACGATTTTTTGCAATTTGAGTAAAATTGTATATTATTGTTAAACAGAAATTCTTTAAATTATAATTTAATAGTTCTTTGCTGTATGCTTTACTGTATGTTTAGACAATTTTTACATTTCAATTTTTACATTTCAATTAACCATAATTGTCAGTGATTTATTTTTGTGTATTTTGTGAATTAGGAACGTAACTCTACTCCCACCTCTGACAAAGGTTTTCATCTCCAATGTTTAATAATCCAACTTCTCCCATTTGATGTGAAATGTTACTATTGCTATATAATAGGAGTTGGGTGAGATATATTTTTATTTTGAATAATATTTACCCTATAGTAGCCTCCTTCATTATATTAAATGGTATTAAGACATATGCATGAAATTACTTTTGATGAAAAAAACAGTAACATAAACAACATGATATGTCCCTAATTCTATGAAACCAATATGCACCCACAAACACATGCAAGGAAGATTAGAAAGAAATCCAAAATATTAATGATACCTAATTCTGAGTGGGTGGAACGATAATGGATAACTTTTATTCCTTCTTTGCTGTTTTCTGTGCTTTCTAAATTAATTATCTAACATGTATAAAATAATAAAAATGTTTACAAATAAATAAATAATTTTAAAAGAATAAACTAAAATAAGATTTCAATAACTTGAAAAGTTCTACTACCTAGAATGCCAAGTTTATTTGCTTATTTGTGTTTCAGATAAAATAGCAAATTATTCATTGATTTTTTAAATTAATCAAATGAGATGTCATTCAGCTTGTATTTAGCCAAAAAAAATCATTAATTTAAATTTTCTTCTTCTAGAAAGTCATTTCCCAACCCATCCTACTGCTATACTTAGGTGTAAGGGCTATTTAGTGCTTTAGGTTTGCTTTAGGTAATTCCTAATATCACAGAAAGAAAGCAAGACTTAAAGCAGCTGCCTAGAAGGAGTGCCACCCTGGGCTCAGAGAAATAAATTTGCATAAATATCCCTATATCCCACCTCAAGAGGTTTTCTGTAGACGTCGAGAGATTCTATACTTGGAGGGCAGTTGGGCTCCATGACCTCTGAGGATCCATCCAGTGCCGTAGTTAGATAATTCTGTAAATTACCAAGACTAGGCATGGGGCACAGCAATTCAGTGGCTGAACTGTTGAGGGAAAGCCCAAGCCTGAGAAAAGATACTTTTACAAAGTGAATGAAGAACACCTGGCCTTCTTGCTCCATCCCAGGTACACATCTCGACATATCCAAGGTTACAAGGTAATAAGGAATAGGAATTAACCACGATCTCTCTGCCACATGCCAAAATTAATTCTACTTTAAATGAGTCTTAATTATGCCAGTGAATAGAAAGAACCTGTTCTCTGAAACTGTAACTTTTACCGTAAGGATTAAGAAAGATTTAAAGTCAACTTTACTTTAAATGTAGTGAGCCTAATTTGAAGCTACAGTATTAATTTTTCAGGCAACAAACCTAACATCTCCCTTATAGAGCAGTCGGCTTGTTGTCATTCCCTGTCTGTAAAATTACTTACCCTAGGGAAAACCCTCATCTTCTAGAAAATATTTAGCCTCTGATTGTCTGAACTTGGTGTGTTCAATTCCTGTACTCAATTTTTTATTCAAATTTATCTTTCTTGTGAAGGGTATAAGACCTAGCAATCTCGTAAACATTTTTTTTTTCCCTATGGCTAGAAGCCACCCGGTTTTTGATAGCCTACTGTGTGCCAGGAGATGAGCTAAAACTATGGGATTTAAAGACATTTTTATTGAAATATAATTGACATATAAAATTATATTAGTTTCAGGTGTACAGCATTATGATTTGGTATATGTGTACATTACAAAATGATTACCACAATATGTCTTAACATCCGTCACCACATGTGGTTACATTTTAAAAAATATTTACATCCTCACTGTATGGCAGATGCATCTTTTTTTAGATGAAGAATCTGATATAAAAATGTAAACATGCCCAAGGTCACATCACTTATAAAGGATGGGACTCAAACGCATACCTTTTTGACACCAATGCTGGACATTCTTCCCATGAACTACATCATCTCCTACAAGGGAAACCTTAATTTCATTACTGCATTATGTTACTTTTATGGAGATGCACACATTGACAGTGAGTCGTGCTTATTTGCCAAATTTCATCTCAATGTCAGTCTTCATACATGGGCAGAACCTCTCCCATGTATGCAGGTTAGATGGATGTCTACCTAAATCATCCATTGTCTGGGTTTCCAAACAGTATTTTCTTGTTAATCTACTATTTTGTGTTTTTTCTAAGTCTTTACTTTTTCAGAGCAATTTTGGGTTTACAAAAAAATTGAGAAGAAGGTAAAGAGATTTCCCATATACTCCCTGCCCTCACACATGACTAGCCTCTCTCACTGTCATCTTCAGTGGTTGGAGGTAGACAGAATTGGAAGGAGCAGGCTGGGTGTCCACACATGTGGTGGGAAAGGCTTCACACTGCAGAAGGAGCACGAAGTTATAAGAGAAGCCAAACCAACCAGAGACCAGGGGGGCTAGCCTTCCTTCTCCTCTCAAGTTTTGGAGAAGATAATAAAATAATGCTAATAGTAGATAATTATTATTTTTTTTTAATTTTAAAGAATTTGGTTTTAAGAGAAGTTTTAGATTGACAACCAAATTGAGAGGAAAGTAAAGAGATTTCCCTGACCCTATACATGTATGGCTTCTCCTATTATCAACATTACTCACCAGAATGGTACATTTTTTCACTAAGGATGAACCTACACTGACACATCATAATTATCAAAAGTTCATTGTCTACCTTAGGGTTCACACTTGGTGATGTACTTTCTGTGAGTTTGGATAAATCTCTCATGACATATATCCATTATTATAACATCATACAGAATATTTTCACTGCCTGAAAAATACTGTGCTTTCTTTGCCTATTCATCCTACTCTTCTGAACCACCCCCATAACCACTGATCTTTTTATTTTCTCCACAGTTTTGCCTTTTCCAGAATGTCATATAGTTGGAATTACACAGTATGTAGCCTTTATGCATTGGCTTCTTTCACCTAGTAATATGCATATAAGATTCCTCCATGTCTTTTCATGGGTTGATAGCTCATTTCTTTTTAGCATTGTATAGTATTCCATTTTCCAGATGTACCATAATTTACCTACTGAAGGGCATCTTTGTTCCTTCCAAGTTTTGACAGTGATGAAGAAAACTGCTCTAAACATCTGTATTCAGCTTTTTGCATGGACATAAATTTTCAGTTCCTTTGGGTAAACAAAAGGAGTGCAGTTGCTGGATTATATGGTAAGAGTATATTTAGTTTTATAAGAAACTGCTAAAATGTCTTCCAAAGTGGCTGTTCCATTTTGCATTCCCATCAGCAATGTATGCAAGTTCCTGTTGCCCTCTATCCTCACCATCATTTGGTGTTGTCAGTTCTCTGGATTTTGGCTGTTCTAACAGGTATGCAGTTTTTTCTTGTTATTGTTTTAATTTGCATTCCCTGATGACATGATGTGAAGAACCTTTGGCTCGTTTTCTTAATCAGCTGTTTGTTTTCTTATTGTTGAGTTTTAAGAGTTCTTTGTGTATTTTGGGAGATTGATCAAGATGGCAGAATAAGAAGACATGAACTCAGCTCCCACCATGAACACATCAAAAATACATCCACATGTGGAAAAATCCTTACCGAAAACTAACTGGAAACTGGTAGAAAGACTCCTGTGCAACCAAAGCTGTAAGAAACATTTAGACAGAATCAGGTAGGAAAGGAAGAGAAGCGATCAGATCAGGACCCACACCCCTGAGAGGGGACTCAGAGGAAAATGGAGATTACATGGGCAGAGATTCACCCTGGGGAGTGAGAAGTTCAAGCCACTTATTGGGTGCTCCAACCGTGGGGGCCTACACAGGGAAGGTGATCCCCTTGTCTAGTTGGAGGGCTTCTGGGACTAATAAGAGAGCTATGGGAAGCCTAGACTCCACTGATGAGGAACACATGAAAGTTAGCTTGCCCCAAGGCAGAGCAGAGAGGTCAGATTGAGACTGCTCTAGTGGTTGCCTGCTTTCCCATGACTGCCCTGGCACATGCCTTGGCCTGAGCTGGGCAAATGTTCCAGCCCCACTTAACTCCACACTGCAGCTTTGCACTGGGCCTAAGGCTGCCACAACCAAGGAGAGAGCCTGGTCATTGGATGCAGAGGTGACTCAGATCCGAGGACGCATGTGGGTGGGGTGGGGGTGGACATTGGTGGCACTTACTCAGGTAATGCATAAGAAGCACCCTGGAACTCTGATGGTAGCTGGTCCACCACTGCCTTTGCCCCAATTCATGATACACACCAAAAGCCCACATGGATCCCACCTGCCCTGGGGTGTGGCTCCACAACAGGGCAGGGGGTGGCAGAGGCTGGGGGGAGAGATCAGCTGTGAGGGACAAAGAAGACTTGGACCTGAGATTTTGTTTGAGCAGCAAAAGGGCAACAATCACTGGCACCTGCACAGGCAGTGCATTGGAGGTAACTCAGACTTCTCTTTGAAGCTGACCAGGTGCAGCTCGTGCCCAATCATGAGCTGAGAGCCTGAATGGGTCCCACTTGCTTCAGCATTGCTCCTCTCTGGGGAAAGGGTCCCAGTGCTGGGAAAGAGGAAAACATACACTTAAAGGGAAGAGAGCCAGCTCAGAACAAATCCTCAGGATGTCTGCCCCAGCAACTAGGGGTACAGTCCCACCCCCCAACGGGGTCATGACAGCCCCTGAGCATGAGGGAATACCTGCCTTCAGCCCTAGACTCTCCTTCTCCAGTCCTGCCTCCTACCAAGGTGATAGCTGACAGCATACCCTAAGGAAAGACATAACTTGCATCTAGGTCAAATCTAGCCCTACAACAAAAGGCACTGAGCACAAGCAGTCTGTACAGGGATGCTCCCCTATAAGGACACCCCTCCAAGACTGCAATATATAACTGATTCACCAAAATTCATAGAGATAGAGAAAGCTAAGCAAAATGAGAAGACAGAGTAACTGGTCTCAATTGAAAAAGTGAGAGAAAGCCCCACTTACATCAATGGACAGATCATCCAAACAGGAAGTCAATAAGGTAACAGTAGTCATGAGTGACACAATAGACCAATTGGACTTAATAGATATCCACAGGACATTATATCCAAAAACAAACAGCAGAAAGCACATTCTTTTCAAGTGCACATGGAATGTTCTGCAGGATAGATCACGTGCAAGGCCACAAAACAAGTCTTAAATTTAAGAGGATAGAAACTATTTCAAACATTTTTTCTAACCACAATGGTATAAAGCTAGGAATCAATTACAGAAAGAAAAACAGGAAAACACAAACATGTGGAGACTAAATGGTATGCTTCTAAAAAACCAATGGGTCAATGAAGAAATGGAAAGAAATCCTGTGTTATTGGACTGGAAGAATTAAAAAGTCCATACTACCCAAAACAATCTACAGATTTAATTCAATCCATATCAAAATACCCACGACATTTTTCACAGAACTAGAACAAATAATCCTAAATTTTATATAGAAACAAAAAAGACCCTGAATCACAAAGCAATCTTGAGAAAAAAGAACAAAGCTGGAGATATCATGTACCCTGACTTCAGACTGCACTACAAAGTTACAGTAATCAAAACAGAATGGTACTGGCACAAAAACAGAACATAGATCAATGGAACAGAATAGAGAGCCCGGAAATAAACCCACATACCTATGGTCAATTAATCCATGAAAAAGAAGGCAAGAATACACAATGGAGAAAACGCAGTCTTTTCAATAAGTGGTGCTGGAAAAACTGTACAGCAACATGTAAAAGAATGAGATTAGAACATTTCCTCATACCATGTACAAAAATAAACTCAAAATGAATTAAAGACCTAAATGTAAGACCTGAAACTGTAAACTCCTAGAAGAGAATATAGGCAGAATACTCTTTGATATAAATTTTAGCAATATTTGTTTGTTTCATAAGGCAAAAGATATAAAAGCAAAATTATAAAAATGGGACTAATTAAACTTAAAAGCTTTTGCACAGCAAAGGAAACTATCAACAAAACAAAGACAACCTAATGAATGGGAGAAAATATTTGCAAATGATAAGACCAACAAGGAGTTAATATTCAAAATATATAAACAGCTCCTACAACTCAATATCACAAAAACAAACAACCCATTTAAAAATTTGGCAAAAGACCTGAATAGATATTTTTCCAAAAAAGACATACAGATGGCTAACAGGCACATAAAAAGATGCTCAACATCATTAATTATTAGATAAATGAAAATCAAAATAATGAGATATTACTTCACACCTATCAGAATGGCTATCATCAAAAATTACACAAGTAGCAACTGTTCCTGAGGATATGGAGAAAAGGGAACCCTTGTACACTGTTGGTGGGACTATAAATTGGTGCTGCTGCTGTAGAAAACTGTATGGAGATTCCTCAAAAAATGAAAAATAAAACTACCATACAATCCAGTAATTTCACTCCTAGGTATATATCCCCCCAAAATAAAAATACTAACTGGAAAAAATACATGTAATACAATGTTCATAGCAGCACTATTTACAATAGCCAATATATGGAAACAACCCAAGTGTCCATAAAAACATAAATGGATAAAGAAGATGTGGTATATATATATACAGTAGAATACTACTCAGCCATAAAAAAGAATGAAATAATGCCATTTGCAACAACATGGTGGACCTAGAGAGTATTATGCTTAGTGAAATAAGACAAAGACAAATACTGTAGCTATCATTTGTATGTGCAATCTAAAAAATAAAACAAATTAGTGAAAATAACAAAAAGGAAACAGACTCAAAGATATAAGAACAAACTAGAGGCTACCAGTGGGGAGAGGGAAGTGGGGGGCAACATAGGATTAGGGGATTAAGAGATACAAACTACTATGTATAAAATAAATAATCAACAAAGATATATTGTACAGCACCAGGAATTATAGACATTATTTTGTAATAACTTTAAATGGGGTATATGGGACTTCCTTGGCAGTCCAGTGGTTAAGACTTCATCTTCCATTGCAGGAGGTGTGGGTTTGATCCCTGGTTGGGGAGCTAAGATCCCACATGCCTTGTGGCCAAAAACCAAAAAATATAAAACAGAAGCAATACCATAACAAATTCAATAAAGACTTTAAAAATAGTCCACATCAAAAAAAAATCTTAAAAAAAAATAAGTTAAATAAATGGGATATAATCTATAAAATACTGAATCACTATGCTGTACATCTGAAATTAATAATATTGTAAATCAACTATATTTCTATTTTAAATAAATAAATAAATAAAGTAGGTAAGTTAAACATATACTTCTTTGTATATTTTGGATAAATCTTTCACCAGATGTGTCTTTTGCAAATATTTTCTCCCAATCTATGGCTTTTCTTCTAATTCTCTTGAGATTGTTTCTCACAGAGCAGGAGATTTTAATTTTAATGAGGTCCAGCTTATTAATGATAATGAGTTGTATCTTTGGCGTTGTGCTTAAAAAGGCATCACAACACCCAATGTCATCTAGGTTTTCTCCTATATTATCTTCAAGGAGTTGTACAGTTTTGCATTTTATATTTAGGTCTATGGTCCATTTTGAGTTAATTTTTGTGAAGGGTGTAATATCTGTGTCTAGATGCATATTTTAGCATGTGGCTGTCCAGTTTTTTCAGCATCATTTGTTGAGGAGACTTTCTTTGTGCCATTGTATTGCCTTTGCTACTTTGTCAAAGATTAGTTGAATATATTTATTGGGAGTCTATTTCTGGGGTCTCTATTTTGTTCCTTTCATCTATTTTTTTTCTTTCTTTCTTTTTTTTTGTTTCCAAAACCACACTGTGTTGATTACTGTAGCTTTATTGTAAATCTTCAAGTTGGGTAGCATTGGTCCTCCAACATTGTTCTTCTCCTTCAATATTTTGTGGCTATTCTGGGTCTTTTCTCCCTCTATACAAACTTTAGAATTAGTTGCCAATAGCTACAAAATAATACGCTGTGATTTTGATTAGGATTTCATTGAATCTACAGATAAAGTTGGGAAGAATTGGAATCTTGATAATATCAATTCTTCCTATCTATGAACATGAAATATGTCTCCATTTATTTAGGTTTTTTGAAATTTTATTCATCAAAGTTTTGTAGTTTTTATCATACAGATCTTGTATGCATTTTGTTAAATTTATAACTAAGTATTTTATTTTAGGAGATGCTAATGTAAATGGCATTGTGTTTTTAAGTTCAAATTCCACTTGTTCTTATTTGGTACATAGAAAATCAATTGAAATTTGTATATTAATGTGTATTTTGCAATCTTGCTATAATTGCTAACTAGTTCCAAAAATTTATTGTTTGTTTGTTCTTTTTTGTTGTTATTGTTGGTTCTTTCTGATTTTCTACAAATAGTCATGCTATCTGCAAAACAAAATTTTATATCTTCCTTCCCAATGTGTATATATTTTATTCCTTTTTTTTGGCCTTATTGAATTAGCAAGGATTTCCAGTGTGATGTTGAAAAGAAGTGGTGAGAGAGTACATTCTTGTTTTTTACCTAATTTTAGTGGGAAGTTTTTCACTTTCTCATCATTAAGTATGATGTTAGCTGTAGGTTTTTTGTAGATAATCTTTATCAGATTGAGAAAGTTTCTCTCTATTCCTTGTTTACTGAAAGTTTTTAATCATGAATGGGTGTTGAATTTTTTCAGATGCTTTTTCTGCATTTATTTAATCATATGATTTTTCTTTCTAGTCTGTTGATATGATGAATTACAAAATTGATTTTTATGTTGAACTAGTCTTGCGTATCTGGGTTCAAGCCCATTTGGTTTTGGTATATAATTCTTATTATACTTTTGGTAATATTTTGTTGAGGACTCATGCTCATGGGAGATAATCTGTCATTTTCTTTTCTTCTAATGTCTTTTTCTGGCTTTGCCATTAGAGAAATGTTGGTCTCATAGAACGAGTTAGGAAGTATTAATTCAGGTTCTATCCTTTGAAAAGATTGTAGAGAACTGGTAAAATTTCTTCCTTAATTGTTTGGTAGACTTCACTAGTGAACCCATCTGTTCATAGTGCTTTCTGTTTTAGAAGTTAATTAATTATTGATTCAATTTCTTTAATAGATAAAGGTCTATTCATATCATCTATTTCTTCTTAAGTGAGTTTTGGTATACTGTGTCTTTCAAGGAATTAATCCATTTCATCTAGGTTATCAAACCCCTGTGTTTTCAGTTCTCACCAGTAAATTCATTGGGTTAAGATTTTTATCTAGGAGAACTCGGCTGAACTGAAAAAATATATAAAACATGACTTGGGTAATTATGCTATTATCATATGGTAATATTTGTGCAATCAAGTTTTTTAGGTTAGATTTTTATCATGTAAGGAGGGCGAGAACAAAAAATGGGAAATAGAACTGTCAAAAATGATGGCAGAGGAGATTTGAGGAAGATGGCGGAAGAGTAAGACGCGGAGTTCACCTTCCTCCCCACAGATACATCAGAAATACATCTACACGTGGAACTGCTCCTATAGAACACCCACTGAACGCTGGCAGAAGACCTCAGACCTCCCAAAAGGCAAGAAACTCCCCACGTACTTGGGTAGGGCAAAAGAAAAAAGAAAAAACAGAGACAAAGAACAGGGATGGGACCTGCACCAGTGGGAGGGAGCTGTGAAGGAGGAAAGGTTTCCACGCACTAGGAAGGCCCTTGCGGGCGGAGACTGCAGGTGGTGGAGGGGGGAAGCTTCGGAGCCATGGAGGAGAGCTCAGCAACAGGGGTGCAGAGGGCAAGGCGGAGAGATTCCCGCACAGAGAATAGGTGCCAACCAGCACTCACCAGCCCGAGAGGCTTGTCTGCTCACCCGCCGGGGGCAGGCGGGGGCTGGGAGCTGAGGCTCGGGCTTCGGTCGGATCGCAGGGAGAGGACTGGGGTTGGCGGCGTGAACACAGCCTGAAGGGGTTAGTGCACCACAGCTAGCTGGGAGGGAGTCCGGGAAAAGGTCTGGAGCTGCCGAACAGGCAAGAGACTTTTTCTTGCCTGTTTGTTTCCTAGTGCGCGAGGAGAGGGGATTCAGAACACTGCTTAAAGGAGCTCCAGAGATGGGCGCGAGCCGCGGCTATCAGCACAGACCCCAGAGACAGGCATGAGACACTAAGGCTGCTGCTGCCGCCACCAAGAAGCCTGTGTGCAAGCACAGGTCACTATCCACACCACCCCTCCCAAGAGCCTGTGCAGCCCGCCACGGCCAGTGTCCCGTGAGCCAGGGACAACTTCCCCGGGAGAGCGCACAGCGCGCCTCAGGCTGGTGCAAGTCACGTCAACCTCTGCCGCCGCAGGCTCGCCCCGCATCCGTACCCCTCCCTCCCTCTGGCCTGAGTGAGCCAGAGCCCCCGAATCAGCTGCTCCTTTAACCCCGTCTTGTCTGAGTGAAGAACACACGCCCTCAGGCGACCTACACGCAGAGGCGGGGCCAAATCCAAAGCTGAACCCCGGAAGCTGTGCGAACAAAGAAGAGAAAGGGAAATTTCTCCCAGCAGTCTCAGAAGCAGCAGATTAAAGCTCCACAATCAACTTGATGTACCTGCATCTGTTGAATACCTGAATAGACAACGAATCATCCCAAATTCAGGAGGTGGACTTTGGGAGCAGGATATATTAACTTTTCCCCTTTTCCTTTTTTTGTGAGTGTATATGTGTATGCTTCTGGGTGAGATTTTGTCTGTATAGCTTTCCTTTCACCATTTGTCCAAGGATTCTGTCTGTCCGTTTTTTATTTTGTTTTTTTTTTAACTTAAAAAAAATTTTCTCTTAAAAATTATTTTTTATTTTTTATTTAAATAACTTTATTTTATTTTATCTTACTTTATTTTATTTTATTTTATCTCTTTCTTTCTATTTTTTCTCCCTTTTATTCTGAGCCATGTGGATGAAAGGCTCTTGGTGCTCCAGCCAGGCATCAGGTCTGGGCCTCTGAGGTGGGAGAGCCAACTTCAGGACACTGGTCCACAAGAGACCTCCCAGCTCCACGTAATATCAAATGGCGAAAATCTCCCAGAGATCTCCATCTCAACACCAAGACCCAGCTTCACTCAACGACCAGCAAGCCACAGTGCTGGACACCCTATGCCAAACAACTAGCAAGACAGGAACACAGCCCCATCCATTAGCAGAGAGGCTGCTTAGAATAATAATAAGGCCACAGACACCCCAAAACACACCACAAGACGTGGACCTGCCCACCAGAAAGACAAGATCTAGCCTCATCCACCAGAACACAGGCACTAGTCCCCTCCACCAGGAAGCCTACACAACCCACTGAACCAACCTTAGCCACTGGGGACAGACACCAAAAACAACGGGAACTACAAACCTGCAGCCTGCGAAAAGGAGACCCCAAACACAGTAAGATAAGCAAAATGAGAAGACAGAAAAACACACAGCAGGTGAAGGAGCAAGGTAAAACCACACCAGACCTAACAAATGAAGAGGAAATAGGCAGTCTACCTGAAAAAGAATTCAGAATAATGAGAGTAAAGATGATCCAAAATCTTGGAAATAGAAAAGACAAAATGCACGAAACATTTAACGAGGACCTAGCAGAACTAAACAGGAAACAAGCAATGATGAACAACACAATAAATGAAATTAAAAATACTCTAGAAGGGATCAATAGCAGAATAACTGAGGCAGAAGAACGGATAAGTGACCTGGAAGATAAAATAGTGGAAATAATTACTGCAGAGCAGAATAAAGAAAAAAGAATGAAAAGAACTGAGGACAGTCTCAGAGACCTCTGGGACAACAATAAACGCACCAACATTCAAATTATAGGGGTCCCAGAAGAAGAAGAGAAAAAGAAAGGGACTGAGACAATATTTGAAGAGATTATAGTTGAAAACTTCCCTAATATGGGAAAGGAAATAGTTAATCAAGTCCTGGAAGCACAGAGAGTCCCATACAGGATAAATCCAAGGAGAAACACGCCAAGACACATATTAATCAAACTATCAAAAATTAAATATAAAGAAAACATATTAAAAGCAGCAAGGGAAAAATGACAAATAACACACAAGGGAATCCCCATCAGGTTAACAGCTGATCTTTCAGCAGAAACTCTGCAAGCCAGAAGGGAGTAGAAGGACATAGTTAAAGTGATGAAAGGGAAAAACCTACAACCAAGCTTACTCTACACAGCAAGGATCTCAGTCAGATTTGACAGAGAAATTAAAACCTTTACAGACAAGCAAAAGCTAAGAGAATTCAGCACAACCAAGCCAGCTTTACAACAAATGCTAAAGGAAATTCTCTAGGCAGGAAACACAAGAGAAGGAAAAGACCTACAATAACAAACCCAAAACAATTGAGAAAATGGTAATAGGAACATACATATCGATAATTACCTTAAATGTAAATAGATTAAATGCTCCAACCAAAAGGCATAGACTGGCTGAATGGATACAAAAAGAAGACCCATACATATGCTGTCGACAAGAGACCCACTTCAGACCTAGGGACACATACAGACTGAAAGTGAGGGGATGGAAAAAGATATTCCATGCAAATGGAAATCAAAAGAGAGCTGGAGTAGCAATTCTCATATTAGATAAAATAGACTTTAAAACAAAGACTATTACAAGAGACAAAGAAGGACACTTCATAATGATCAAGGGCTCAATCCATGAAGAAGATAAAACAATTGCAAGTATTTATGCACCCAACATAGGAGCACCTCAATACATAAGACAAATACTAACAGCCATATAAGGGGAAATCGACAGTAACACAATCATAGTAGGGGACTTTAACACCCCACTTTCACCAATGGACAGATCATCCAAAATGAAAATAAATAAGGAAACACAAGCTTTAAATGATACACTAAACAAGATGGACTTAATTGATATTTATAGGACATTCCACCCCAAAACAACAGAATACACCTTTTTCTCAAGGGCTCATGGAACATTCTTCACGATAGATCATATCTTGGGTCACAAATCAGGCCTTGGTAAATTTAAGAAAATTGAAATCGCATCAAGTATTTTTTCCGACCACAACGCTATGAGACTAGGTATCAATTACAAGGAAAAGATCTGTAAAAAATACAAACACATGGAGGCTACACAATACACTACTTAATAACGAAGTGATCACTGAAGAGTTCAAAGGGGAAATCAAAAAATACCTAAAAACAAATGACAATGGAGACACGACAACACAAAACCTATGGGATGCAGCAAAAGCAGTTCTAAGAGGGAAGTTTATAGCAATACAATCCTACCTTAAGAAACAGGAAACATCTCATATAAACAAACTAACCTTGCACCTAAAGCAATTAGAGAAAGAAGAACAAAAAACCCCCAAAGTTAGCAGAAAGAAAGAAATCATAAAGATCAGATCAGAAATAAATGAAGAAAACGATAGCGAACATCAATAAAACTAAAAGCTGGTTCTTTGAGAAGATAAACAAAATTGATAAACCGTTAGTCAGACTCATCAAAAAAAAAAGGAGAAGACTCAAAACAATAGAATTAGAAATGAAAAAGGAGAAGTAACAACTGACACTGCAGAAATACAAACGATCATGAGAGATTACTACAAGCAACTCTATGCCAATAAAATGGACAACCTGGAAGAAATGGACAAATTCTTAGAAATGCATAACCTGCCGAGACTGAACCAGGAAGAAATAGAAAATATGAACAGACCAATCACAAGCACTGAAATTGAAACTGTGATTAAAAGTCTTCCAACACACAAAAGCCCAGGACCAGATGGCTTCACAGGCGAATTCTATCAAACATTTAGAGAAGAGCTAACACGTATCCTTCTCAAACTCTTCCAAAATATAGCAGAGGGAGGAACACTCCCCAACTCATTCTACGAGGCCACCATCACCCTGATACCAAAACCAGACAAAGTTGTCACAAAGAAAGAAAACTACAGACCGATATCACTGATGAACATAGATGCAAAAATCCTCAACAAAATACTAGCAAACAGAATCCAACAGCACATTAAAAGGATCATACACCATGATCAAGTGGGGTTTATTCCAGGAATGCAAGGATTCTTCAATATACACAAATCAATCAACGTGATACACCATATTAACAAATTGAAGGAGAAAAACCATATGATCATCTCAATAGATGCAGAGAGAGCTTTCGACAAATTTCAACACCCATTTTTGATAAAAGCCCTGCAGAAAGTAGGCATAGAGGGAACTTTCCTCAACATAATAAAGGCCATATATGACAAACCCACAGCCAACATTGTCCTCAATGGTGAAAAACTGAAACCATTTCCACTAAGATCAGGAACAAGACAAGGTTGCCCACTCTCACCACTATTATTCAACATAGTTTTGGAAGTTTTAGCCACAGCAATCAGAGAAGAAAAAGAAATAAAAGGAATCCAAATCGGAAAAGAAGAAGTAAAGCTGTCACTGTCTGCAGATGACATGATACAATACATAGAGAATCCTAAAGATGCTACCAGAAAACTACTAGAGCTAATCAATGAATTTGGTAAAGTAGCAGGATACAAAATTAATGCACATAAATCTCTTGCATTCCTATACACTAATGATGAAAAATCTGAAATTGAAATTAAGAAAACACTCCCATTTACCATTGCAACAAAAAGAATAAAATATCTAGGAATAAACCTACCTAAGGAGACAAAAGACCTTTATGCAGAAAATTATAAGACACTGACGAAAGAAATTAAAGATGATACAAATAGATGGAGAAATATACCATGTTCTTGGATTGGAAGAATCAACATTGTGAAAATGACTCTACTACCCAAAGCAATCTACAGATTCAGTGCAATCCCTATCAAACTACCACTGGCATTTTTCACAGAAGTAGAACAAAAACTTTCACAATTTGTATGGAAACACAAAAGACCCCGAATAGCCAAAGCAATCTTGAGAACGAAAAATGGAGCTGGAGGAATCAGGCTCCCTGACTTCAGACTATATTACAAAGCTACAGTAATCAAGACAGTTTGGTACTGGCACAAAAACAGAAATATAGATCAATGGAACAGGATCGAAAGCCCAGAGATAAACCCACGCACATATGGTCACCTTATCTTTGATAAAGGAGGTAAGCATATACAGTGGAGAAAAGACAGCCTCTTCAATAAGTGGTGCTGGGAAAATTGGACAGGTAAAAGTATGAAAACATGTAAAAGTATGAAATTAGAACACTCCCTAACACCATACACAAAAATAAACTCAAAATGGATTAAAGACCTAAATGTAGGCCAGACACTATCAAACTCTTAGAGGAAAACGTAGGCAGAACACTCTATGACATAAATCACAGCAAGATCCTTTTTGACTCACCTTCTAGGGAAATGGAAAGAAAAACAAAAATAAACAAATGGGACTTAATGAAACTTAAAAGCTTTTGCATGCATAGCAAAGGAAAGCATAAACAAGATGAAAAGACAACCCTCAGAATGGGAGAAAATATTTGCAAATGAAGCAACTGACAAAGGATTAATCTCCAAAATTTACAAGCAGCTCATGCAGCTCAATATCAAAAAAACAAAAAACCCAATCCAAAAATGGGCAGAAAACCTAAATAGACATTTCTCCAAAGAAGATATACAGATTGCCAACAAACAGATGAACGAATGCTCAACATCATTAATCATTAGAGAAATGCAAATCAAAACTACAATGAGGTATCATCTCACACCGGTCAGAATGGCCATCATCAAAAAATCTAGAAACAATAAATGCTGGAGAGGGTGTGGAGAAAAGGGAACACTCTTGCACTGTTGGTGGGAATATAAATTGATACAGCCACTATGGAGAACAGTATGGAGGTTCCTTAAAAAACTAAAAATAGAACTACCATATGACCCAGCAATCCCACTACTGGGCATATACCCTGAGAAAACCATAATTCTAAAAGAGCCATGTACCAAAATGTTCATTGCAGCTCTATTTACAATAGCCAGGACCTGGAAGCAACCTAAGTGTCCATCAACAGATGAATGGATAAAGAAGATGTGGCACATATATACAATGGAATATTACTGAGCCATAAAAAGAAACAAAATGGAGTTATTTGTAGTGAGGTGGATGGAGTTAGAATCTGTCATACAGAGTGAAGTAAGTCAGAAAGAGAAAAACAAATACAGTATGCTAACACATATATAAGGAATCTAAGGAAAAAAAAAAAAAGGTCATGAAGATCCTAGTTGCAAGACGGGAATAAAGACACAGACCTGCTATAGAATGGACTTGAGGATATGGGGAGGGGGAAGGGTAAGCTGTGACAAAATGAGAGAGTGGCATGGACATATATACACTATCAAACGTAAAATAGATAGCTCGTGGGAAGCAACTGCAGAGCACAGGGAGGTTAGCTCAGTGCTTTGTGATTACCTAGAGTGGTGGGATAGGGAGGGTGGGAGGGAGGGAGATGCAAGAGGGAAGAGATATGGGAACACATGTATATGTATAACTGATTCACTTTGTTATAAAGCAGAAACTAACACACCATTGTAAAGAAATTATATTCCAATAAAGATGTTAAAAAAAAATGATGGCGTATGGTAATAATTCAGAGTTTTAGTATTTTAGTCAATAAGGCCAGGCTGGGGGTGACTTGGAGAATAGGAAGTAAATAGATGCCTAGAAGAAAGTTATAGGAAAGCATAAAGCACCAAGAGGATTGGTCCAGGAGAAAATGAAGTCAGACTTCACTTTTGCGGACTCGGAGCACGAAAATGAACTTTCTGAGTTTAGAGTAGAGTGGATTTCACTGTGGATCTTGAGCAAGTCTTAACTTCTCTGAATATTTGTATCCTCATGCGGATATTAATATTACCAATACAGACATCAAGGATTGATGAGAAGTTCATATAAGAAAATATGTTAAGTGATATTCTAAGTTCGATATTGTAAACATCATTCAGTAATATTTTGATAGAATCTATCTACGAAATGAAACAAGAGAGGAGAAAGAAAATGTGTATCGATTAATAGTGACTGAATTAAGAAAATAAAATTCCATTAGTTTATCTTCTGAGTTCTACTTTCTGAAGTAATGGAAAGCAAAACCTCTATTATATTTAAGTCCCCATGACACATTTTTTTTTATGAGGTAGATTATAAACTTGACTCATCAAATTATTAGCTTTAGGAAGCCCATCCCACACACCTGCAGCTCCCATTGGATAAATGAAAGCATTGCTTCCTTCTCTTGGATGTGGTAAATTCCGAAAAGCCACTGGTGATTTAGAGACTTCTCTGAAGAAAACCACTCCTGGAACAGGAAAGAAGCATCAATGTTTTTAAATATGCTCTAGCTCCTTAGATTTAAGGAACAACAACAACAGCAACAAAATAATTCTAAGTAAAAGAGAATCAAATAAGAATTTCCAGATATTTTCTTTATGAAGCCAGATGGTAACTATTCATTGATATTTTCTAAACGAGGCATCAGGAGGGACAAACGAGTGGGAATAGATAATCCAGAGCTGCCTATATTCAACATAGCATCAAATTTAGAAGCAAATACAGGGCAGTTAAAAGTCCAGGCAGTCATTACTTAATCTTTACAGATATCTATTCCTTTAAAGGGCTTTGCTTTTGTTATTTTTGACTTAAAAAAAAAAAAAGTGTTTTTCTTTTGAAATAATTAAAGGGAAAGGAAGTCTAAAGAGAGACTGAGTGACATCCAATATTCCCTAATACCGTCTTGTTGCTTTAGGTGATTGGTATACTTAATTAAGGAGGGTCCTGGGTCTATCATCGACCAGGGCCTGGCCTGGGGGTGGAAACAAGTGAGCTGTAACCTGACCGTGCCCAGGTGTGTGCCTGCAGGTCACACACTGGGAAAACATGTGGCCTTAGCAATACTTTCCCAAGTCTGGCCCTGCCTTTAACTATTTCAGGTCTTCTCAAATGTCCACATTCTCTCATGCTTAGACGATGTCAGCATGCTTTCCTCTAGGTTAAGATTTCAAGTTGGAAAAGGAAGTGCATAAGGTTAAGGGTCTTATTTAAGGCTGTAAAGTCCATGGCAAAGAATATAACTCATCTCTTCTGACTCCTAATCACTGCTGTTTGCTGCATTTGCTGCAACTCAGTTCATTTACCATGCACACTCTCACTAAGCCACACATACCTATTACTTAAAAGAAATCTTTTCTTCTTCTAGGGCATAGCATTCCTTTATTTTTTCTTCCTTTCTTCTTCCCTCTCTCCTTCCTTCCCTCTCTCCTTCCTCCCCTCTTTCCCTTTCTTTCTTTCTTTTCTTTCTTTCTTTCTTTCTATTCTTTTTTTCTTTTTTTTCCATTTATCCATCTGTTTGTCCACCTGTCTACCTGACACAGGTAAAGCAGTCTTTGTTTTTACTGGGTTCCAGAAAACTCAGTCCTTATGCATCTAGAATGTAGTGTTAAGGAAAACACAATGGCAGATAAGCTGTTTTCTCTGTGAATTTTCCTATCCTACAAGAGGTATTTATTGATAGAAAGACTATGGATTGATGAGGGAGTCTCCAAATCCCACACACACAGAATTAGGGGGAAAAATTCAAGTGTCTTCTCTATGGACACTCTTACTGTATATTGTCCATGAGCCACAAGATATAATAACATAGAAAAAAACATTAAAAAACGATCTTACTTCACATCAACAGATAACGCACCAGTTTTGAAAAAAAAGTACCTGCATCTGATTATTTAAGTGATTTATATTTCAACCCTTTTATTTGTAGTTCTATTTATGAAAAGCATTCTAGAACTGATAACATATTTGCCTTAGTTTTTAAATAGAGTCAACGGACCTTATATTGAAGACGGTCTTCATTGTGAATATTAATAAACTAACTATTCTCCACTCAGTACCTTAAAGTCATGGACTACACTGATTGACATCTTTTCAAAATGTCACATGAATACCCTTAGGAGCCATTAAGGTACAAATACCCATTTGGCCAAAGCCCACTTGAACTCCAATGGACTACCTTATGCTAGCACAATCAAGCAAAACTATGTTATGTTGAGGCTAGATGTTCTAGTTCCTTTTGTTGGGGGAGTGGGTGTAGTAGTGTGAATGTGGACATTTGGGTCACAAGGCCTGAATTGCAAATTTACTTACTATATGTGAACTTTGGGCAAAATTAACTCTTAAGAACCTCAATTCATACATAAAGTGAGAATAAAAAGGAACACTCCGCAAAATTGCTGACAAGAGGTAAAGGCACTAATAAAGTAAATGATCCAGTTTAGCACCGAGAATAAGTTGATGCTCAATAAATAAATTCCTTGCCCTTGTCTTTTCTGATGTCAGAACGACTGCTATTCAACTTCAACAGAGCTTCCAATCCCGTCATCCTTCCTGTTGCATTCTGCTGTCCTCTTTCCTCACCTTGCCTTTCTTTTATCTTTTTTCCTTTTCTGTTGATATTTGCTTCCTTTTTGCCCTCCTCCAAGAATCTTTTCTGCAGAAAGTAGTAGCCAATTAGGATGGTCTGCTCCTTCTGGTCAGTGAACTGATTAATTGGTGCTCTGGACTCTATAAGTTCTTTTTACGTTTGTAGCCTCACTGACTTCTTAATATATCTATTTTGACCACCAGGAATGCTTTTGCTATACCCTCACTCAAAACCCTCACCACTCCCAAACATGTGTACCTGCTCTGTTGTTTTAAGACGACATTTTCCCAGATACTTGTGCATACCAGACAACTGAGTTTTGTCTGTATTTAGGAGGTCTGAATTTGGGTTTACGAGCCTATGATAAGGACTGCTATGAGGCAGAGGTAGTAGATAAGACTACTGTTTCTTTCCTTTCTCCTCTATTTTCTCCTGACCTTTTAAACCCATCCTGGAATGCCAGGATTAGAACTCCAGAAATTCTGAAGTCTCCCTCAAAATGGCCTGTGTCACCTCTTTTTACACATAAATTGAACAACATTTTCCTTATCACTAAATTCTGCTGTTTTAAATTGGAGGTTGCTTAATTACAAGAGCATTTTCTGTCTTCACATCCTATTTTAATTTTTTCACTGTTTCTTCTTTTGCCTATATCCTTATCCTTATTCTACTAAGAGGCTGGGATTTTATTTATAAATTGTACAAGGCTTTCAGTAAATAAAACAGAAAATTTTGATCAATTATTAAGATTATTCATCTGCATATTACCAGAGGTATTTAAATTTTTGGTTTCTGAGAATAGTAGTACATCAGTTTGGGTTAGAAAGAGTGAATCAGGAAGAAACATGTCATGATAAATAAGTTTGTGAAATAATGAGATAATTTTAATTTTATTATCTAAACTGCTAGTCCACAAAACTTCTTTTTGGTAGAATGTGTTGTGGGGCTGATACTGTAAGCAAACACTTGGGGAAATACACAACTGAGTTTTCAGGTTTGAGCACTAGCATCTGAAATACTGGCATAGTACTAGAATCAGTTAAATAGTAGAAAATGTTTAGGTAAACAAATTATAAGAAGCCAATTGAAACATTTTGATTAGATTCAAGTTAGATTGGGAAGTAATTTCCCTTTGTCAAAGTTAATAATTCCAACAAACACACACGTTCCTGCACAATATAGGTGTTAATTGCCCCCAAGATCCAAAAAAGAAGACTTTGAATTTTAAAAAGTGTTGTAAAGAGTGAATTCAGCACTTATTTCTATGGGGCATGAAACAGGTTTTCAGTCTGTCTTCTAATGTAGCCAATATACCCAAATCAATTCAGATAATCTGGATTTCAAACACTATTCCAGAGGAAAAAAATCCAGAAATTTTATTTTCCACTTTTATCCTATGTGGCCATAGCTCTGGAATTGAAACATTCCCAATGGCGTAACTGTGAGGAAGAACGTGCATTTCACTGACACACACAAATCTTTACTTTTAAATGTGCTCTGCTGTTAGTCTATGGTTACGTCTGCTGCAAACTTCAAAAAATTCAGTAACAAACTCTTTGTGGTAACTCTACAATTTTCATCTGAAATCCTAATATGTATGTTCAATTCAATGTGTATATGTCTTTAACTCTGCTTGGAAGCAAGACCAAGGTAAGTCAGCTGTTTTTCTACTTTAAATTAATACAAAGATATGAAGCAGTAGTTTCGATTATAATGATGCTGTAGAGGGTGTACTTGCTTTTATCTAAAAATTCCAACTTCCACAGCATTGGAAACCTTCTCAATCAGATCAGAGAAATTAAAAACAAAAGGAATGCTTGAGAGAACAAGAAAGAAAGAGAGAAAGAAAGAAAGAAAGAAAGAAAGAAAGAAAGAAAGAAAGAAAGAAAGAAAGAAAGAAAGAAAGAAAGAAAGAAAGAAAGAAAGAAAGAAAGAAAGAAAGAAAGAAAGAAAGAAAGAGGAAGGAAGAAAGGAAGAAAGAAAGAAAGGTAATGCACTCCAGAGGGTGAATGGATAAGCAAATGGCAGTACATCACACTATGGAACCCGACACAGCCAGGACAGGGCATGAACTGTTGACACACACACAACAATCTGCAAGGATATCACAGACATCATGGCAAGCGGAAGGAGCAGCATAAAAGAATCACAGGGCATGGTTCCAGACAGATTTTAGGTGATAGAAATCAGACTGAGTACCAGTTGGGGGTGGGAAGGACAGGGGGCACATTCTGGGGACCATAAAGTTTCCATATTCTATTAGGGGTGTGGGCCACATGGGCATACCCATTTGTCAACAATGTACAGCCAACATTTGTGCATTTCAACCTAGTGTAAAATTTGTCAAGAAACCCAGACTCGAAGGGGCTGTGGGTAGAGCTGTAAATGTCAGGAGGAAGGCGGATGTTCACCAGTGCTGTGCTGGGTGAGCCCGACAGGGCACTCATCCTACTACTCTGCTGACTTTGTGTATGTTCAACATTTTTCCTCACAAAATTTTTTTTTTAAAAAAAGAAAATCAACATTAGGTTTGGGGAAAGGGTCCTTTACATGATATCAAAACTACCCCTTTTTACCTAAGGAGACAGACTGTTGGAATGAGCAATGTATTTATCTTTCTAAAACTTTGATATTGAGTATTATAAAGTGTAGCAGACATCATTTGTTTTTGTCTGCCCACCATCTATTCCACATTCATCTAGTAGCACCACGTTGACTTTTCTTTTTTTTTTTCTCTGCAACTACCATTTTCTTTTTTTAACTTTTAAAATATCTTTATTGGAGTATAAATGATTTACAATGGTGTGTTAGATTCTGTTTTATAACAAAGTGAATCAGCTATACATATACATATATCCCCATATCTCCTCCCTCTTGCATCTCCCTCCTACCCTCACTATCCCACCCCTCTAGATGGTCACAAAGCACTGAGCTGATCTCCCTGTGCTATGAGGCTGCTTCTCACTATCTATTTTACATTTGGTAGTATATATAAGTCCATGCCACTCTCTCACTTCGTCCCAGCTTACCCTTCCCCCTCCCCGTGTCCTCAAGTCCATTCTCTATGTCTGCTTCGTTATTCCTGTCCTACCCCTAGGTTCTTCAGAACCAATTTTTTTTAGATTCCATATATATGTGTTAGCATAAGGTATTTGTTTTTGTCTTTCTGACTTACTTCAACCTGTATGACAGCCTCTAGGCCCAGCCACCTCACTACAAATAAATCAATTTCATTTCTTTTTATGCCTGAGTAACATTCCATTGTATATATGTGTCACATCTTCTTTATCCATTCATCTGTCGATGGACACTTAGGTTGCTTTCATGTCCTGGCTATTGTAAATAGAGCTGCAATGAACATTGTGGTACATGACTCTTTTTGAACTATGGTTTTCTCAGGGTATATACCCAGTAGTGGGATTGCTGGGTCATATGGTAGTTCTATTTTTAGTTTTTTAAGGAACCTCCATACTATTCTCCATAGTGGCTGTATCAGTTTACATTCCCACCAACAGTGCAAGAGGATTCCTTTTCTCCACACCCTCTCCAGCATTTACTGTTTGTAGATTTTTTGATGATGGTCATTCTGACCGGTGTGAGGTGATACCTCATTGTAGTTTTGAATTGCGTTTCTCTAATGATTAGTGATGTTGAGCATTCTTTTATGTGTTTGTTGGCAATCTGTATACCTTCTTTGGAGAAATGTCTATTTAGGTTTTCTGCCCATTTTTGGATTGGGTTTTTTGTTTTTATGATATTGAGCTGCATGGGCTGCTTGTATATTTTGGAGATTAATCCTTTGTCAGTTGCTTCATTTGCAAATATTTTCTCCCATTCTGAGAGCTGTCTTTTCATCTTGTTTATGCTTTCCTTTGCTGTGCATGCAAAAGCTTTTAAGTTTCATTAAGTCCCATTTGTTTATATTTGTTTTTCTTTCCATTTCCCTAGAAGGTGAGTCAAAAAGGATCTTGCTGTGATTTATGTCATAGAGTGTTCTGCCTATGTTTTCCTCTAAGAGTTTGATAGTGTCTGGCCTTACATTTAGGTATTTAATTCATTCTGAGCTTATTTTTGTGTATGGTGTTAGGGAGTGTTCTAATTTCATTCTTTTACATATAACTGTCTATTTTTCCCAGCACCACTTATTAAAGAGGCGGTCTTTTCTCCATTGTATATTCTTGCCTCCTTTATCAAAAATAAGGTGACCATATGTGTGTAGGTTTATCTCTGGGCTTTCTATCCTGTTCCGTTGATCTATATCTCTGTTTTTGTGCCATTACCATACTGTCTTGATTACTGTAGCTTTGTAGTATAGTCTGAAGTCAGGGAGGCTGATTCGTCCAGCTCCGTTTTTCTTTCTCAAGATTGTTTTGGTTATTCAAGGTGTTTTGTGTTTCCATATGAATTGTGAAATTTTTTGTTCTACTTCTGAGAAAAATGCCATTGGTAGTTTGATAGGGATTGCACTGAATCTGTAGATTGCTTTGGGTAGTATAGTCATTTTCACCATATTGATTCTTCCAATCCAAGAACATGGCATATCTCTCCATATGCTTGTATCATCTTTAATTTCTTTTATCAGTGTCTTATAGTTTTCTGCATAAAGGTCTTTTGTCTCCTTAGGTAGGTTTATTCCTAGGTATTTAATTCTTTTGGTTGCAGTGGTAAAGGGGAGTGTTTCCTTGATTTCTCTTTCAGATTTTTCTTCATTAGTGTATAGGAATGAAAGAGATTGCTGTGCATTAATTTTGTATCCTGCTACTTTACCAAATTCATTGATTAGCTCTAGTCGTTATCTGGTAGTATCTTTAGGATTCTGTATGTATAGTATCATGTCATCTGCAAAAAGTGAAAGCT
The DNA here is from genome assembly GCF_028564815.1 of Eubalaena glacialis. NCBI lineage: Eukaryota > Metazoa > Chordata > Mammalia > Artiodactyla > Balaenidae > Eubalaena > Eubalaena glacialis. Next base: position 46,853,946 of record NC_083717.1, on the reverse strand, counting down.
TTCTTCTTTTCCGATTTGGATTCCTTTTATTTCTTTTTCTTCTCTGATTGCTGTGGCTAAAACTTCCAATACTACGTTGAATAATAGTGGTGATACTGGGCAAACTTGTCTTGTTCCTGATTTTAGAGGAAATAGTTTCAGTTTTTCACCATTGAGAATGATGTTAGCTCTGGGTTTTTCATCTATGGCCTTTATTAGGTTGAGGTAAGTTCCCTCTATGCCTACTTTCTGGAGGGTTTTTATCATAAATGGGTGTTGAATTTTGTCGGAAGCTTTTTTGCATCTATTGAGATGATCATATGGCTTTTCTCCTTCAATTTGTTAATGTGGTGTATGACATTGATTGATTTGCCTATATTGAAGAATCCTTGCATTCATGGGATAAACACTTGATCATGGTGTATGATCCTTTAAATGTGCTGTTGGATTCTGTTTGCTAGTATTTTTTTGAGGATTTTTGCATGTATGTTCATCAGTGATAATGTCCTGTAGTTTTCTTTCTTTGTGACATCTTTCTCTGCTTTTGGGATCAGGGTGATGGTGCCACATAGAATGAGTGTGTAAGTGTTCCTCCCTCTGCTATATTTTGGAGGAGGTTGAGAAGGATAGGTATTAGCTCTTCTCTAAATGTTTGATAGAATTCGCCTGTGAAGCCATCTGGTCCTTGGCTTTTGTTTGTTGGAATATTTTTAATCACAGTCTCAATTTCAGTGCTTGTGATTGGTCTGTTTATATTTTCTATTTCTTCCTGGTTCAGTCTCGGAAGGTTGTGCTTTTCTAAGTATTTGTTCATTTCTTCCAGGTTGTCCATTTTGTTGGCATATATTTGCTTGTAGTAATCTCTCATGATCCTTTGCATGTCTACAGTGTCACTTGTTACTTCTCCTTTTTCATTTCTAATTCTATTGATTTGAGTCTTCTCCCTTTTTTTGTTGATGAGTCTAGCTAATGGTTTATCAATTTTGTTTATCTTCTCAAAGAACCAGGTTTTAGTTTTATTGATCTTTTCTATTAATTCCTTCTTTTCTTTTTCATTTATTTGTGATCTGATCTTTATGATTTCTTTCCTTCTGCTAATTTTTGGGTTCTTTGTTCTTCTTTCTCTAATTGCTTTAGGTGTAAGTTTAGGTTGTTTATTTGAGATTTTTCTTGTTTCTAGAGGTAGGACTGTATTGTGATAAACTTCCCTCTTACTACTGCTTTTGCTGCATCCCATAGGTTTTGGGTCGTCCTGTTTTCATTGTCATGTGTTTCTAGGTATTTTTTGATTTCCTCTTTGGTTTCTTCAGTGATTTCTTGGTTATTTAGTAGTGTATTGTTTAGCTTCGATGCGTTTCTATTTTTTACAGATTTTTTCCTGTAATTGATATCTACTCTCATAGTGTTGTGGTCAGGAAAGATACTTGATTCAACCTTAATGTTCTTAAATTTAACAAGGCTTTATTTGTGACACATGATATAATCTATCCTGGAGAACGTTCCATGATTATTTGAGGAAAAAGTGTGTTCTGTTGTTTTTGGATGGAATATCCTGTAAATATCAATTAAGTCCATCTTGTTTAATTTATCATTTAAAGCTGTGTTTTCTTATTTATTTTCATTTTGGATGATCTGTCCATTGGTGAAAGTGGGATGTTAAAGTCCCCTACTATGATTATGTTACTGTCGATTTCCCCTTTTATGGCTGTTAGCATTTGCCTTATGTATCGAGGTGCTCCTCTGTTGGGTGCATAAATATTTACAATTGTTATATCTTCTTCTTGGATTGATCCCTTGGTCAATAGGTAGTGTCCTTCTTTGTCTCTTGTAATAGTCGTTATTTTAAAGTCTATTTTTTCTGATACGAGAATCGCTACTCCAGCTTTCTTTTGATTTCCATTTGCATGGAATATCTTTTTCCATCCTTTCACTTTCATTCTGTATGTGTCCCTAGGTCTGAAGTGGGTCTCTTGTAGACAGCATATATACGGGTCTTGTTTTTGTATCCATTCAGCTAGTCTATTGGTTGGAGCATTTAATCTATTTACATTCAAGGTAATTATTGATACGTATGTTCCTATTACCATTTTCTTAATTGTTTTTGGTTTGTTATTTTAAGTCTTTTCCTTCTCTTGTGTTTCCCACTTAGAGAAGTTCCTTTAGCATTTGTTGTAGAGGTGGTTTGGTGGTGCTGAATTCTGTTACCTTTTGCTTGTCTGTAAAGATTTTAATTTCTCTGTCAGATCTGAATGAGATTCTTGCTGTGTAGAGTAATCTTGGTTGTAGGTTTTTCCCTTTTTTCACTTTAAATATGTTCTATCACTCCTTTCTGACTTGCAGACCTTTTGCTGAAAGATCAGCTGTTAACCTTATGGGGATTCCCTTTTATGTTATTTGTTGTTTTTTCCTTGTTGCTTTTAATATTTTTTCTTTGTATTTAATTTTTGATAGTTTGATTAATATGTGTCTTGGTGTGTTTCTCCTTGGATTAATCCTGTATAGGACTCTCTGCACTTCCTGTACTTGATTGACTATTTCCTTTCCCATATTAGGGATGTTTTCAACTATAATCTCTTCAAATATTTTCTCAGTCTCTTACTTTTTCTCTTCTTCTTCTGGGACCCTTATAATTCCAATGTTTAATGTTGCACTTAATGTGCATTTAATGTTGTTCCAGAGGTCTCTGAGACTGTCCTCCATTCTTTTCATTCTTTTTTTCTTTATTCTGCTCTGCGGTAGTTGTTTCCACTATTTTATCTTCCAGGTCACTTATCCGTTCTTCTGCCTCAGTTATTCTGCATTTGATTCCTTCTAGAGAATTCTTAATTTCATTTATTGTGTTTTTCATCATTGTTTGTTTGCTTTTTAGTTCTTCTAGGTCCTTGTTAAAAGTTTCTTGTATTTTCTCCATTCTATTTCCAAGATTTTGGATTATCTTTACTATCATTACTCTGAATTCTCCTTCAGGTACACTGCCTATTCCATCTTCATTTGTTTGGTCTGGTGGGTTTTTACCTTGCTCCTTCATCTGATGTGTGTTTCTTTGTCTTCTCATTTTGCTTAATTTATTGTGTTTGGGGTCTCCTTTTAGCAGGCTGCATGTTCGTAGTTCCCATTGTTTTTGGTGTCTGCCCCCAATGGCTAAGGTTGGGTCAGTGGGTTGTGCAAGCTTCCTGGTGGGCGTGGCTAGTACCTGTGTTCTGGTGAATGAGGCTGCGTCTTGTCTTTCTGGTGGGCAGGACCACATCCGGTGGTGTGTTTTGGCGTGTCTGTGACCTTATTATGATTTTAGGCAGCCTCTCTGCCTATGGGTGGGGTTGTGTTCCTGTGTTGCTAGTTGTTTGGCATAGGGTGTTCAGCACTGTAGCTAGCTGGTCATTGAGTGGAGCTAGGTCTTAATGTTGAGATGGAGATCTCTGGGAGAGCTTTTGCCATTTGATATTATGTAGACCTGGGAGGTCTCTGGTGGACCAGTGTCCTGAACTCACCTCTCCCACCTCAGAGGCACAGGCCTGACACCCAACCAGAGCACCAAGAGACTGTCAGCCAGATGGCTCAGAAGAAAAGTGAGAAAAAAGAAAAACAAAATAAAATAAATTTATTAAAATAAAAAACAATTATTAATAATAAAAAATTAAAAAGTAATAAAAAAAAAAAAAAGAAAGAAGAGAGCAACCAAACCAAAAAACAAATCCACCAATGATAACAAGCACTAAAAACTATAAAAAAAAAAAAATGGGCAGAGATAACCCTAGGACAAATGGTAAAAGCAAAGCTTTACAGACAAAAATCACACAAAGAAGCATACACATACACACTCAGAAAAAGAGAAAAAAGGAAAAAAAAATATATCTATATATTTAAAAAAAGAGGAAGAGAGCAACCAAATCAATAAACAAATCTACCAATGATAATAAACTCTATATACTACACTAAGATAAACATAAAACCAGAAACAAATTAGATGTAGAAAGCAAACCCCAAGTCTACAGTTGCTCCCAAAGTCCTCCGCCTCAAGTTTGGGATGATTTGTTGTCATTCAGGTATTCCACAGATGCAGGGTACATCAAGGTGATTGTGGGGATTTAATCTGATGCTCCTGAGGCTGCTGGGAGAAACTTCCCTTTCTCTTGTTTGTTCGCACAGCTCCTGGTGTTCAGCGTTGGATTTGTCCCCTCCACTGCATGTAGGTCGCCTGAGGGCGTCTGTTGTTTGCTCAGACAGGACGGGGTTAAAATAGAAGCTGATTAGGGGGCTCTGGCTCACTCAGGCCGGGGGAAAGGAGGGATCCAGAACGTGTGGTGAGCTTGCGGCGGCAGAGGCCGGCATGACGTTACACCAGCCTTAGGCGTGACACATGCTCTCCTGGAGAAATTGTCCCTGAATCACAGGACACTCGCAGTGGCGGGCTGCACATGCTTCTGGGATAGGAGGTGTGGGTAGTGACCTGTGCTTGCACACAGGCTTCTTGGTGGCTGCAGCAGCAGCCTTAGTGTCTCATGCCTGTCTCTGGGGTCCGTGCTGATAGCCGCGTCTTGCGCCTGTCTCTGGAGCTCTTTTAGGCGGTGCTCCGAATCACCTCTCCTTGTGCACCCTGAAACAATGGTCTCTTGCCTGTTCGGCAGCTCCAGACCTTTTCCCGGACTCCCTCCCAGCTAGCTGTGGCACACTAGCCCCCTTCAGGCTGTGTTCACACAGCCAACCCCATTCCTCTCCCTGGGATCTGAACTCCGAAGCCTGAGCCTCAGCTCCGAGCCACCACCCGTCCAGTCAGGTGCGCAGACAAGCCTCTTGGGCTGGTGAGTGCTGGTCAGCACTGACCCTCTGTGCAGGAATCTCTCCACTTTGCCCTTTGCACCCCTGTTGCTGCACTCTCCTCTGTGGCTCCAAATCTTTCCCCCCGCCGCCCCCCATCTCTGCCAGTGAAGGGGCTTCCTAGTGTGTGAAAACTTTTCCTCTTTCACAGCTCCCTCCCAGAGGTGCAGGTCCCGTCCCTATTCTTTTGTCTCTTTTTTTCTTTTTTCTTTTGCCTTACCCAGGTACGTGGGGATTTTCTTGCCTTTTGAGAAGTCTGAGGTCTTCTGCCAGCATTCAATAGGTGTTCTGTAGGAATTGTCCCATATGTGGATGTATTTCTGATGTATTTGTGGGGAAGAAGGTGATCTCCATGTCTTACTCCTCCGCCATCTTGAAGGTCTCCCCAACCTTGACTTTTCTTTGAAGAAATACCCAGCCATGTTGCATACAGTCCAAAAGTAGGGAAGAATCAGTGTCTGTTCTTCCTGCCCAAGGAGAGAGCAGTGACTACACTAATAGGATTCTCTGTCCCAGAAATTCAAATTTTATCAAATTTTTTCTATGAGGACCTGTATAAAAAAAGAGAGCTGATTCTTCTGTCGAAAGCACACAAAAGAGACTGTTTTTCAGTTCTCAGGCCATTGGCTGACACATCATGAATGTCCCTTCCTACTTTGCTTTGATGGTATTTGAAAAATCTAGTTATAGACTCTACTGAGTTTTTCACATGCCCCATTTCTGTCATCTTAAATGAATCATGACTGCTTCAACCAATCAAGTAAACATCCCTTTCCTGGCTCAGCTCTGTGCCCACTTAAATTCTATAAATACAAGCTGGACATCACCTACCCTGATATTCACTAAACACCTCAATGAGTCCTAAGCTGATGAAATTTTGCCACTTCCATGTTACTCTTGAGCATTGAAAACAGTGATTTAGTCTTTTCACAGAGATTTTTGTCTGATGCCATGAGTGGTATGGATACTTGTACAATTATGTGCATGTAGTAATGGTAAGGGTTAGAGGAAGACTGTGGATTATGCCCAGTGAAAGCACAATCCTAGTCCTGTTCCCAGAAGTGAAAAAAAAAAAAAAAAGAGAGAGAGAGAGAGAAAGAAAATTAAAAGAGAGAGAGTTAATATATTGATCCAAGTGTTGACAAACTATAGCCTGCAAGCCAAATTCGACCATATACATCCATTTACGGATTGTCTATGGCAGCTTTTGTGCCCCAATGGCAGAGGTAAATGTGACAGAGATCACATGATGAGCAGTGTCAAAAATATTAACTATCTGGTATGATTTTACTTATATGTGGAATCTAAAAAACAGAACAAATAAACAAACATAACAAAACAGGAACAGACTCATAGAGAACAAACAGGTGGTTGCCAGAGGGGAGAGATGAAGGGGGATGGGGAAATAGGTGAGGGAGATTAAGAGGTACAAACTTCCAGTTATAAAATAAATAAGTTAGGGAAGATGTGATGTACAGCATAAGGAATATAGTCAATGATATTGTAATAACTTGGTGTGGTGACAGACAGTAACTGTTAACCATGATGCTCATTTTGTAAAGTATAAGAATGTTGAATCACTGTGTTGTACACATTAAACTAATATAATATTATAAGGCAATTATACTTCAATAAATAAATAAATTAAATTAATTATTTAAAAATATATTTACTATCTAGTCTTTTACAAAAGAAGTTTGCCAACACCTGGATTTAACTACATTCTATACATTGATGAGAGGAGAGCTGAAAAATTTTGTAATAATGCTGTTTGGTGTCCATCCCTATTTTGAGATTTCCAAAAGAATGCCATTTGGAAAATCTGGATATAAAACCTTCACTTCTATCACCTATAAGGCTATTATACCTAACCAGTCATTTAACTTCTCTGAGTCTCAGTTTCCTCCTAGTGAACCTAGGATAGCAGTAACACCTAATTCTCAGACTTACAGTAAGGCCTGTAAGTATGCCATAGTATATTTGAATATAATCTATGAAGTCTGAGCTGTCTTAATTTTAATAAGAACACTCAAAGGTAATCTCACAATTCCCCAAATACATTCTCTCTTCCCAGAGGCAATTTCTTCTACCCATTTTTGTTAAAATTCTAGACGTTCTTGTCTCCAAATTTAAATAGTATGCTATTTCTATTTCTTCATTTAGCAACTTGAAATTTATCTGTTGGATTCCTGTTATGATAGGTAAGAATTTCATGTGTCCCACTTTCAGTTTATCTTTCTACAATTCTATTTAACATAATTAAACCTTTACATCTTGTTCTATCTACTTCTTTCTCCTTTTTACCTTTCAACTCTGTCAGATCTACTATTATTTTTAATTTATTAATATTATTAACATAATTTCATTACATTCTGAAATCATTACAGATCATATATTTTTCCAAATGAAAGGTTTTTTCATAGGGACTGGACTAACTTGAAAATATACATTTATATGTCATAAAATAGTCAGCTGACTACTATATTTAATTTAGTAAATTAGTAAAAGAAAAGTATATGAACGTATATTCTATAGAATATAGAATATAAAATACTTAAAAGTATTTTCTTACTTTTCTGTTTCTATGGAGCAATCCTTTTCAAAGTCTTTATGTATATCACCGTCTTCTCTAGAGATACTTGTGAAGTCATTAGAGACCGTTTTGGAATCATCCTTGCTTCCATCTTGACTGGTTCAGATACAGATATTTTTGAGTTCATACAGTGCTGTCACTGTAATTTTATCTCAAGCTTCAAGTTACCAATTACATTTAAAATTTTAATCTGTAAGAGAAAAGTCATACACTCCATAATATAACCACTTACTTTGTTTTTAAAGAGCTCTTGAAAAGGTATTTTATGTTTTCACTTATATGTGGAATGTAAAAAAATAAAACAAAGGAATTAATATAACAAAATAGAAACAGACTTACAGATACAGAGAACAAACTAGTGGTTACCATTGGGGAAAGGGGTGAGGGGAGGGGCAAGATAGCAGAAGTGGAGTAAGAGGAAGAAATTATTAGGTAAAAAATAAATAATATACAAAGATATAATGTACAGTACAGGGAATATAGCCAGTGTTCTATAATAACTTTAAATAGAGTATATCTATGAAAATATTGAATAACTATGCTGTACACCTGCAACTAGTATAATATTGCAAATCAACTATACTTCAATTTTAAAAAAAGATATGTTTGCAGTAACTTTTATCACTTGCAATGTGAGGTCTAGGAATAACAACCAAATCTGTGTGAAATTTCTTTGCTTCTATTGTTATTAACATATTTAATGCCATAAGAATAATAAAAATAATAAATAGTAATAAACAATAATAATTCTCCTTCTTTTTTCTCCTCCTCTTCCTCTCCCCCATTTTCCTCCTCTTCCTCCCCTTTCTCCTTCCATCTCTTTAGATGGCCTATTTCCCCCCCCTGTGGAAACTTTTAAGACCTTCCAGTTCTATCTTTGGCATTCTGTAATTTCACATTCGTGTGTCTAGGTTTTGCTTCATTTTCAGTACTCATGCTTGGCACTTGACAGGCCTTTTCATTTTGAAACTGCATGTCTCCCTGGTGTCTATTAAGTCTCTTCTATTACTCTGAAAATTTCCTTCTACCTCATTTGCTCATTTCTCTCTTTTTGATACTACTATTAATTAGACATCAAAGTTTTGGAGTTAACTCTCCTGTTTCTTATTTTTTCTGTCACAGTTTGTCTCTTCTTCCTTTGTTCCACATTCTGAGAGATGTACTTATATTTATTTCTCAATTCTTTATTTTAAATCTTTTTTTCCCTCTGCAATCATATTTTAAATTCCTAGACATTCACTGGTTCACCAATAGTTCATTTTTCATAGTAACTTGTTCTTGTTTGATGAATACAATATCTTCTCACGTTTCTCTAAGAATAATTATTAAAGATTTTCTGTTTTCATCTTCCCGCATCTCCTGTTGAAGTCCATTCTTAATTCTATTTGTTTTTTTTTCCTTATTTTTGTTTAAATCCTCTTTTCTTTATGCCAAAATATTCCTCAACTTTCTGGAAATAGATCTGTCCCTATTCAAGAATGTGGAAAGAATAAGTTTGACTTGAAGCTGTGAGCACACAGGTAAGGCTTGTTGATTGATGGACCTTGATTTAGTGTCCTTGGGAAACACCCACAAAAGCTATAAGAAGAGCTTTTTTTCCGGCAGTCCTAAACCTTCACTTCCCAAGTTCTCCTTAGACAATTCAAATTTTTTTAAAGAATGATTGTGTGATGTTTTTTCCCGGGAGTATACACCAGGTTGCCAATATTTATGCCTGCTGCGTGAAGGGGGAAATTGACTGTTGACCATCACTTAATCCCTCTTTTCCAGGCTCACTTTTTCCTCCCAGTCTAATACCAGAACCTCTCACAGGCCTGCCAGCCAGCCTGGCAGCTCCCTCAGCATTAGTCTTCTCTACATTCATTCTGGGCTGTGTCTTCCCCTTGACTTCATAATACATTTCCCATACACTTTCTGCTTCCAGCAATGTTGGAGAAGCTCTGGTGCTCCGATGGCCTGGGGTTTTGTAGGTTTATGTCTATTTTTATTCCTTACTATCTTTTACATTCATTTGCTGGGTATTTGGGAGACAGAGAAGGAAAATCATATGGTCAGTAACCTGTCTTGAACTAGAATTCAACCTTCATCAACCTTCAGGTATTACTTTGATTATTTCCCAGTTATTTCTTTTCATGAACAATAATACAAAGTTATCATACTGGAAATAAAGAAGATAGATACCAGATACTACCTCCTGTAAAAGTTTAGCTATATTAGCCTTGATTCACACAGCACTCACCTCTTCCTTTGGCAAAGATGTTTCCATAAGTGTCATTTCTAGAAGTTAGTTACTGACAGAAGCAATTTTCAGTTTTTACTTCTCTCACACTGCACAAATACATCTCTTAACACTCTTTCTCATTCTCTCTAAAATATGTTTTAATTGCAATCTATCTAATATAGGTCTATTCCATAATCTATTTAGAAGATCTTGACCTTGCCATTGAGACCTGACTGTGGTATATATCTGCTAATGTCTCAAAGCAGCATTCATTCTGTGTGGATGAAGAGTGTTCTCTAGTCAGTAAAAGGTGAACGGAACTTCTTGTTGAGTTTCAGGCCAGCTGTCCAGGTAACCTCCTCTGAATCCTTTTAACACCAGCTGTGGCATATTGCTCTGACCTTGGCTTTCACCTATTTCCTCTGCATCTGGCTCAGCCCATTTTGGCATTCTCTGATATTCAAAGGGCTTTCTTTTCCCTTTTCTTTCTTTTATTTTATTTATTATTATTTTTTTAAATTAATTAATTAATTTATTTATGGCCGTGTTGGGTCTTCGTTTCTGTGCGAGGGCTTTCTCTAGTTGCGGCAAGCGGGGGCCACTCTTCATCGCGGTGCGCGGGCCTCCCACCACCGCAGCCTCTCTTGTCGCGGAGCACAGGCTCCAGACGCGCAGGCTCAGTAATTGTGGCTCACGGGTCCAGTTGCTCCGCGTCATGTGGGATCTTCCCAGGCCAGGGCTCGAACCCGTGTCCCCTGCATTGGCAGGCAGATTCTCAACCACTGCGCCACCAGGGATGCCCTCTTTCTTTTATTTTTTTCCTCCCTCCTCCAACACATGTGTCTCCTCCTTCATGTGGCTCAAAGAGGTAAAATTCCTCCTTTGGTAGACAGTGATTCCACACTGAAAATCTCTGGAAGCACTTAGGGTATTTTTCTCCTGATGTAGGCACTCTCATATTGGGTCATCATGGATTCAAGAGGTGTGGTGTAACTTGAAAGCCAGACATGTCTGAAATGATGCCAGTCCAAAAGACTTGTGGCCAAGATAACTCTTTTGTAACTGTTTCAGCCTTTGTGCACCATGTGCCCTTTGGCATTTAAGTAGGTTTGTCAAAGATAAACAAACAAAGCCAGACACTAGCTAATGTGGTAAGGACAAACCTAAATCAGTAATATGCTGTTGCAATAGGGAAAAAGGGCCAGTGTGAACTGAATTCAACTTTGATTTGTACAGGGGTGACTGGGTGTTTTAAAGGGAGAATGAGAGAGTAGGGAAGGGGTAAGTGGGGGCCCAGTGGAGTCAGGGATGTGAAAAATTACAAAATGGGGGAAGGGGGTTAGTCCATATGAAACCCCTCTGGGTTTGCTAACTGGCTAACTGGCACTTATGGAAGTTAGGCTCCTACCCTCCCATAGATGCAGGGAGACAGGAGCTGGCTGGAATAGACAGTACATTCTTCTGGTAGCCTTGAGTTTTCTCAGGCAGGTACTTTAAGGGGGCTAGGGTCATCCTAAGGATGTGGCTGTGAGCTGTTAGAAACTATGTTGGTGTTTTGTTTCCTTCTTTGCAGCCCAAGATTGGAGCCCAGAGAGAAAGGGCTCAGAGAACCCTGGATAGTGTTTGGTCAAGAAGAGAATCTTTTTCAATGTATCAAGGGTCTGGTCTGGTTAACTTAGTCAATTAATGGTTAAGTATCAGGATCCTGGCTCCAAATTTCAGGTCACAGATTAAAGGGGAAAAAAAGACCATGTTCCAGGTTCTCAGACTAGGTGTGGCTAATATATAGTTAGTCACTAGGGAAAACTTTTGAGAGATAGTGGAGAATTTAGTTTAAGCCATGATGAAAAGGAGATAACTCCACTCAAAGCAAGTATGCTTTACTGCTATGCAGCCTGTTTATCATTCATGGGCCTTTCCATAGAAGATGTGTTCCCATTTGTCAAAAAACTGAAAAGAAAATAGAACCCAATACAATCAAGTGTAAGAGGTCTGGGGGTGATGAACCCACAGAGGAAAACAAGCTTGGACAGAAAACAGAGATGAAGTCTGGATGTTACTCCAAGCCCCTGCTATTCATTACTCTTCCTGCAAAGAGTTTGCAGTCCAGAGATTAATATTTTATATTTCCATATGCTTGAACATTTTTGAGTGCTATTAAAGTTGCCCATAGAAAATGCGGGTCACACTGACTATTTAGACTACACTTGCCAGGCCATATTTTTGAAACCTCACTTCTATTTTTGTGAGCTAAAATTTTTGCAGGTGGTAAGGTGGTAGATGCAAATATCACAATGTGGATATGAGCCAATTAACCAAGAACCACATTTTATGAGGTTGAAACCACCTAATTGTTCTGTGTCTGCAGCTGATTATTTCTGGGAGATATTTCTGCATATGGAAAAGGAGTTTGTTATTATAAGTGAGTGTACTACAAAACAAAAGTTCTGCTGTAGTATATCAAGGGCAGAGAGATCACGTCTTCCCTCTGTTTTATAAACTACCATAAATCACTTTGGGTCATGGATTCTAAATGAATATGAACTGCTAATGGCAACATGATTCTAAAGTTTGGAAAACAAATCAAATAGCTGGATGCAGTGAATAATATCCAAGATATAAAATATTAACAGAATTCTGTGTGGTTGGGATTGCTATTAACTCATTGACTGCTCATAGATTCAAACAAGTTTTGAGCTGGAAAGAAATATGGAGGTCATTTATTCCAATAACTTTATCTTAAAATTTGGAAATTATGACTCACATAAATTATGTGACCTACCCAAAGTGTGATGCTGTCAGGCCCCCAGAGTGTATGATGTCCACACCAGTAATCCCAACAATGGACCCCAAACTTCCCCGATTTCTTCTTTAGTGGTAGAGGCAGCACATGTCAATGGAAAACGTGTGTCTTAAATCCATGCATGCCAGGTCATAATTAATTTTATGGCAGGAGGCTAAACTTGTTCTTATAAATTGGTCTGTCCAGAGGAAAAGTGGGCAAAGTATGCAGTTTTATGCAGATAGATTTTATTTTTGTTATTATTGCAGCTGCTTATTGATATTTTAATGCAAGTTTTTATTGAGCTATGCCCCAAGGCTTTTTAAATTGAGGGATCAATTATTTCTAAAGTCTAATAATTAAGTAAATTAATGAGCCTAGTCAGAAATCTGGCAACCTGATTATAAGGATTAGACGCAAGAAATATTAACAGGAGGGAGGTTTTTTTCCCTCTTTGCAGGAAGATCTTTTAAAATCCTTTAGACTATGCTTCATAGATGTAAATGAAGTCTGACACTGAGATCCATAAACAAGCCAGTGTGCAAATTCAGGTTACAGATATAACTTAACAGCAGATGGGGGTGGGCAGGGCAGACCTTGTTATCTGTTTCCCCTCCCTGGCCAAAGCAATTTTGAGTTCAAGGAAGTACAGCCTCTAGAAATACAGAAGAATATTACTGTGTTCATGTCCCTTCACTTAAAGACAGCAATTGATAAATCATGATATGTTCAGAAGAAAGTAATCATAATATGCACTCAACAACCATAAGATGAAGCCAAGTTAAAGAAATTAGGAATGTTGGCTTGGGGAAGATTGATTCCTGGAGCGCATGATAGATTTCTAAAAATACTTTAAAAGAAAACCATGCTGACTCTGAATGACCCTGGAGAATGCACCTAGAGATTCAGCTTTTGGTTCTACATGCTCTTCTGTGTTATTGCTTTGCTCCTAGAACAATGACTCAGTCCCAACCTGGGTCTGCTGCTTGGTTTTCAAAGTGCAGTCTGAGAGAAAAAGTTACTTCTCCCTAGTTTCTGAGCCCACAGAATTTCTATTTAAATTCCTGCCTAAATGGGCTTTTTATTTCAGCCCCAGTTCCTGAACTTTGGGTTTGATAAGTTTTACAACCCTCCCTCCTCTCACAGGACCACTTGACTCCATGTCTTTATGCTAACCTAACTCTCTGGTCTTCTACATATCATTCATCTGAGGGTCCCTTGAGCTATTTCTCACCCAGCTACTGTGCTGCTTATTTCGCCTGATTCAGACATAGAGATGGACAAGATTTGACATGCTTGTATAGTGTTTTGACATGATGGGTGCTTATCTGAAGGAATTTTTTGGTTTTAAAAAGGCAGGAAAACTCCAGCATAGTATTTTTATGTTCTTATCCTCTTTATGGCTTAACACCATGTTCTTGTAGTATCCTATCATAATGCAGAAGTGCAGAAACTGAGATTTGAATGCCTTGGGTGGCTTGCCTGAGATCCCACAACAAGCAAAGGCAGGTCTGGAATATGGATGGTTATCTGATGGCAAAACCCATGCCATTTTCACTACAATGCCCTCCTCTCACTATTTCATGCTCCAGATTATGATTCATTTTTATACAAAGACAGTGAAAACTACAATAGGACTCTTTATGAAGTACAGTCTGGTGTAGTCCAGGTGTGTTCATTATTCACACCAGACATAATTATTAAAACCAGTGTTCCAGGACATTCTAAAGTTTAAAAGCTCTTACAATCTTTACTTAATTCCTTATTGCACAAAGGATGTTTTGTCCTGGAGATTCCAGATGAATATAGCTAATGAAATGGAAAATTTTTCCATAAGCAAACCAAATGATGAAACTTGGAAAAAAGGCTAAGGCCTTGAAGTTGGAGTGAGAAAAACTAAGAAATATGTTCAGACACACAACAAACTACATTGGGAATTGGACTACTGCAAAAAGGCTTTCTCTGAAGCTCCCCAGGGACACCAGACCCCACTCTGCGTTCTGCTGACTCTTTTGATTCCTCTCAGTGAGCTTCAGTGGCTGTGGTGGGTGGACTGATGTGAATGCCCTGCTGGGAGAGTGGACAATCGTGGAGATGGAATTCCCAGCATCCTAGGTAAAGGGTTTCAATCTAGTTGAGGAAATATCCCAACTGGAAGAGAAAGTGTGATGAAATGAGAAGGTCATGCCCTTCAAGTCAGGCGGAGCTCTACTTGCTGTGTGATTTGGCCCATATTGTTTGTTTATTTTTCTCTGAACCCCATTTGCCTCGTTTGTAAAATAGTTTTAATGCTGCTCATTTCATCAGTTTTGATGTCAAATTAAATAAAATAGCATTATATAAAGTGCCTTGCATGAAAACATATTCAATAAACAGTTCCTATTTTCTATACTCTTGGGCACAGAAAAATATGTCTTTTCCAAATCATTGTGCACTGGAGAAAATAAACCATGCCATTTAATTTTTTTTCCTTGTCAGTATATGAGAATGGCAGGGCTGCATTATTACTTTTCAATATTACCTCTCCTCTTTAGTAGGAGAAACAGTGCTCCTTCCTCTTTTCCATGTCATAAATGTTCCTCCTAATATCATATAGTCTATTGGGAAGAATAATTGCCCCATGGCATTTTTCTTATCTGCTATAATGTGGGTGCATAATAAAGGTTTGACAAAAGGAGTTGTTATCCAAGAAATCCAGGCAAAATAATGTGTTTGCTTGGATTACCTAGGTAAACGTATCAGTGTGCACTTGACAGATAAAAACTGGCTATTGACTATGTTGCATCAGTGATTGCTCAATTTTATATTTAAAGTATAATGTGGCTGGAAGGAAATTCCTGGTAAGAAATCCGTAAGCATTAACTTCTTGTCTCCACTGACCAGAGTTGCTCCTGGCTCATAACACCATGCATGGTTTAGTAAGCAATTTGTAATGTAAACACAGCAGATTTGACTTGTAGTTCCATAATTTAGGCAGGGTGGCTCTGTATTATTTTTTAGATAGAAGGTAACTATGTAAAAAATCCCACTGTATCATCATTAGAGATTACAACAAATGTAACTTGTCCTTCTCACAAATAATATCAATGTAAGCAAAAAGCATACTTTTCAGTTGAACATGTCATCTTTCCAAATAGGGGCGATTACTCTCTTCCAGAAAATTTTCTCTATCTCCCACTACAAAAAGGGAAAACAGATTAGAGTTGAATTGGCCACTATTTTGTAAATAGAATGTGAAAAGTACTAACTGTACAGAAAAGGGTTGATAAGTGAATTTCATTAAAATTAAAATGTCTGTTTATCAAGCCAAGCTACAGGAGGGGGAGAAGAAATAGAAAAACATATTTGACAAAAGACTCATTTCCAGACTAAATAAAGTAATTCTACCAAAAAGATACTAACTTAATTTATAATTGGGAGAAGACTTGAACAGTTACTTCACAAAAGAAGATACCCAAATAGCCAAAAAATATGAAAATGTACTCAATAGCTTCAATCAACAGGGAAATAGAAATTGAAACAACAATGTGAGATCATCATACAACCACCAGAATGGCTAGATCAACTATTCAACCAGCCAGCCAACCAACAGACATCTGACAATGTCAGTGAATGATGAGGACAACTAATGGAGAGAAGGACAGCCTACAAGCAGAGAATTCTCATACTCTGATGGTGGGAGTGTAAATTAGGACAACCACTTTGGGAAACTTTCTGTCAGTATCTACTATGACTAAACACATGCATCCTCCATGAACTTGCAGTTTTAATCTTACATATTCACCCAACAGAAATACATAAATAAGTTCTTCCAAGGCCATGGTGGTACCAGAATTATTCATGATAGCCCCCACATGAAAATAATCCAAATGACTATCAACAATGGAATACAAAATGCAGTATGTTCATTCAACAATATTAAAAATAACAGATTGCTGCATACAACTGCATGAAGGGATCTCCAAACGTAATGTTGAGCAAAGGAAGCCAGATCACCAAAAGTACATACCATAAATCAATTAATAGAAAGTTCTAGAACAGGTAAAATTAATCCAAGATTAGTCAGAAAAGTGCTTACTTTTGAGGGTTTAATGACTGAGAACCAATAAGGGAGATTTCTAGAGAGATAGTCATGTTCTATACCTGTGCTTCTCAAATTTCAGTGTGCATATGGATTTCCTTGGAAATCTTGTTGCAATGTAGATTCTGATTCAAAATGTCTCAGTGTGACCTAAGTTTCTTCATTCTGACAGGCTCCTAGGTAATACCAAGACTTCTGGTAAATAGATCACACTCTGAATAGCCAAATTTGATATATTTTTCTGAATGGTGGATGCACAGGTTTATTTGTAAAATTTCATCAAACTATGCTATGTGGACTTTTTGTATATATGTTATACTTCAATTAAAAGGTCTATATATAAAACAAATGCTTCTTGGAATGGAAGCCCAGAGTGAAACTTTTGGCTGCATTTTCTAAGTGACAGAGATAGAACCTGGAAACTGTAGATTTTGATTGAAAGCAACAGACACCAACTTTGAGAAACTTAAATCAATAGGATATCTATTGAAATTGTAGGGAGCACCTTATAGAACAGGAGGGAAAACCTAAGGACCATGGTTGAAAAGGAAGAGACTCAAGTGGCACTAGCGGGCCCTGATATCAGGGACTCAACAGAGTAGTCTGCACACCACTGTTGGAATAAACAGCCTCAAGCATTCTCAGCTATTCTGACCTTCTATTTACAGTTCAAAAGCCAAGGAGAGCATGCCCACTTTGCCTAACGTAGGGGTACCTGCCCATCCACAAAAGGGGGCAGGGTGACTGATTCATGTACTCTCATCAGACTCCATCTAAAGTGGGTGAACTATTTTCCAGGAGGCATGTTTTGGTGCATGTTTTCAAAAGATGGTTGGACTGATGCTGAGTTGGCAAAGACGGTGATGTGGAGGAGTCAATCAAAAGAAAGATTCACTGAAGCTACCTTCTAACTCCCTATTTCTTCTCTCTCTCATTGCTCCAGTAACTTTTCCACACTTACTCCACTCCCTGAGTTTAATTCTGTGATAACGTGTGTGTGTGTGTGTGTGTGTGTGTGATGGCAAAGTAGGAGCAGCCTCAAGCCAGCATTTATACAAGACAGTAAAAATGTACGGGATTGCTGCTCCTTACTTGATTCACTCTGAGGTGTTTTAATACTTACAAGTGCAATTCTGGAAAAAGCTTAGGAAACAAAAACAGCAACAAGTAAACATGACCCATACTAAAGACAATAAGAAGTCTTCATTATTTCTACTATCATTCTAAAGGCAAGTGCTAGATCTGGTGTGAGCTTGGATTGCTAATAGGGCTTTTTTATTCAGTTCCTCTAGTGGAAGTAGGTTGCTGCTAGGGTCGTGTTGAGTTTCTTAAAACTCTTGGGTAATGATGGAATCTAGTTGTTAACCTATGCTGTTAGTCATCCCAGAAGTTATTAATTTGTAGTAATGGTCAACTGCTTATTTCCCACCCCTTAGGAAACTCAGAAAAGTGTTTTGGATCCATCTGGGTAGAAAACACAGCATAGGCATAAGATCATTATCATCCGTGACACATTCAGGTCATGTTTCTTCCACATTTTGTTAGTTTCAATGAACCAGGGACTGCTAATGAATGATTTCCATTAGATAATTTTGTTTTTTCTGTTTCAAGTTTCAAGTTGCCTGTCTGGATTTCATTAGCAGTGCAATGATTTACCCAAGAGGGCTTTGTTTCTTAACTTGATTGGGAAAGGGACATTGGGAAGGTGGCTGTCTTTGTGGGAAAGGAGATTTTTTTTTAACCTTGTAGTGATTGTATATGTGTGTGGAAGAAGTTTGAGGAGTACAGTTTGCATTTGCAGCTGACTTTATCTTCCTCAAACTATGTACAGTCTGTGTAAATTGTTGCAAGCATATTTGTCAGTCAGATACCAAAGCCATCAGCATTTTATTACTCAGGGTAAATTACTGCTTTGAAAGTAAAAATATTTAAGTAATGTATTGGACGTGTCTGAAACCCTAATAAAAGAGAGGAAATACTGATTTGTGAAGCTAATTTTATTTATCTTTTTGTTTATATATTATTGCTTAATTTGGTTCTTTAGAACTCTACTACTTAGCTCATTTTGTCATGTTCTTTTTCTTCTTTGCTTTATGGTAATGATTTCACAGGTGTAACTAGTACAGAACAGAACCAAGTTATTTCATCAGGTTGGTAAAATATGACATAAACATAGTATAAAAAAGTCTTATTTTTTTTCTGGAATCATCTGAATTGTTTGCTAACCAATGTCACAACTATGTTTTTAAGAGAATTATTGATGGGATGAAGTGATGCATCTTCCAGTTAACTAGCACCTCCACGTTCTCTCTACTTCTCACATCAGTGGATTTGTCAACTCCCCAGGAGACTGAAACCTTGCTACATGTCATTACTGTCACACTCTAGAATTACCAATCTACGTTTGATGGAACCCAGGTTGTGAAGTTAGTTTTCTTATGTAACCCTAGCACATTCCCATGCTAGGGATCATGGGTCTTTTGTCAAGTTACTGTTCAAGTCTTTTGCCCATTTATTCAATTAGATAAGCTTATCTGTTGTTGAATTGAAAAATATCAAAATGACAAGTAATACATGGAAGGTGCTCAATTGCCTCAATTAATGCCCATGAGGGTGAGCAGTCTCAGGGTACTCATGTTGTGGTCACCTTAACTTATTTAATTGGTTACGTCAGTAGCTACAGAACCATCTCAGGGTGAGGATAGTTAGGACTTGTGATTTGGCATACTCAGCAAGGACTGCAGAGACACCAGGGACCCATGGCAGATGGCCTCTTCCAACAAATATAAATCAAGAAAATGTAGAAAATACAAACTGAAATTATTGTTCACATATATTTTTAAATTATTTTTTAAATATTTAAAATATCTATAAAATTAATAGAACACAAATGGACTAAGATATAAATAAAACATGTTTAATAAATCTGAACAGTTTTAACTTGTTTTCTTTTAATTTAATTACATATTATTAAATATATTTAAAAAATAAAACTATTTGCATTTCTGCCAGACAATGTCCATGTAGTTACCAAATTAAAAAAAAAAAAAAAAGTGGTAACACTTTGTGGTAGGCAGAATTCTCAGATGGCCCCTAAGATTCTTGACCCACAGTGCACATGCCCTTTATAATCTCTGTCTGCTTAATAGTGGGCAGCCTGGTGAATATGATGGGATATCATTCCCATGATTGTGTTACTTTATACAGCAAAAGAGATTTTACAAATGTAATTAAGGTCCCTAATCAGTTGAATCTGAGTCCCTTCAAATGGAGTTTATAGTGGGTGGGAGCAGTCTAGACCTAATTGATGACAAGAAGCAGCAGCAGCAATTCTCCTGTTGGCCTAAAAGATATGAGTCACCAAGAGTCCTACATCTACAATGAATTGAATTCTGTCATCAACCAGAATGAGCTTAGAAAAGACCCTGAGCTCCAGATGAGAATGAACCCAGTCCTAGCTGACACCTTTATTTCAGCCTTGTTTGACCTGAGCAGAGAACTCAGGTGCACCCTGGCCAGATTTCTGACTTACAGAACTGAGGTAATAAATGACAATTTTTTTCAGTCACTAACTTTGTGGTTGTTTTTGCTGCAGCAGCAATAGAAAAGTAAAACAATCTTTATGCATATTATAATTAGAAGTGCATATCCAAATGTACTGTACTAAAAGCTCTCCTACATTTCCTGTGTAATCCTTTTGACAAGGTACAAAGTAAGGTGGTCATCCACATTTATCTACCATTTCTTACCTATAAAGAGTAATTCAATTCCTACCTATAAGTGTGGATGACCATCCTACTTCACATGCTTTTGAAAAGATTACACAGAAAATATAGGAGAGCTCTGAGTACAGTGCCTGGAACAGGAGAAATGGTCCATAAATGGTCACTCTCCTTATTGAGCCAAGACCTTGTTCATGGCCACAGGCAAAGCAACTCAGAACTTTTATGCACCATGATGGCCCATTAACTCTCAGTTCTTAGTAACCAGATGAAGAACAGGCAACCTGTTTGGGCAGCAACTGCTGAATCCTACAGTTGATAAGTGGTGACAGCTCATACATCATAACCCTGGACCTCTTCTCCTTGAGAAAGTGCTGGAACAAAAAGAAAAGAGGACTTTGATTATTATTCCTCAGAGTGTCCCCATTTGGATAGTCTCATATGACTAAAGGGTGTTGTAGAAAAAACTTCAAGACAGCTGTAAAGGTAATATTTTGCCATCATATATAATCTTCATTTAATCATCTGTAATGTTCTCATAGCTAAATAGGATGATGAGCAGGGCAACGTTTGGCGGGGAGGAGAGGACATTCTTGGAATTAACTAAGCTTTCGGCTTTTCAACTGAGGAGTGGGAAAAAAATTTCAGTAACAGAAAAACTGCGTTTATTGCACTAGACAAGTGGCTAAAAAATTCTCCGTGGGGGGAAAAAAGAGATGATTTCCACCTAGTGGAATTCAAGGCAATAGGATTATATTTTTTTTTGTTATGAGCTACTTTTGCCCATAGATGTGGAAAAAAAAATAGCACATATCCCCCTCTGGCTTACTGTTTTGTAAGAATCATTGGTTTCTGAAAATGCCTGTCCCCACAAATGAAGGAGGATGAGGAGGGTTTGTAGTATATTTTACACAAAAGTCCTGCTTGTAAGACTGTTAAAGACATCAGACTCGGGAGATGAAAGGAAAATTTTGATTTATCTAAATTCTTTTAGAATTTCTTAGTCTCTAGTGTTCCAAACATTAGAGAAGTCTTTGAATTACTATTTTTTCTCTTCAGGCATGTAAAGAAAGGAATGGAGATGAGGGGAGATCATTCTGATGGAGCAAGAGTTGGCTTTTCAGTCTATGTCATGATTATATTGTATTTCAAACATTTAGAAATTTTAGTAACATTTGTAAATGCATAAACCTTTCCAGAATTCTCCCACTACTAGTATGTTTGTCAATTATATAACTTAGAAAAAGGGCACTTGTCTCATCGCCCACACACACTAGGGACATTGAGAAATAAATGCTATTTTGCTCTAAATAGTGTCACTTTTTTCCCATCTGGATCTTGTTACCTTGATCTATGCAGAAAGAAAGCATTTCTTATTGAAGTAGCCAATCCATGAACTTTGCCATTCTTTTATTCTAACTATACTAAAGTGTATGATATATATCTAGTCAATATCCCCCTGTACACATAGGCATGAATATTCTGTGTTTTCTGTGAGCTTGCATGTATATTTAAGAAGAATAGCAACATCTATCTGGAAGCACATGAGAAGGGTTAACTGCCCTCCCACACTCTATTTTGTTCCGTGCTCTAAGCTTTAAGACAAATATCTCCTTGTTTTTCATCTTTAATATCCAATTCCAAGCTCACTAGGGAAGAGAGGATAGGATGCCACAAAACTCACTTTGTCTCAGCTAGAACTATAACACAAACAAGACATACAACAAACTTTTCATGCTTCATTTTTTTCTTCATACTTCAGAAGACACCTGCCCCAGGGGCTTGCGGCTAATGGGCTGCAGAAGGCTTAGGTCATCGTTCAAATTCAGTAGTCCCCATGTGATGCCCAGTCTGAGATCAGTGATTCCAGAATACTTCACTCGTCTGAGTCTGCTTACCATGCAGCTTTTTTCAGGACTTGAAAGTCTTCTTACCACCCCCTCCCTGCCTCCTGCCTCCAATGCCTTTTAAGATAGAAAGAAAGAGTGACCCTTGTGGGTTAGACAATCCTACATCAAGGTGAATTCTTGATAACCAGCTCTGTTCCCCCTTATACCTTGTAAACATGCTAATTAAAAGAGCTTGATTTTGACGATCAAGGGAGAAAGAATCACGAAGCCAGGGCCAGCAGTGTCAACCATAACTCTTCCCACTTACTGCCTGAATTTTTTGCTGGCTTGCTTCTAAGAGTCCACCAAAGGGAGAGAGTCATGATCTGTAACCTCTCAACATCTACATTTTAAAAATTGTCTTCAATAACAAAAGCAGACACCACAGACACCATTTGTATCACAGGAACTCCAAAGCATGACTTCTCCTCTCTACCCAGAACATTTTAGCACCATCATAACCACAAGACACGAAATGCTGTCTCACTCCCTCAACACAATGGGATTCTCACGGAGAGTCTCCTTAGGAAAAGTTTGCCTCTTTTCCACTTTTTCCAAGATGTATACAATGAAAATACACAGTTCTTGGTGGATGACCTCAGGCTCACATACCTCTGTACTTGGGCATAAAGCCAACTTGCCATATTCACATCAGGGCCCTTCTTGACAGCCCTCACAAAGTATGTACAATGGGCTGTTAAGTTCCTACTTCCCAGGCAGCTACAGGTGTTACCAGAGCAGATTTTCTTGGATTTCAAAAGTAGCACTAAAAACAATCCATAAACCGCCCATTTAGAAAATCTATGAATTTTACACATTTATTTCTATATTCATTTTTTAAAAAAATCAGGATCAGGATATGACCAAGTGAAATTCAATGACCAAGGTCAAGGGGGAAAGAGACAAGTGTTGTAGGTTCTCACATATTTAATAACATCGAAGAGTTAATTTGGCCCTGAGTTTTCTATTGGCCAGGAAAAAGGAAACAAGAGAGGGCGGTTAGTGGTTCTCAACATGAATGTGCCTCAGAATCCCTTGGAGCACTCTTAAATAATGGGATTCCTGGTACCTTCCCTGAGACTTGCTCAACCAGCATCTCCAGAAGGGAATCCAACATGCCTGTGTTTTTTTCTAAGCATCTCCAGGTGAACCTAATATTCAGTCCATTCTAGAAATCACTGGGCTAAATGACTTGCTTGTTTTTTCATAAAGAAATATGATATCAATTCTTAAAGAGAAGCAGAATATTCTGGAATTTAGATCTCCTTTATGATGACTCACCTGACTCATTTCATATAGCCTGCAGTGATATAGGGCAAGATCTATTCAACAATATGCTTAATATGGTAAATTCCATAAAATATGTTTTCAGATCATTTTTTTACTTATTTGATACACTGTATTTACACTTCCACCATTAAAATGTGCCTCTAATGTATACATTTCTAACAACAAAAAATGATCTGAAGTTGAGCTAATTAAACCAAAGTATGAATGAGAAAAATACAAGCATAACAGCAATAAGATTTAGAAGCATGCATAGAGTGTGCAGATTTTCTGAATGAAGAATGTTTTCAGGAAAATCTCAATATTTTTCAGATTCCAAAGAACTGTGCCATTTATATATTTGTTGTTCGTGGAGAAAAAAATCCTAAGGGGTCAGTTTTTAAAGGCCTTTTCATAAAGGCAAATTTCATAATTCTTGTAATTATACACACTATTACAGCAGTGAAACATGGACACAGTAAGACATAAAATAACAGAAGGACTCATATTCTTTCCTTCAGAGTAGTTTCTCCCACCAAATCCTCCCTCCCAAAGGCAACCATGTTTATCATGGTCTGTTCTTAGCCCTTCTAGTGTGACCTCCACAACTGGAACAGATGTTCATAGAAATGTTTGGCTTGTCAACTTCAGACATTAATGATTGACTTTCACTAGGAGAGAAGATACAACCTGTTTAAAATATCTCAATTCCCTACCCCATCAACATTTGACAGGTAAATCAAAAATACTATTTTTAGTTCTTTTATTGGTTATTTTATAATTCAAAATGACATTCCTTAAAAGTCTATTTCTTGTTTTATTACTGGTTGAGGCATCTTTTTGCTCCCCTCTGTATAACATGGGGATTTTGAAGCCCCTAACTTTCCCTTCTATGTTCCTCCCCAGAGGCGTCACTCCTTTCCCCTTTCACATTTCAGCACAGATAAATCACTTCTAGACTATATGAAAATTCTTTAAGTGTTGTCTATAGGTTGATTCTAAGTTTTAAAAACCTAATACATTATGACTCTATACATATATTATGACTGTAGAAATATTGTCCATTGCAGAACCAATAGGGTGCTACTGTTATATTTTCTTTACAAACTCAGTTTGAGTGAGAGTGAAGAATGCCTCTGATTCCAGGTTGAATATGTTCTTTTTGCTTAAATCCCTTCTGAGTAACATGCTCATAATCATGCCATTTTAGGGTTTGCTTCATAACTGTCCCAAGATATTCTTTGTACAACCTTGTTTGCTATTTTTAAGTATCTAATTACATCTTTATTTTATTTTTTTAAAAGATGCCTCTTCACCTTCTGATTTATAACTCCCATTTTTGTATGCTTTCTATTTATTACTTAGAATTCATTCTTTTCTGTATCCAGGGACCCACTGATTTCCTATTTTTTGTCCAGTCGCTTTTCTTTTCTTTTCTTTTAGACCTGCCTAAAAGGAAATTATATCTAGTTAATTCTCCTGGGATCTTACCACCATTTCTTCTATCACATCATCCTCTTTTTTGACATTCACTCTCATTTTCCTGAAGTATATGAAGTAATATCATCAAGGATACATAGAAAATAAATTTTTTAAATCTGAAAAAATATCTATGCTTGCTAAATCTTCTGTTTTATATAAAGTTGAGAGTCTGAATGAAATGGATAGTTTTTAATAAAAATATGATACTAAATTTTTTCTTGCAAATACAGAGCATTTCATCCATTAGCAACAAAGGATATTGACAGATGTATTAAAGTAATATTGCCTGGTAAACCCCAGCATCCAAATGGTTTCATAGGTATAGTCTTTAAATCATTCAAAGACAAAACAATTCTGATGTTCTTAACTAATCCGGATCCCAGGAAAAAAAAGGAAACATCCAAATTATTTTTATAGACCCAACTTAACATTAACATCCTAAACTTACAAACCACAAAACTAGAAATAGATACATTTTACTTTTGAATATTGATGCAATATCTTAATAAATTATTAGCAAATAAAATTCAGCCGGGCATTAAAGAATAAAATATTCTAACCAAGTGGAGTTTATTCATAATGACTTCAAAATAGAAAATCTATTCATAAAATACATCATATCCAAAGGTCAAAGGAGAACATTATTTATGAATATCTCAATGGATGTGGGAAAAGATTCAACTGCATTTAATATCCATATTTATTTTAATGAAATAAGAATGAATTATATAATATATATAAAGAAATAAATTTAACTTCATATATAAATAAAGGAAGCACATTATATGTATATGTATGTCAATAGAACTAGGCAAATGAAAGAAGGAGCAGATAAATACAATGGGAATATAAAAAGAAAATTATAGTTATTTTCATATGATATATACCTAGAAATCTTAGGGAAATCATCAGAAATCAATACAAACAAGAGGTCAGTTACAAAATTAACAATAAAAATGATATCTTTTCTATATAGAAGTCAATATTGAAAATATAATGCAAGGGAACAAGTGGTCTAAAGCAGGAGTCAGTAAAGAGTCAAGTGGTCAATATTTTAAGCTTTGCAGATCATATGGTCTCTGTTGCAACAACTCAACCTTAAGCAACCATGGATGGTATGTAAATGAATGGGCGTGGCTGTGTTCCATTAAGCTTTATTTAAGCAAAAATTAAACAGGCAACACCTGGTCTAAAATAACAAACGCCCAAGCACCTTAACAAGAAACATTTATTACTTATTTAAAGAAAACTAAAACTCTACTAAGACAAAAAAGAAAGTCGTTTTGTGCTCCTTTACAGTAAGATTCAATACTGTAATGATGTCAGTTTTCCCAAATTCATTTGTAAATTTGATATAATCAGTTTAAAATATCAGCTGAAGTTCATCTAGAGCCCAACAGAGAAATAAAGAAAGGATAGGAAAGGGCGAATAACAAAAAAGAAACATATACATAAAAAAACATCTTGGTGGAAGTATAAATCAATGTGACCTGCTTGGAAGGCAGTTTTGTGACATCTGTCAAATTTGTAAAAGCACGATCCTTCTGATTCAATAATTCTGCTGATAGAAATTCACCCTATTGATGTGTCTGCAGATGTTACCAAGAGCTGTACTGTTTGTACTGTTCTACTCCTTTAACCATGTTCACATCTTACTTTGTTTATATTGTTACTATGGTCCCGGTCATGTAGGCAGGCTATTAAAATATATTTTATTTATTTTTATACTCGTTTCTCTATTTTTTAAAGCCTTAGTAAATGTTTTGTTTTGTTCTAATATCCAAGAGAACATCAGCATACTCTGGAAATGGTTTGAAAGCTGAAATTATAATCTGGCTACTAGAGCTATGTTGCTCAATTGCGTACTAATGGCACTGGTGTACTCTATTCCCCCCCCCCCATGCCCCACACCACATTAATACATGTTCCAATGGGAAAAAATGGTTCCACTTTAGATTAAGTTTGGGAATGTGCATTATCAAAATGTATTTAATAAGAAAACATTTTTCTTTTCCCTTCATGAAGAGTTTGGGGAAATATAATCTCAGAGAAATTAAAATAAATTGTACCAGTGTTCCTTGGGAGGATGGTTCTGAACTATATGTAGTATAGTTGTTGTTTAATTGTTAATATTATTATTGTTACTTAAGTGTTCTTGGCGGCCAAAATTGAATAGATGTACATGATAGCCTGTTCACTTTTTTTCTCTTTGTTTACAAAAGGTGGTGAGAAAAGGTGTTTCTGACATTAGCAATTCTCGAATGCCGTGTTATATACCTCTGTACATTTTCCCACGAACTAAAAAAGAAAAAAAAAAAAAAGATCCTAGTTCTAAAGGGCAGAAAACCGTAAGAGTTGATTAGAGCCAGGAAAAACAATCGCTCTTTTGTGTAGACACCGTCTCCACAGCCTAGAAATGCACAGTTTGTCAGAAAAAAAGAAAAGAAAAAATTTTTTTCTTCTGCAAACAGATTCAAATATTTGCCTTCTATCTGCCTGGTGTAATGAGGAAATGAAAAAATGGCATGTCTTTTATAGCAAATCTCAGCGTTTCTGTGTCAGGACTTTTGAGGGAGTACGTGGGGATTGCGGGGTGCCGTAGAGGACCTTGCACGGTGACCGCCGGAGTGAAGAGGCTGCACATTCTGACTTTCATAGCCTTACCCTCGCTGCTCTGCCTTTGACACGATCACCTCTCTTCCTAGTTCTTCCTCGGCCCTCCGTCCCCGCCCGCCCCCAGCTTTATTTTATGTTTTCATAGTCTCTGAAAATGCAATGGAGAATAAAAATGTGGTGAGACCTGCCACCAGCACCTATGCCCTCCAGTTCTAAACTGACAAAAATGTCAAGAAAGTGACAGTAAAATATGCGAAGAAAAAGCCCTGCAAACAGGAAGAGACCCCAGACTGTTTGGAGCTTTCACCACACTGTGTCATGGTTTTCTAACAGAAATAGCAGTTGTGGGATTTATTATCTCTAACATCACTTGTTAAATTTTACACTATGCAAATGATATATAAAGAATACCAAAGGGAAGCTACAGAAGATGGAATAAGCAAATGGACAGATGGACTCCACAGAGAGCTAATGGAGGGACCTTTGCCACCATCAGTGGAAGGAGTATTGTTCCACCTCTGCAGATGTATAATAGGGTGAAGGGGGCTGGTAAGGAGAGCCAGCTCTGTCTACACTAGTCCAGTAATATGGTTGAAAAGTTGAAATATACATCTATTTAATTGGACAACCCCTGTCAGATAACCTAGTTAATTTCCCTGAACACTTTCAGTATTTATTCAGTATGATTCTAAATGGTCCCAAGCACATAGTCTTCCTGAAATGAAAGAGAACTTTTGAGAAGTTGTGAACAATAACTGTCACTGTTTTCTGAGCTCCTGATGGAGGCTGGGTATTTCAGGAATCATCCAATTTAATCTGTACAACTGTCTTACAAGTTATGTTTTTGTTTTGTTTTTGTTTTTTCTTTATTTGAGAAAGGAGGAAACTGAGGCTTAGGAGAGAGGAATTTTCTCAAAATCATAGAGTTGTTAGTTGACAAAACTTGGATTTAAATCTACAATTGTATGATCCCAGATGGCTGTCTTGACTCAATGACAGAAAACAGATCCCTCCATGAGAGAAAACAGTTTATTCAAATTCATTAATAAATATGCTTATAAGCCATTATTTTAAATAGTGAACACAACTTGGGGCATGCTATAAGAAAGAGTTGTAGGTATTTTGTATTTATAAATTTAAAATTGCATTAACCCTTTCCCTTCTAAAATAAATTGAAAAGCTCCATAAATGCTCTTTATTTCTTTATCTTTTAACAGACTGAGAAACCAAGGCATGTAAGAATGAAATGTCCTGTTTGGTTTACATTAATAACCACTGCACTCTTGTAAAAGCAGGAAGAAGCTTTCATATAAAATGACTTCATCAAAGCAGAATTGGGTTATTCCCTTAAGACATCAGATATCATGGATATGTTTATAACTGATGGTTTTAAAGTGCAGTTGAGGTGCCCTACTTAGATTGGGGTATGTACAACTTAACTGCATGTAAAATGGGCATCTCATGTCCTTAAAAAAAGAGAAAAAAAAACAGAAGAAGAAAAACAAAGGAAAAAAAAAAAAGAGGAGCAAGTGAGAAAGCACATAGGACTCAATTGCCCTTGAAATTTGCACACAACATTTGCCACAGGCAATTAATCTGCACACAGAAGAAGGGGAGGCCCCTGTAATCTTATGTGACTTATTCAAGGCACCCAGCAGGTGACTGGCAAAGCCAGGAATAAAACCCAGGGTGTGTGGTTCCCTCTCCTCTTCTCTCTCCGGACAGGCGGTGGGACCATCTACACACCTCCACTCCAATCACAGCTGTAAAGAGAGCCATAAAACTGCCTTTGGAATCCAAATGTCATATCAGTGGAAATATCTTAGCCAATAACGACTCCAGTGATAACTCTTTAGTGTTCAAATAGATCCCTGTGGGCAGGAGAGACACAGCCTTTCCTTCAAGACGGACAGCAGGGGCTTGGTTCAAAGCCAGAACACGCTAGTGTCCATAAGCCCGCATCTCTCATGGCACTCTTCCATAAATTTTATTACTTTAAAAGCAGAGTGTGAGGAAGAAAGAATAACAGCTTTAATTCAATTTACATATGAATAGAAGAATATGTGCAGGTATTGGAAATGAACTTCTACTTAAAATATGAGCTGCAGAACAAAGACAGCCTGATTAGGAATTTTTGTATGAGGTGGCAATGTTCTCATTTACCTTAGCTGTAGTTCAAAGTGTTCTCAACAGGCTGTGACCACTTCCCGGAACTTTTCAAAACATTATTTTCAGCAATTCTTCTTTTTTCCTCATTTAAATTATTCCAGTTTACATTTTATGCAGATAGAAGGTATGTAGTTATTTTGAGTGAGAGATACAAATGTAAATAACTTATTTTGGAGTTAAGCCTCTTCCGTCTTAATTTGGACCATCAGTTGGTGGTAAACTGAAACAGTATTTTTAACCAGATGTAATGAATATAACTGCATATGTTATTTATATTGGTCACATCTTATCCCACTGAGAGGTCTGTTTTGAAAACAAAAAAGCAAAACAGAGGAAGGTCTTGCTGTATATCTTACCTTAGAGGAAATTAATATATTTGTATTTCTGCCTACCCAGAAATCTAAACCCCTGTGTTTTTTGCTAGAAATAGGAAAATTCATAGTGAGAAACATTTTGAATTCCCATTTTCTGTTTGTACCAGACACTAAATATAAATAGTTGAAAATTGATTTACAATTAGTACATTGAAGAAGTCCTATTGTGTACAAGAGCTTCCCACATCATTTATCAATCTCAACATTCTTTTGGTCAAAATCTTGTGTACCTGATTTTGATCGTTAGTCTAATTGTAAGTTTACCAGTTCATTTCTTTCTTCACTATTTTTCTTTTCAAAATTCACAGTCATTAGAGAATCTGTGTTTCCTATATCAAATGCTGGATGTTGAAGTTGGTAACTTTCTGGAAATGAAGATGTCTTTCAGAGGTCTTTTACCTCTAAAACTGTGTTTATAATTTTCATAAAGCAAGAGAAGCATTCTACTCTTTCAACACATAACTAGTATATTACGTGGTCTTAACTGAATTTCACTAACCCTTTGAAAACAAGTCTTAGAAAACACTTCCCTTTTTTCTTGTAGTCAGTTCTTTATTTTCCTTGGTAGTTTGTGCATGGTATGATTTAAGTGGAAATTGAAAACCATACACATTAGATTTTTAATCATAAGCATATATTTACACAGGCCTATAGGAGACCTAAAGGAAAAGTGAAATGGCCAAGAGAAAAATAAAAATAAAATCTAATTTTCCTACAGGTTGTGTTTCCTTAAATGGTATTAACTAACCAGAGACACCATTATTTTAAGTTGACCTGATGAACTATTTAGAAGTTAACAACACAACTTTGACTTTATATAGACTGAGTCTTTGACTGCCACCTGCTAACCATGTGATTTTGTGGAAGGTCAATCTCTCCATGCTGTAGTTTCCTCTTATATTAAATGTAGATACGCATAGTACTAATTTCTAGGTTTGTATGAGCAAGTGAAATATTTAGCACCATAGAGTAGGATCTCGTTATGTGTCATATTCCAATGTTGTTATTAATAGTAGTAGTACTAATAATAGTAATAGAGATGCTAAGCCTTAGACACACACACTCAGAAGCACTGAAAATAAGCTTCCAAAAAACTAGCCCAATACAATCTGTCCTGGCTATCCAGGCTATAGCACAGATTAGTGAGTAGGTTCCCTGTGCTTTTGTCTCTTCTGTAATTCTCATATCTTTCCTAACATGACCTATTTAACACTCTTTCACGAATGTCTTTTCTGCTTAATTTAATCAGGGTCAATTTCTGTTGTTTGCAACCCAAGAGACCTGACTGTTGCAGATGAGACAACTTAGATATTCTATTTCTCTCTCTGAAATCGCCATGTTCCTCATATAAAGTTGATTCATAATATATTGTTACTTCAGTGACAGAATACTACTCTGAAATAGTTAATACAACTTCCAGTGCATAGCTTGCAGTCTCTAGAAAAATATGTTACTACATTTGCATGGTAGTGCCTTCTGGTCAACTCAGTCCAATGACCAGTCAAGTTGGTGGAACAAAATCAACTAAATTGGATGTTCAGCTGCCTTGACCTTTCATGTCAGTCTAAAAGTATGATCCCATGCAACGTTTTGGTCACAGCTGTGCAGAGCCATGTCCCAGCACTGAATCTGAATGGATTATAGAGAAAATGATAGAGCTAGTATTTTAACATGACTTTTAAAAAATATTTTTATCTTTAATCTTAACAACCTGGAGTTTAAAATAATAGGAGACTAAAGTGTTTAGAGTTTATATCATTACTATTTAAGCTTGAAATTATCTAAAGAATGTGCCTTAATGGGGCAAATAAGGCTTTGAATATTTATTTGAAAATCTGGATTGAAACCCCAATTCTGTCACATAGTAACAGAGCCACTTCCATTGAAGTAGGTGATATCCTCCGAACCAGTTTTTTCATCTGCAGAGAGGTCTTGGCTTAGGTATCCCATAGGCTATAATGAGCACCAACTGAAAATGGATATCAAGTAGTGCTTACTGAATAAATGAATAAACATTGGACATGAATATAGTATTTTGTAAATTGGAAAGCACTATACAAAGCTACTCTGCCCATCAATTCTATTATCCTTTTCTAGTGAGTCTGTTTTCCCGTTCTCAAGATTAATGGTCTCTCTTCTCCCATACAGTCCCCTTTCCCTTTTTTGTACCCCTGTTGTCTCCCATTTTCAAAAGCTAAACGTCTTGCTTCATACTACATTGAGAAAATACTTGTGTTGGCCAAAAATTCATTCAGGTTTTCATCAGATGTTATGGAAAAACCCGAATGAACTTTTTGGCCAATCCAATATAAGCCAACATACAGTTCCACAAATTCTAAATGTTACTTTCATCTGTACCCATCTATACCTTTTCATATCCTATTAGAAATGAAGAAATCTTTCATACAGGAAGGACTACAACATTTGCTTGTGCTATACATCTCATCTCCTCTTGACTTCAGATGGCACCTGATCCTTTGACTATTTCTTACCTGGAATGATGACTCTCTTTGCTTCCTACCCCTACGTCTGTGCTTTCTCTGTTTTCTTTAAAGGCTCATTTCCTCTATTGGTAAAATGCTGGCTTTCCTCAGGCTCAGTTCTAGCCATTTTCCTTTCTTTCTCTAAATTCTCTCTCTGAATGATCTCTGCTATTGTTGTGGTTTCAAAGATCATCTGTACCTTTCAGGATAGTAGTCTCAGCTGAGCTTCAGACCTACAGACTTAAATTCCTTCTTGACATCCAAAATGTACCCCGCCAACACACACACACAAATCTATTTCTCTCATTTTCTGAGTTTCTGTAAAATCATCTTCATTCACCATTTCTGACAACTCTCTCACCCCATATATCATCAATTCCTGTTCTTTCTCCCTCAAAAACAGATCACAAGTTTGTCCATTTGTCTCCATCTCCACTACATTCCCTGAATTCAAGCCACCCATGTCTCATTCTTAGATTAACACAAATAATAGTGAACTTACCTCTCTCCTTGTTGCAAATATTGGCCTCTTCCAATCTATTCTTCACGTATCAGCCCAAGTAATATTTTAACAGCCTTTTCCTTTACTTAGAATAAGATCAGAACTATTTACCTACCATAATCTTCAAAGCTTTGATTAATCTGGCAGGATTTTGTTCTTTCACCCATCCTTGGCCACTCTTCCCTTTGCCCATCACGTTCCATCAATGACTTTTTCAACCCTTGAGGGCACCAAGGACTTTCTCACTTTAGGAACTTTGTATGAGCTATTCCCTATGCCTGGAGCACACTTTCCTTTAATATTTGCTTGGCTCAGTCCTTATTTCCATTGTATCTCAGTTTAAATATCTTTACTACTTCACTTAAAACTACACCTTTACCCTTCCTTTAAATAGAACTATCCCTATTTTTTTCATAACACATCAAAACTCATAATTATATTTTTACTTCTGTGTTTATTTTCCATCTTCCCAAATAGACTTCTGTGTTTATTTTCCATCATCCCAAATAGCAAAAAGAAGTTATGTTTCAGACCCATTTTATTCTCCAGTGTATAGTGGGGTACAACACTGTCCCCAGCATATATTCATTCATTCATTCACTCAAGAAATAATGGTCAGCTTCTATTAATAGTCAACTTCTAACGCCAACTTTTTTTTCTTCTTTGTGCCAGAAATGCCAGAATTTGTTTATGATTCCATGTTTCAACCATTTTGAGTACATGTGATAAAGATTTGTTTTGAAGATAAGATTTAGCAATTATATTAAAGGTATTTTTCTGTATATATCTCATTTAAGGGCACTTAAATATTCCCATAACATTATTTTTTAATGCCCTAGGTTGCATAAAAAGTGTAAGTGGACTCTTTGAAAAGAATGAATCTTCTAAGCTTATCAAATTCTTTATTTCATCAATGAACAGAGTTACCCATGCCAGAAATTTGAAATGTGAATAATTTTCAGATGTTCTTTTATCTTTTTGGCCTGCTCCCTAGATTGTCATTTCAAGAATGGATGTCCTAACTCTACTGATGAAAGAGAACTTGCCTAGGCCGTAAACTCAATAAGCCATTAAATAGGTGACAATAATCTTGATAGAAGTTTGGAATATTTAATTAGTGCAAAAAGTACTCTTAGCCAGCGCTCAATTACTTCCATAGATACTCCCCAAAATATCAACCAACTATTTTGCATGTCCATGAAATGCTTTGGAAGACATTTAAGACTGAAAAAGGAGATAATATTTCATGCTTGTGCATGTCCAGTAATAAAGTTTCAAAGTGAATTCAGTTTAGATCCTTGAGATATTTTTAAAGGTGACATTTTTATCCTTAAGGTTACATGAAAGTAACTGAGAGGCTATGAAAACCTCTAGTCTAGAGAAGGGAAGTATATCATCTGGTATACCCAATACTATCATTTTTTTTACACATTATATGCACTGGCCAAACACCAATAGAATAAAGAAAGGAAACAAGAAAATTATAATCTTGTAAATCATAATCATGATTGAAAAAATAACTCTTCAGAGTTGGTCTTTCAGCACAGGAACAAACAGCTTAAAGGGATAATACTATGGAGAGGAGGTAATAAGAAGGAGGAAGAAATGGGGAGGAGGGAGTGGATGTTTTAAGTAAGGGAACATATGGACACTTGACTTATTTTTAAAAGACATGACTCAGTATCCTGTTAGTTTATTTAATAGGAAAAACATGTTATGGTCTCAAGAGGTGGGGCTTCTAAATTGGTTACATCATTCCTTTTCTTTATCAAGGTAAGAAAACAATAAGGAAATAGTTGCTCTTCCAAATAGGCTCATGTTTTAGACAAAATGGAAATTTAGTTAGATGTTTTACAAAAACTATGTCACCCAGATTTCCTTACCTAAGCAGTCCTGAGATTATAATCCTGGCCCACATGGGTGTGAGAAGCAGGCGAAATGCTTATTCTCTGGGTTATGCAGCCTGATAACCAGCCTATTCATCAGTGCCTCTCTTCAGTGCTTATAGCCTGTTCTGGGGAAAAATTCTGGACAAGAGACTCTTATAGAGATCCATAGATGAAATTTTGTATCATAAAATAAAAATAATGTCAGTAGGAGTCAAGTAGCCACCAAAAATTTCCATCCTTAAGGAGGACTTGCCCTTCCTATTGAGTGTGTTGGCATTTCTTAGTTGGCTTAGTTCTATCATCTATTGACAATGGATTGATTCTTATAAAATGTGACATTAAGCCAATAATTTATTTGTTAGTCATTAATTGATTGATTAAGTACTCATTTTTGAATGCTTAATATGAACCAGGCACTCTGCTTGACTCTGGAGGTACAAGGATGACTCAACATCGACTAGCTTAGTCTAGTTTTAGGAAAAATATGCAATAACTGTAATACAAGGAAATGTTATTGATGCTGAGATAAAGTTTGTATCAGATTCTGTGTGAGCACAGAGAAAGTTTAAAATCTATCTGGAGATAAATGAACAAAAATCCTCCTAGACACTTTTTGGAAGTAGAGCTTGTAATGGAACAGTAAACATCTCTTCAGACAATGGACTCAAATAAAGTTTCATTAAACTGTTCTATTGCAGGGGAAGTATCCAAATTTTAGTGTCTTTTTCAGTTTTAATTTTTTATAATAACTGTTAGTCATAATGGATGACTATATAGTCAGTTCACTTATAAAATCAATGAAGTCTGGAGTTTCCTTATGAGAAAAATTTAAACTATTATTCAATTTTTTAAAAAAGCATAGGAATATTTAAGCTTTTTATTGCTTTATAAATTAGTAGTCACAGTTGTCTAAGGATATGTCCTTTTTGTCTAAGTTTTCAAAGCTGTTAACATATTGATAGTTGATAGTGTTTGCTTTTCTTGTTGTAAAAGATTTATTGAGATATAATTCACATCTCATAGAACTCACCATTTTAAGAGTACAATTCAATGATATTTAGTATATTCACAGAGTTGTCCAATAATCACCATAAACTAATTTTAGAACAGTTCCATACCCCTCAAAAGAAAGCTTAAACTCAGTTGTCAATCCCCATTGTCCCCCATTCCCCAGCACTAGGCAGTCATGAATATACAATTTATATCCAGAAATTTGTCGATTTTGGACATTTTGTATAAATGGAATCCTACAATATGTTGTCTTTCATGACTGACTTCTTAGCATTTTTTTCAGACTCATTCACATTGTGGAATTTATCAGTCTTTATTCCTTTTTATAGCGTAATGATATTACATTGTTTGGATATACCACATTTTTTTATCCTTTCACCAGTTGATAGATGTGTGTATTATTTCCACCTTTTGGCTGTTGTGAATAATGCTGCTGTGAATATTTGTGTATAAGATTTTGTGTGGACATATGTTTTAATTTCTTTTGGGTATGTATCTAGGAGTGGAATTGCAAGGACATATGCTAATTCTACATTTAACTTTGTAAAGAGCTGCTAGACTATTTTCCAAAGTTGCTGTGCCATGTTATATTAGCACCATCAGTGAATAAGGGTTTTGATTTCTCCAGATCCTCACCAACACTTGTTATTATCTGCATTTTTTATTATATCTATTCTGTGTGTATAAAGTGATATCTCACCGTGGTTTTGATTTGCATTTCCTTTACTGAGGTTGAGCATTCTTTCATGTGTTGATTGGAAATTTGTATCTTTTTTAGAGAATTGTCAATTCAGATCCTTTACTCATTTGTTGATCTTTTTATTATTGAGTTGTAAGAGTTCTTTATATATTCTAGATACACATCCTTAGATATATGATTTAAAAATACTCCCTTACATTGGTGGATTGTATTTTCACTTTCTTGATGGTGTCCTTTGAAGCACAAGTTTAATTTGATAAAATGTAATTTGTTATTTATGTTCATACTTTTGGTATCATACCTAAGAAATTATATCTTGACAAATCTAAGATCACGAAGATTTACCCTATGCTTTCTTCTAAGAGCTTTATAGTTTTAGCACTTAGATTCAGGTCTTTGTTCCATTTGGAGTGAATTTCTGTACGATGTGAGATAGGTATCCAACTTCACTTTTTGGCATCTGTCTAGCTGGTTGTCACTGCACAATTTGTTGAAAAGACCATCCTCTCCATTGGACTGTCTAGGCAATTATCAGAAATCAATTGACTGTAAATGTTTAGTTTTATTTTGGGGTTTTCAATTCTATTCCGTAGGTTTATATGTCTCTTCTTATGCCACTGACACCCGGATGTGATTCCTCTTGCTTTGAAGTAATTTTTGAAATTGGAAATCTGAATCCTACAACTTTATTCTTTTTCAAGATTGTTTCAGCTACTTTGTGTCCTTTGAGTTTTCATATGAATTTTAGAATTATTTTATCAATTTCTGCAAATAAGCCAGGTGGGATTCTGATAAAGACTGCATTGAATCTGTAAATCAGCTTGGGGAGTAGTGCTATCTTAACAATATTAAGTTACCAGATCTATGAACATGGGATGTCTTTCAATTTATTCAGGTACTTTAATTTCTTTCAACAATGTTTTGCATTTTGTACTTATTTCATAGTAAAAGTTTTGTATTTCATAGTAAAAGTTTTGTATTTATTACATTTATTCTTAAGTAATTTTTGTTTTATTATAAGTGAAATCATTTAATTAATTTTATTTTTGGATAGTACATTGCAGGTGAATAAACTTACTATTTATTTTTGTGAACTGATCTTTTGTCCTGCCAACTTGCTGAACTCATTTATTAGTGTAATAAGTTTTGGGGCAGATTCCTTTGTATTTTCTATATACAAGATCATGTCATCTGCAAATAGTTTTAATTCCACATTTCCATTCTGTATTTCTTTTATTGGATTTTCTTTCCTAATTACCCTTGCTAGAACTTCCAGTATGATGTTGAATACGTGTGGTGAAAGTGAGTATCCTCGTTTTTTTCCCGTTCTTAAGGGGAAGCACTCAGTCTTTAACCATTATAATGTCAGCTCTGGGAATTATGCACATTACCTTTAACCGGTTGAGAAAATTCCCTTCTATTCCTACTTTGCTAAATGTTTTTATCATGAAAGAGTGTTGGAATTTGTCAAATGTTTTCTCTGACTCTATTATATATCTTTAAAAAATTATTTTGACCTGATGTATTTACATCAATTGATTTTCAGATGTTAGATCAATCTTGTATTACAAGGGTAAAGCACCTTTAGTCATGGTGTATAAACCTTTTCATATGTTCCTGGATTCATTTGCTAGTATTTTGTTGAGAATTTTTGCATCTATACTCATGAGAGAGACTACTCTAGTTTTCTTTTCTTGTAATTTCTTCATAATCACAGTTTTACCAATGAGGGCATTATTAGCCTAACATAATGAGTTAGAGATTTTCCCCTCCCTTTATATTTTTAGAAGCATTTGCAAAGGATTGGAATTAATGATTAAGAATTGTTTGGTAGAATTCACCAGTGAAACCATCTGGATCTGGGTTTTTCTTAGTAGGAAGTTTATTGACTACTAATTAAATTTCATAAATTTTTATAGATCCATTAATATTTTCTATTACTCCTTGAGTCAGTTTCAGACTGTGTCTTCCTAGGAATTGTACACTTTTATCTAAATCATCCAATTTATTGGCATACAATTGTTCATAGTATGCTCTCATAATCCTTTGTATTTCTGTTAGTTTCACAGTAATGCCCCCTCTCTCAATTATGATTTTATTAATTTGAAACCTCTCTCTTTCTTTCTTGCTGAGTGTAATTAAAAGTTTGTCCATTTTGTTGATCTTTCCAAAGCACTAATTTTGGTTTCAGAAGTTTTTGCTATAATTTTTCTATTATTTATTTCATTACTTTCCTCTCTAGTTTGTATTATATCCTTCCTTCTGCTTGCATTAGATTTAGTTTACTATTTTTTCTACAAGTGTCCTCAAGTTGGAAGTTTAGGTCATTGATTTTAGATGTTTCTCCTTTGTTAATGTAGATGTTTACACCTATAAATTTCCTTCTAAGTACTGCTTTTGCTGCATCTTCTAAGTCTTGGTATATTATGTATTCATTTTTATTCATCTCAAAGTATTTTCTGATTTCCTTTGTGATTTCTTCTTTAACCAAATCTATGCAAGAATGTACTGTTTAATATTCACATATTTGTGAAATTTCCCAAATTTATTTTTATTATTAATTTCTAATTTCATTCTCAGTGAATGTATAACATACTTAACTCCAATCCTTTTAAATGTATTGAGGTTGTTTTATACCTAGCATGTTTTCTATAGTTGATAATAGTGTATGCATACCTGAGAAGAATGTTCTGCTATTAAGTAAATTTTCCATTATATCTAGTTAGTTTATAACATCATTCTAGTCTTCTATTGCCTTGCTTACCTTTCATTTATTTTTATAATGTAGATTTGTCTACAATAACCCTTCCCACTGTCATCATAATATTATTAGTGTATTCTCTCCCCTTATTTAGTCTTGCTAGAATTTTTTCTACATTATGAGGTTTTCTTTTTTAAAAACAACTTTTGCTTTTGTTGATCTATATTATATCTTTTGTTTTGGTTTTATTAATCATTATTAATAATATTAATTATCATATCTTTATTTTCAGTTCTTGCAGTTTTTACTATTGTATCCATATGGAAGAATCCATATCTAGGATTTTTTTTTTCTAGTTTTATTGAGAAGTTATTGACATATAACATTGTGTAAGTTTAAGGTGTAAAACATGATGGTTTAATATCTATATATATATGTATAGATAGATATATCTATATATATATAGAAAGAATTACCACAATAAGTTAGTTAACACATCCATTACCTCACACATCGCTACTTTTTTTTGGGGTGAGAACTTTTAAGATCTACTTTCTTAGCCACTTTCAAGTATACAATACATTATTGTTAACAATAGTCACCATGCTGTACATAAGATTGCCAGAACTTATTGATCTTGTAAATGAAAGTTTGTACCCGGTGCCCGCTATCACCCTTTCACCTCCATCCCACTCCAGCCCCTGGCAACCACCAATCTACTCACTGTTTTAATGAGTTCAGATGTTTTAGATTTCACATATGAGATCATACACTTATGATCTTAAAGTATTTGTTTTTATCTGATGTAATTCAATTAGCATAATGCATTCCCTCAAGATTCATCCATGTTGTGGCAAATGACAGGGTTTCTTCTTTTTAATGACTGAATGATATCCCATTATATGTATAAACCCCATTGTTTAATACTTAAGTCATTTTCATCTCTTAGTTATTGTGAATAATGCTGCAATGAACATGAGGTGTATATATGTCTTTGAGATAGTGATCTCATTTTCTTCAGATAAATTCACAAAATCAGGAGTGCTGGATTATATGGTAGTTCTATTTTTAATCTTTTGAGGAACCCCCATAGTGTTTTCTTTAGTGGCTGTACAGATTTACATTCCCACCAAAAATATTCAAGGGTTCCCTTTTCCCCACATCCTCATCAACACATTATCTCTTATCTTTTTGATGATAACTATTCTACCAGGTGTGAGGTGATACCTCATTTGTGTTCTGACATGTATTTCCATGACGACTAGTGATGTTGAGCACCTTTTTATGTACCTGTTGGACATTGGTATGTCTTCTTTGGAAAAATATCTATTCAGTTCCTTTACTCCTTTTTCATTGGATTTTTTTTGTCTTTTTTTTTGCTATTGAATTCTATGAGTTCCTTATATATTATGGATATTATCATCCTTATCAGAAAAATGGTATGTACATATGTTCTTCCATTCCATAGTTTACATTTTCATTTATGATTATTTCTTTTGTTGTGCAGAAAGCTTTTTAGTATGATGTAGTGACACGTTTAGTTTTGCTTTTGTTGCTAGTATGTTTGGTGTCATATCCAAAAAAATTGATGCCAACACCAATGTCAAGAAGCTTTTCCCCAAAATTTTCTTCTACGAATTTTATAGTTTCATAACTTCTATTTAAGTTGTTGATCTAGTTTGGCTAATTTTTGTGAGTGATGTAAGATAATGGTTCAATTTTATTCTTTTGCATGTAAATATCTAGTTTCCCCAATAGCATTTATTGAAGATAATATTTTTTCCCCACTGAGTACTTTTGGATCCCTTTTCAAATGTGCCTTGACCATATATGTGTAGGTTTATTTCTGGGCTTTTGATTCTGTTCCATTGGTCTATGTGTCTGTTTTTATACCAGCACCATACCGTTTTTATCACTATAGCTTTGTAATGTATTTTGAAATCAGGAAGCAAAATGCCTACAGCTTTGTCTTTATTTCCATGGATAGCTTTGGCAATTTGGGTGTTTTGTGTGTGTGTGTTTGTGTGTGTGTGTGTGTGTGTGTGTGTGGTTCCATTAGAATTTTAAGATCACTTATTCTATTTCTCTGCAAAATGTCATTGGAATTTTAATAGGATTGCATTGACAGTATAGATGGCTTTGGGTAGTATTGACATATAACAATGTTAATTCTTCCAATCCGTGAAAAAGTAATATCTTTCCATTTGAGTCTTCAGCTTCTTTTACCAATGTCATTAGTTTTCAGTGTCCTTTTTTAACCTCCTTGGTTAAATTTATTCTTAAATATTTAATTATTGTTGATGCTATTGTAAATGGAGTTATTATTTCTTTTTCAGATAATTCAATGTTAGCATATAGAAATGCAACTGATTTTTGCATGGTGATTTTGTATCCCAAAACTTTGCTGAATGACTTGATTAGTCCTAACAGACTTTTTCGTTGGGTTTATATGATTTTCTCTATATAGGATCATATAATCTTCAAACAGTGACAATTTTACTTATTCCTTTATGATTTGGATGTTTTAATTTATTTTTCTTGTATAATTGCTCGGGCTTGGACTTCCAGTACTATGTTGAATAGAAGTGGCAAGAATGGGCATCTTTGTCCTGTTCCTAATCTTAGAGGTAAAGTTTTCAATCTTTCACTGTTGAGTGCAATGCTAGCTGTGGGCTTGACATATATGGCTTTTATTATATTGAGGTATCTTCCTTTTATAACCACTTTTTGGAGTAATTTTGAAAAATTTTATCATGAAAAGATGTTGAGTTTTGTCAAACACATTTTCTGCATCTATTCAGATGATTATATGATTTTTGTCTTTTATTCTACTAGTGTGATGTATCACATTTATTGATTTCCATATGTTGAACCATTCTTGCATCACATGGATAAATTCCACTTGATCATGGTATATGATTCCTTTAATATGCTGTTGATTTTGGTTGTTATTATTTTAGTGATAATTTTTGCATGTATAACTTTTGCACATATTTGCAGGGGTGTTCACCTGCTTTCTTTTCTTGCAGTGTCCTTTTCTGGGTTTTGTGTATCAAGGTAATTCTGTCCTCATAAAATGAGTTTGGAGGTATTCCTTCCTCTTCATTTTTTTTTGGAAGAGTTTGGGAAGACAGGTGCTAATTCTTTTTTAAATATTTGATAGAATTAACCAATTATTTAATTATCTGGTCCTTGGC
Source organism: Eubalaena glacialis (assembly GCF_028564815.1). Classification (NCBI taxonomy): domain Eukaryota; kingdom Metazoa; phylum Chordata; class Mammalia; order Artiodactyla; family Balaenidae; genus Eubalaena; species Eubalaena glacialis. Next base: position 46,811,474 of record NC_083717.1, on the reverse strand, counting down.
TTTTCTGGGTTGGGAGATTTTTGATTACTGATTCAATCTTGTTACAAAAATTGTTCTATTCAGATTTTCTATTTCTTCATGATTCAGTATTGATAGGTCATATATTTATATGTATTTATTAATTTCTTCTAGGTTATCCAATTTGTTGTCATATAATTGTTAATAGTAGTCTCTTGTGATCCTTTGTATTTCTGTGGTATCAGTTGAAACGTCTCTTCTTTCATTTCTGATTATTTTTACTTGAATCATCTCTCTTTTTTATTACTTTAGCCAAGGTTTTTCAATTTTGTTTATCTTTTCAAAATAACAGCTCTTACTTTTATTGATCTATTCTATGGTTTTTCTGGCCTCTGTTTCATTTATTTCTGCTCTGATCTTTGTATATCCTTCCTTCTGCTAATTGTAGGCTTAGTTTGTTCTCCTTTTTCTAGCTCCTAGAGGTGCAAAATTAAGTTGTTTATTTAAGATCTTTAGTTTTTCCTGATGTAGGCATTTATCACTGCAAATTTCCCTCTTGGAAATGCATTTGCTGCATCTCATAAGTATTAGTACACTATGTTTACATTTTTCATTTTTTTCAAAATATTTTAAAATTTTTCTTTTTAATTCCTTCTTTGATAACATTGGTTATTCAGGAGTGTGTTGTTAATTTCCATTTATTTGTAAATCTTCTGGTTTTTCTCTTGTTATTGATTTCTAGTTTCATACCACTGTGTTCAGAAAATATACTTGGTATTATTTCAAGCTTCTTAAAGTTAATAAGACTTGTTTTGTGACCTAACATGTGATTTATCCAGGAAAGTGTTCCATGTGTGCTTGAGAGGTGTATACTGTGGATGGACTGTTCTGTATCTATCTTTTAGGTGCATTTGATCTAAAGTATAATTCAAGTCCAATGTTTCTTTATTAGTTTTCTGTCTGGATGATCTATTCATTCTTGAAATTGGGGTATTAAAGTCCTCTACTATTATTGTGTCGATGTCTAATTCTCCCCTCAGATCTTAAAGTAAATAGGTGCTTAATATATTTAGGTGGTCAAATTTTAGATGCATATATATTTACAATATGTGCATATATATTTACAATATATCATCATGATGAATTGAGTCCATGTCTGGACTGTATCCATTCTTCTATTTATGCCATTTATTGAATTATTTAATTCAACTATCATCTTTTTTATTCTTAATATTTCTGCTTTATTATTTTAATGTTCTTTTGTTTAGTTTCATATTGCTAATATTTTATTTTTCAATAATGTTCATTAATCTACTTTTAAACTTTTGTGCCTATTACTTCTACTTCTCATGGAATACATCACCTTGTTGATATTCATTTGAAAATGTTTGGATTCTAAAACATCTTGTTATTTTAGCATACGAGCTTATGTTCTCCTACAAGTATTAGTTACTCTATCAAGTAATGAATGCATAAAGTAGGAAATCAGACCCGATTATGAGTCAATCCCAAAAAGATCACTGGAAATGAAGGGAGAGGGAAGATAGAAGAAGAACTGTAAAGAGTACATTACTCCAGAAACCAGAAAAACATCATTCCCCTCAAGACAACAACTAAGCTAAGGCTTTGCACTTTTCTGGTCAAGAAAGAGAGGCATTAAGAGGAAACACTTCTTAGATTTTAATATTACAGCCCTGTAATATTTGATAGATAGTATTAAAAACCTAATACCTGAAATTAGTTACTCCCTCTGCCCATTTTTTCCCCCAGCTATGCAAAAGGCTAACCTGATAGTAGTTTTGAAGAAATCTGAACCAGAGTCACCACAAATGGGATGGCAGACATTTATTTTTTATCTCAAGGCAGTGACAGAAGATCAATATCAGAATTCCAAAGATGCCTTTCCTACTTGCTCATATCATAGCTATGCTATACTGCCTCCTACTTGGGCCAAAGCCACCACCTCATACACACTATTTCAAAATAATACCCTGTTACCTGGGAGTTTTTTTTCTTCTCATCTTTCTCTTTTTAAGTATTTTTCCTCTAAAATTTGTATTGATTTTGGAGGAGGGAGCCAGCAGTCTTATCTATTCTATACCTAGAAACAAAACCTTCATACATCTTTTTAAAGGCAACATTGTTTTGAACTATGAAAATAGCAACAATTGCCTGGCATTATTAGATGTTTTACATTTTTGAAAACACCACATTTATTAACTGGTATGATCATCATAAATGTCATATAAAATACCTAATGTATTAATATTCCTGTTGTACACAAGAGGAAACTGAGATTGAAGTAAGATGAATGATTTACCCAAGACCTCATATTTAATTATTCATGCCTAATGACTCCCTCTACAGGAAACTTTTTCATCAGTGGCTAAACTCCAGGCAAATTATTTAGCTTATTTCAACCTCAGTTTCCTGTATAAATATTGGAGAAAAATCTCCCCAGTCTTTCAGCAAAGGGAGCAGAAAAGAAGCCATTTTTAAATACACCAGAGAGCACTTTGTTCTTCTTAACAAGGGAACACTCAGGAGAGACTACAAGCATAACTTGTTTTATTGTGTTTCACTTTATTGTGCTTTGTAGATACTGTGTTTTTTACAAATTGAAGTTTTGTGGTATTCCTGCACCAAGGAAGTCTATCACACCATTTTCCCAACAGCATTTGCTCACTTCATGTCTGTGTCACATTTTGTTAATGCTCACAATATTTCAAATGTTTCCATGATTGTTATATTTGTCATGCTGATCTGTGATCAGCAATATTTGATGCTACTATTGCAAAAAGCTGATGACTTGCTGAAGGCTCAGATGATGATTAGCATTTTTTTTGGAAATAAAGTATTTTTAAATTAAGATATGTATATTTTTTAAGACACAATACTATTACATACTTAATAGACTACAGTATAGTGTAAAAGTTTATATACACTGGGATACCAAAAAATTTTGTATGACTTGCTTTATTGAGATATTTGCTTCATTGTGGTGGTCTGGAATTGAACCCTCAATATCTCTGAGGTATGCCTGTAGTTAACCAGACCCTAACCTGCTGGAGTATTATCAGAACCTAACTGACCTGGGAGAAGGGAAATACCAAATTCCAGCCTATTCTAGACATCCTGTCCCACCAAGGGGGGAGAAATAAACCTGAAAACTCCTGCAAAGTTCACAGTCCAGAGTATAAGCTCACTGGAAGACTGAGACCTGATCATAGGACTATATAACATTTCCTCTCCCTTCACACCTCACCATCACAATACTAAAGACCACTTACAGCAATTCCTTTTACTTGATACATAATATCTGGCTATAGAGAAAAAATTACAAGACATACCAAAAGGCAAAAAACACAACTTGAAAAATAATTATGATTAATATACTCAGGGCTCTAATGGGGATAAAGTAGACAATATACAAGAATAGATGGGCACTTCAATCAGATAGATGGAAATCCTAAGAAAAGAACCAAAGAGAAAGCTACAGATTAAAAACTCTAAAACAGACATGAGAATGGAAACTGGAAATGGCTGAGAAAAGGATCTCTGAGTTAGAGAACATATCAATAGAATCCTTGAAAACCAGGAAGCAAAGAGAGCAAAGACTGAAGAAAAAAAAAAATAGAACGGAATGTCCAAGGACCATGGGGCAATTTACAAAAGGTGTAATTTGAATACCAAAAGGAGAAGAAGAAAAAAAAAAAGAAAGGGACCAAATAAATTGAAACAATAATGACTAAGAATTTCCTCCAAATTAATTTCAGACATCAAACCACGGATCCAGGAAGCTCAGAGAACACTAAGCAGGATAAATGTCAAACAAGCTAACAAACAAATGCTACACCTAAGCTTATTGTTTCAAAGTACAGAAACTCAAAAATAAATAGTAAAACTGGAAGAAGCCAGAAGGAAGAAACACTTTACATATACGAAAAAAGAAAAAAAAAAGTATTATTACATCCAACTTCTCACAAATCATGCAAACAAGAAGAGAGTGGAGTGAAATGTTTAAAGTGTGGAGAGAGAAAAAAAAAAAAAAAAAAAAAACCTCACCAACCTAGGATTATGTACCCTGTGAAACTATCCTTCAAAAGTGAAGGAGAAATAAAGACTTTCTTAGACAAACTAAAATTGAGGAAATTTGATGCCATTAGACCTGCCTTGCAAAAAATGTTAAAAGAAGTTCTTTAGACAGAAGGAAAATAATAGATCAGAAACTTGGATCTACATAAAGTAAGGAACAGCATAGAAGAAGAAATAAGTAAAGGTAAAATTAAAAATTTGAGGTTTCTCTTTCTGGATTCATCTAACAGATAACAGTGTGTTCAAACTAAAAGCATCAACATTAATAATGTGTTTGATTGTGTATTTTTATGGATTTATATAATATATTTGTTTATGTATGTTTATACATAAGTGAAATGAATGATAGTAATACTACAAGAGATTCAAAGGAGAAGTTAATATTATTTTACTATAAGGTACTCACACTACCCATGAAGTGGTATTGTGTTATTTGAAATAGGACTTGGATTACTTACAAATGTATAGCGCAAACTCTAGGGCAACCACTAAAAAAAAAAAAAAGAAAGTTAATATAATCCATATGCTAATAACAGAGAGAAAATGAATTACATAAAATGCTCAATTAAAGCTATAAAATGCAGACAAAAAGTGGAAGACACAACAAAGGCAACAAATAGAAAACAGTAACAGATATGGTAGATATTAATCCAGCTAGATCCAATTCATCTGGTTGGATCAATTGTTTAAATGCACCAATTAAAAGACAGAGATTACTCCCTCCTGTGACAACACTGGAATCACAACTAACTGCTGAACAATCATCAATAGGAAGACACTGGAACTCACTAAAAAAAAATACCACACATCCAAAGACAAAGGAGAAGCCACAATGAGAGGGTAGGAGGGGTGCAATCACAATAAAATCAAATCCCATAACAGCTGGGTGGGTGACTCACAAACTGGAGAACAATTATACCACAGAAGTCCACCCACTGGAGTGAAGGTTCTGAGCTCCACGTCAGTATTCCCAACCTGGGCGTCTGGCAACAGGAGGAGGAATTCCCAGAGGATCAGATTTTGAAGGCTAGCAGGATTTGATTTCAGGACTTCGACAGGACTGGGAGAAACAGAGACTCCACTCTTGGAGAGCACACACAAAGTAATGTGTGGATCAGGACACAGGGGGAAGGAGCAGTGACCCCATAGGAGACTGAAGAGACCTACCTCCTAGTGTTAGAGGGTCTCTTGCAGAGGAGGGGCGTGGCTGTGATTTACGATGGGAATAAGGCCACTAGCAGCAGAAGTTCTGGGAAGTATTCCTTGGCATGAGCCCTCCTGGGGTCTGCCATTAACCCCACCAAAGAGCCTGTAGCTTCCAGTGTTGGGTCACCTAAGGCCAAACAACCAACAGGGAGGGAACTCAGCCCCACCACTCAGCAGACAAGCTGATTAAAGTTTTCTTGAGCTCTTCCCACCAGAGCAACACACAGCTCTACTCACCACCAGTCCCTCCCATCAGGAAGCTTGCACAAGCCTCTTGGATAACCTCATCCACCAGAGGGCAGACAGCAGAAGCAAGAAGAACTACAATCCTGCAGCATGTGGAACGAAAAGCACATTCACAGAAAGACAGACAAAATTGAAAGACAGAGGACTATGTACCAGATGAAGGAACAAGATAAAACCCCAGAAAAACAACTAAATGAAGTAGAGATAGGCAAACTTCCAGAAAAAGAATTCAGGATAATGATAGTGAAGGTGATCCAGGACTTCGGAAAAAGAATGGAGGCAAAGATCTAGAAGATGCAAGAAATGTTTAACAAAGACTAGAAGAATTAAAGAACAAACAAATGGAGATGAATAATACAATAACTGAAATGAAAAATACACTAGAAGGAATCAATAGCAGAATAACTGAGGCAGAAGAATAGATACATGACCTGGAAGACAGAAAGGTGGAATTCACTTCCATGGAACAGAATAAAGAAAAAAGGATGAAAAGAAATCAAGACAGCCTAAGAGACTTCTGGGACAACATTACACCAACCAACATTCACATTATAGGGGTCCAGGAAGGAGAAGAGAGAGGGAAAGGACCCGAGAAAATATTTGGAGAGATTATGGTCAAAAACTTCCATAACATGAGAAAGGAAATAGCCACCCAAGTACAGAAAGCACAGAGAGTCCCAAGCAGGATAAACCCAAGGAGAAACATGCCAAGAAACATAGTAATCAAACTGACAAAAATTAAAAACAAAGAAAAATTATTAAAAGCAACAAGGGAAAAACAACAAATAACATACAAGGGAACTCCCAAAAAGATAACAGCTGATTCCTCAGCAAAAACTCTACAAGCCAGAAGGGAGTGGCATGATACATTTAAAGGGATGAAGGGGAAGAACCTACAACCAAAATTATTCTACCTGGCAATGATCTCATTCAGATTTGACAGAGAAATCAAAAGCTTTACAGACAAGCAAAAGCTAAGAGAATTCAGCACCACCTAACCAGCTCTACAATAAATGCTAAAGGAACTTCTCTAAGTGGGAAACACAGAGAAGAAAAGGACCTACAAAAACAACCCAAAACAATTAAGAAAATGGTAATAGGAACATACATATTCATAATTACCTTAAATGTGAATGGATTAAATGCTCCAACCAAAAGACACAGGCTTGTTGAATGGATACAAAAACAAGACCCATATATATGCTGTCTACAAAAGACCCACTTCAGACCTAGGGACACATACAGACCGAAAGTGAGGGGATGGAAAAAGATATTCCATGCAAATGAAAATCAAAAGAAAGCTGGAGTAGCAATTCTCATATCAGAATAAATACACTTGAAAATAAAGACTATTACAAGAGACAAAGAAGGACACTACATAATGATCAAGGGATCAATCCAAGAAGAAGATATAACAATTGTAAATATTTATGAACCCAACATAGGAGCACCTCAATACATAAGGTGAATACTAACAGCCATAAAACGGGAAATCGACATTAACACAATCATAGCAGAGGACTTTAACACTCCACTTTCACCAATGGACAGATCATCCAAAATGAAAATAAATAAGGAAACACAAGCTTTAAATGATACATTAAACAAGATGGACTTAATTGATATTTATAGAACATTCCATCCAAAAAAAACAGAATACACTTTCTTCTCAAGTGCTCATGGAACATTCTCCAGGATGGATCATATCTTGGGTCACAAATCAAGCCTTGGTAAATTTAAGAAAATTGAAATTGTATCAAGTATCTTTTCCGACCACAATGCTATGAGACTAGATATCAATTACAGGAAAAAGTCTGTAAAAAATACAAACACATGGAGGCTAAACAATACACTATGTAATAACCAAGAGATCACTGAAGAAATCAAAGAGGAAATCAAAAAATACCTCGAAACAAATGACAATGAAAACACGATGACCCAAAACCTATGGGATGCAGCAAGAGCAGTTTTAAGAGGGAAGTTTATAGCAATACAATCCTAGCTTAAGAAGCAAGAAACATCTCAAATAAACAACCTAACCTTACACCTAAAGCAATTAGAGAAAGAAGAACAAAAAAACCCTAAAGTTAGCAGAAGGAAAGAAATCATAAAGATCAGAGCAGAAATAAATGAAATAGAAACAAAGAAAACAATAGCAAAGATCAATAAAACTAAAAGCTGGTTCTTTGAGAAGATAAACAAAATTGATAAACCTTTAGCCAGACTCATTAAGAAAAAGGGGGAGAGGACCCAGATCAATAAAATTAGAAATGAAAAAGGAGAAGTTACAATGGACACCTCAGAGATACAAAGCATCCTAAGAGACTACTACAAGCAACTCTATGCCAATAAAATGGACAACCTGGAAGAAATGGACAAATTCTTAGAAAGGTAAAACCTTCTAAGACTGAACCAGGATGAAATAAAAAATATGAACAGACCAATCACAAGCACTGCAATTGAAATTGTGATTAAAAATCTTCTGACAAACAAAAGTCCAGGACCAGATGTCTTCACAGGTGAATTTTATCAAACATTTAGAGAAGAGCTAACATCAATCATTTTCAAACTCTTCCAAAAAATTGCAGAGGAAGGAACACTCCCAAACTCATTCTACAAGGCCACCATCACCCTAATACCAAAACCAGACAAAGGTACTAAAAAAAGAAAATTACAGACCAATATCACTGATGAATATAGATGCAAAAATCCTCAACAAAATACTAGCAAACAGAATCCAACAACACATTAAAAGGATCATACACCATAATCAAGTGGGGTTTATCCCAGGGATGCAAGGATTCTTCAATATACGCAAATCAATAAATGTGATGCACCATATTAACAAACTGAAGGATAAAAACCATATGATCATCTCAATAGATGCAGAAAAAGCTTTTGAAAAAATTCAACACCCACTTATGATAAAAACTCTCCTGAAAGTGGGCATAGAGGGAACTTACCGTAACATAATAAAGGCCATATCTGACAACCAACAGCAAACATCATTCTCAATGGTGAAAAACTGAAAGCATTTCTTCTAAGATCAGGAACAAGACAAGGATGTCCACTCTTACCACTATTATTCAACATAGTTTTGGAAGTCCTAGCCACAGCAGTCAGAGAAGAAAAAGAAATAAAAGGAATATACATTGGAAAAGAAGAAGTAAAATTGTCACTGTTTGCAGATTACATGATACTATTCATAGAGAATCCTAAAGATGCTACCAGAAAACTACTAGAGTTAATCAATGAATTTAGTAAAGTTGCAGGATACAAAATTGATGCACAGATATTTCTTGCATTCCTATACACTAACAACGAAAGATCAGAAAGAGAAATTAAGGACAAAATCCCATTCACATTGCAACAAAAAGGATAAAATACCTAGGAATAAAACTACCTAAGGAGGTAAAAGACCTGTATTCTGAAAACTATAAGACACTGATGAAAGAAATCAAAGATGACACTAACAGATGGAGAGATATACCATGTTTGTGGATTGGAAGAATCTATATTGTGAAAATGACTATACTACCCAAAGCAATCTACAGATTTAATGCAATCCCTATCAAATTACCAATGGCCTTTTTTAGAGAACTAGAACCAAAAAATCTTAAAATTTTTATGGAGACACGAAAAACCCCGAAAAGTCAAAACAATCTTGAGGGGAAAAAGAAACAGACCTGGAGGAATTTGACTCCCTCGCTTTGGACTATGCTACAAAGCTACAGTAATCAAGACAGTATGGTACTGGCACAAAAATAGAAATATAGAACAATGGAACAGGATAGAAAGCCCAGAGATAAACCCATGCACCTATGCTCAACTAATCTATGATAAAGGAGGCAAGGATACACAGTGGAGAAAAGACAGTGTCTTCAATAAGTGGTGCTGGGAAAACTGGACAGCTACATGTGAAAGAATGAAATTAGAACATTCCCTAACACCAAACACAAAAATAAACTCAAAATGGATTAAAGATCTAAATGTAAGACTGGACACTAAAAATCTCTTACAGGAAAACATAGGCAAAACAGTCTAAGACATAAATCACAGCAAGATCATTTTTGACCCACCTCCTAGAGTAACAGAAATAAAAAAAAATAAACAAATGGGACCTAATGAAATTTAAAAGCTTTTGCACAGCAAAGGAAACTACAAACAAGACGAAAAGACAGCCCTCAGAATGGGAGAAAATATTTGCAAATGAAGCAACGGACAAGGATTAATCTCCAAAATATATGAACAGCCCATGCAGCTCAAAATTTAAAAAACAAACAAACAAAAAAATTCAAAAAATGGGCAGAAGACCTAAATAGACATTTCCCTAAGGAAGACATACAGATGGCCAAGAGGCACATGAAAAGCTGCTCAACATCACTAATTATAAGAGAAATGCAAATCAAAACTACAATGAGGTATCACCTCACACTGGTTAGAGTGGGCATCATCAGAAAATCTATACACATCAAATGCTGGAGAGGGTGTGTAGAAAAGGGAACCCTCTTGCACTGTTGGTGGGAATGTAAATTGATACAGCCACTTCGGAGAACAGTATGGAGGTTCCTTAAAAACTAAAAATAGAATTACCATATGACCCTGCAATCCCATTCTCGGGCATATATCCGGAAAAACCATAATTCCAAAAGACACATGCCCCCCAATATTCATTGCAGCACTATTTACAATAGCCAGGTCATGGAAGCAACGTAAATGCCCATTGGCAGATGAATGGATAAAGAAGATATGTTACATATATATAATGGAATATTATTCAGCCATAAAAAGGAATGAAATTGAGTCATTTGTAGAGACATGGATGGACCTAGAGACTGTCATACAGAGCGAAGTAAGTGAGAAAGAGAAAAACAAATATCATATATTAACGCATACATGTGGAATCTAGAAAAATGTTACAGATGAACCACTTTGCAAGGCAGAAATAGAGACACAAATGTAGAGAACAAACATATGGACACCAAAGGGGGAAAGCAGTGGGGTGGAGGTGGTTGGATGAATTAGGAGATTGGGATTGACATATATACACTAATATGTATAAAATAGATAAATAATTATAACCTGCTCTATAAAAAAATTAAATTAAATTAAAAAAATAGCAGAGCAAGAAACAGAAATAAAAGACAGGTTGTCAGAATGGATTATAGAATAAGAACCAACTGTATGATGTCTACAAGGAATTCACTTGAAATATAAAGGTACATATAGATTAAAAGTTAATGGCTGGAGAAAAATATATCATGCTAACACTATTTTTAAAAAAAGCAGAAAAGGCTATAATAATTTCGGATCTAAGACTTCAAAGCAAGGAAATTTATTAGCAATACAGAAAGACATTGTATAATGACAAAGTGTTCTATTCTTCAAGAAGACATAATAAACATTAATGTTTATGCAACTAAGAGCACAGTGTCAAACTATTGGAGGCAAAAACTAATAGAATTATAAGGAGAAATAGGTGAGCCCACTATCAAAGTTGGTAACTTCAATACCACAGTATATGGACAGATGGAGTAGGCAGAAAATTCATTTCAAGTAGTCTTTTATTTCAGGAAATTTCCTTGAATTATGAAATTTTAATTTTTCTACTACATTTCTTTGGTTTTCTTCTCCCAGAATTTCTGCTATATGTATATTAGATATTCTTTTCCTATTTAATTTCTATAATATTTTCAAACTATTTTTATCTCTTTGCATCATTTTTTCTTTAAATCTTCCTCCCTTTTATATTATAATTCTCTTAGGACGTTATCTGTTATGTTTATTTGTTCTTGTGTTTTTATTTTTTTATTTATTTTAAACATCTTTATTGGACTAAAATTGCTTTACAATGGTGTGTTAATTTCTGCTTTATAACAAAGTCAATCAGTTATACATATACATGTATCCCCATATCTCTTCCCTCCTGCATCTCCCTCCCTCCCACCCTCCCTATCCCACCCCTCTAGGTGGTCACAAAGCACCGACCTGATCTCCCTGTGCTATGTGGCTGCTTCCCACTAACTATCTATTTTACATTTGGTAGTGTATATAAGTCCATGCCATTCCCTCACTTTGTCCCAGCTTACCCTTCCCCCTCTCCATGTCCTCAAGTCCATTCTCTAGTAGGTCTGCATCTTTATTCCTGTCTTGCCCCTAGGTTCTTCATGATCATTTTCCTTTTTTTTTTTTTTTTTTTAGATGTCATATATATGTGTTAGCATATGGTATTTGTTTTTCTCTTTCTAACTTACTTCACTCTGTATGACAGACTCTAGGTCCGTCCACCTCACTACAAATAACTCAATTTTGTTTCTTTTTATGGCTGAGTAATATTCCATTTTATATATGTGCCACATATTCTTTATCCATTCATCTGTCAATGGACACTTAAGTTGCTTCCATATCCTGGCTATTGTAAATAGAACTGTAATGAACATTGTGGTACCTGACCCTTTATGAATTATGGTTTTCTCAGGGTATATGCCCAGTAGTGGGATTGCTGGGCCGTATGGTAGTTTTATTTTTAGTTTTTTAAGGAATCTCCATACTATTCTCCATAGTGGCTGTATCAATTTACATTCCCACCAACAGTGCAAGAGGGTTCCCTTTTCTCCACACCCTCTCCAGCATTTATTGTTTGTAGATTTTTTGATGATGGCCATTCTGACTGGTGTGAGATGATATCTCACTGTAGTTTTCATTTGCATTTCTCTAATAATTAATGATGTTGAGCATTCTTTCATGTGTTTGTTGACAATCTGTATATCTTCTTTGGAGAAATGTCTATTTAGGTCTTCTGCCCATTTTTGGATTGGATTGTTTGTTTTTTTGATATTGAGCTGCATGAGCTGCTCATAAATGTTGGAGATTAATCCTTTGTCAGTTGCTTCATTTGCAAATATTTTCTCCCATTCTGAGGGTTGTCTTTTCATCTTGCTTATGGTTTCTAGAGCACCATCTTTTAGTGTTTTCACAAAGAAATAAGAATATATGCCTCATTCTGAAATGTTTCTCCCCTGCTGTTTTCCTCAATTTTATCTGGATGTTTTACTTTTTTTTTTTTTGTCCTTACTATATAGTTTTATATACCTGAAAGTTTCTTTTCAATGTGGATCTTCATCTCAGTAGGAAGTATCAGTTCGTTATTTTCAACAATTTATTGCCCATATGCAACAAAGACATTCTAGTAGTGGTGGACATACCTAACTCACAGATTTTTGTCTCTAATGCCCCAGTTAATGGAACCCAGGATTCTTGGAGAAATGGATAATTGTAAAGCTAAGACAAGATATGTATAATATGAGCTAGAATATTTTGTTATTTCTGAAAGTAAGAAAATATGTTTTTAAAAAAAGAACACTGGATACACATCACAAGGACATGGATGCCAGCTTGATGTAATTTCTCTCATCAAATGTGGGACACTTTGAGTGTCTAAAATAGTTAAATACAGGAATAAATATAAAGCACTGAAAAACAGATTTATGAGTTTATATAGATAATAAGAGACAAATAAATGGTGCAGTTGAGAGGGCTGTGCTTAAGCTGAAAATTGAATATTGATTTGTAAATATATAGAGAGAACTGGAGTTAGAACATAAGTATTTTGCAATTATCACAGTAAAGATTAAATCAGGCAAGTACTATCTATTGATGCTAAAACAAAGGTGGAAATTTGATAAGGATCAGGATATTTACATGGTCATAAAATGTCTCCCCACAGACTACCAGGTTAATGAACACGAAAATCTTTTTTAAAAGCAACAATACATTTTGCTGGATTATGTAGTAATCCCAAAAGAACATATGCATACATTTTTAAATAGAGTAACTTTACACATATCAGTGGACTATAGCTTAAGGACAAAAACTGCATTCAGACTGCATTTTAAAATGTGTTAACATTTTCTACTAATCATATTTTTTGTGGTTATGTTGATTTTACTATTCTGAGACAGATCCGGGGGTAATATGAGATAAAGAAATTAAGTAAGTCATACTCTATTCTAAAAATGCTATAGTTCTGAATTTGAATAGGAAGGGTTAGTGTGAACTCATGATGCATTTTTATTGTAAAAATAAAGCATATTCTTAGTTTTGTCCATTAAAATGTAGAAAAAATGATCAACCCAGTAACAATGAGCAATTCTAGCTCTCAGACTGTGGTGTCTAAGTACAATTACCCACTTAAAGGAACTAATCTCTTTGGAGAAATGGCTGATTTCATGACTGAGTCAGACACTACACAAGATGATCCTTGAATATCTTGTCATACCAGATAACAAGAAAACTATTGAAGACTACCAGGTTCATGACCAAATGACTCAGGAGGCAATGTGAAAATATTCCTTTTGCAAAAGGTGGAGAAATATGAGTATCAGTGGGAAGCTGCTGCGTAGCACAGGGAGATCAGCTCAATGCTTTGTGACGAACTAGAGGGGTGGGATAGGGAGGGTGGGAGGGAGGCTTAAGAGGGAAGGGATATGGAGATATATGTATACATATAGCTGATTCACTTTGTTGTACAGCAAAAACTAACACAACATTGTAAAGCAATTATACTCCAATAAAGATAAAATAACTAACTAAATAAAAAAGAATAACAACAATAAATGTAAACACATAAAATATGTTTGAATTTTTGAGTTCACAATGATACTACATGAAGTCATCATTGCAACATGCTAGAGAACAACCTCATAATTTGAAAACTGGTTGGTAAAGGGAAGAATCAAGCATTTATATTGCTTTCCTATAAGAAGCATAACACCAAGATAATCCAATATTAGATGAAGGAAAATGATAATTTATAGAGCAATTCCAGGTAATAAATGAAGAAAAAAATGACAGAACATTTCCAAATTGCAACTCATAATGAATTTATGGTTCTAGGTATTAAGAATTTGGGGTTGTTAATATTACAAAGGGATAGATTATCAGATAGTATGTGGCTTCTGATGGTAGAACAGAAAATATTATGAAATCATTTTAATCAGAAAAGAGAGAAAGAGGAAAGAAGAAAGAAAGAAAGAAAGAAAGAAAGAAAGAAAGAAAGAAAGAAAGAAAGAAAGAAAGAAAGAAAGAAAGAAAGAAAGAAAGAAAGAAAGAAAGAAGGAAGGAAGGAAGGAAGGAAGGAAGGAAGGAAGGAAGGAAGGAAGGAAGGAAGGAAGGAAGGAAGAAAGAAAAAGAAAAAGAAAGAAAGAAAGAAAGAAAGAGAGAAAGGAAGGAATGAAGGAAAGAACAAACCTGAATCTGATCAAGACTACAGTTCCAACCTCCAACCTCCAATTTACAGGATATACAGAGAACAAAGAAACATGCTAAACTTCAGGACAAGTATGCAATTAGAAAAATTCAAATTTCTGGAAAATATAGTAATGATTGCTTCCTCAAATTTCATGAAAAGAAAAAAAGAGACAGAGAGAGAGAGATGGGCAGTGACCATCAACCATTCTCAATGTGTTAACCTTATTTGGATCTTTATTTAAAAAATAAAAACTCAAATAGTTAAAAATATTTGGCATTATAATATTTATGAAATAATTAAAATTTTTAACACTAAATAAATATTTGATGATATTAAGGTATTTTAAAATTACTTTAGGATATGATATGTGTAATGGTTATGTTAAAATCATCTTTAGGTATTCAAGATACATACTGAAATATTTATGGTTGAAATAATATAATAATATATTTTAAATATAAAATAATAATAATATAATGGGACTTGCTTAAAAATCAAATGGGAAGTGTGAGGTGGGAGTGAGAATGTATCAGAGGATGATCAAAGGAGATCATTGGTACATGATTTGTAAAGCTGAGTAATGAGAACCCAGCAGTTTATTATACTATTTTGTCCACTTTTGTGTTTAAGGAAAATTAGGAGTATAAGCATATCATTTAGTAATATGGAGGTAAATCAAGAGGTAAGACTTACAAAATGTAGAACGGATGCTTCAGGGAAGGGAACTGGGGGTAATGAGTAGTGGTAAGTCAAGAAAGTACTATTTTTTATATTTGGTGCTCAGTGGTTTTTGACTTATAAAAGTATGTGCATATATTATTTTGTCAAAAATGGAAATGCATATAATAAAATTAAAACGTTTTTGACTTGCCAATACTAATTCTAACAATTTATCTGGCAGAACACCTTATATAATTAATATAATTTAATAAAATGTCCAAAGTGTATTAATATGTTCTTTAAGCCATGGTTGTAAGAATAAATAATTGAAAACGAAGAATGACCATGGCTAGGGGATTCATCTAATGTTATTCTAGATTGTGGTTAAAAAGAATGAGATTGTGTTATACACCTAACCTGAGAAGAGCTCCAGAATAAACTGCTAAATGAAAAAAAAAATTAAGTCCTTAAACAATATAAAGCAATGTATGATATATAACAACATATAATAGTTCACTTTTGCTTTTTATAGTGGTAATACTCTGCAACAAACCTATTTACTTTTAAGGTACTGCAAATTTTATTTGCTATTGTATATACTTTCAATTTGAGGTATTGTTATAGTAACTATTCTTATCAGTGGTTTTAGCACTAGATTTTGAACTCTCAGTAGGCAAGGATTATACACATTTTATGTGCTATTTGGCTCTTTTTTAAGGTATTTATGCAAATAAATATATAAATGGTTTTAGTAAATACATTAAAAAGAATAGAGAAATGAAACTATTGTTATTTATTAAGAGAGATTATTAAAACTTTTGATCTGTATGTACTTCTTTTCTCCCTTTTTATATAAGAATCATTTATTTCTTTAATTATCAGAGAAATAAAGCAAGGTAAAGAAGAAATAGAAATGGAAAAATACGAGACAAATCTTTAAAAATGTGTGTAGCTTTCAGCACCATCTAGAACCAAAATATTTCCACTATGACAATGTTCATTGAACCACTAATTTTCTCTTGACCAAAATGTGAGTAAAATATGTAACTTCCTATAAAGTTACTTCTGGTTGAATGGCAAATAGCAGCTGATTGTACAATTGAGTGTTTACTTATTTTCTTTCCATATTATTATTTACAGAACACGTACAAAGTAGTCTGCTGCTGATTAGAAAGGAAATTCCATCTAGTAGTTTCTCAGAATGACTTATTTTGATGGATATTTTTTAATGAACCTAATTTATGTGAAGGTTGTTCTGTTAAAAGAAAAGTTCACAAAAATATCACGCATGATTGATCTCATGACTGCGCCTCGATCCAAAGACAACACACAACAGCAGTCAAATATACATTTTATGGGCTTTTGTCTGTTTTGCAATAACACCGGAAAACATTCTTTAATTAAAATTTAAAACCGTAACTGATTAATTTTCTGTGTAAACAATCTGTGTAAACGTGGAATGTCAGCATTTTAAGACTGTGTGAGTATAAATTTTACTTTCCTTACATAGGCATTCTGGGAAGAACTTTGACACAAGCAGACGGTCAGAATGTGACCCAGAGGCTAGCGGAGAAGGGTCTGGAGCCCTAGCACGTTCTGTAACCCCACTCCTGTCCACTTAGCTGGGGCCCATTCAGGGCGGGGGAAAACGTCCTAAGCTGTGTGATGGTGTTGGCAAGGGTCCGGTCGTCACTCAATCCATAGTTCTTTATTTACTAGCTGCAAATTGCCAGAGGGTTCCAAAAGCCCCATCCAGTAGCTGGACCTGCTCCTGCCTCATTGGTGCAGCAAAGGAGACATTCCCAGGGATTTGGCCATTGACACGGCTGTGCAGAATTTAGACTGAGCACTCCCATTTGGTTTCTGTGGTTAAACATAATCCCCAATTTTTACAGGAGCCAGAAAGCAACCTCACTTCTCCTCAGCAACTTTCTGATTTTTTTTTTTCTTTCTTAAATACAGAGGCAAAGTTTAAAAATGTTACTTAAAATAGTCTTGAGTGAATTTTTCAAGGAAACATGGAAATACATTGCCAGGAAAATGGGGGAGTATCTTCAAAGTAAAGAATCTAAAATCTCAGTGTAGACATGCATATAAAACTTTAAATTAAAATGCTCATAATCAAGTTATTTTTATTAGACATTTATAGTCTTGCCAATAATGAATTACAGTGACTTTAGTTCTTCTAGAGTCTAGGAAAAGAGCCAGAATTGAAGTCCTCTGAAGTGACAAGCTTGGGTTTGCATTTCCAATATGGTTGAGCCCTTTTGGATAAATTTTACACCCTTTGCTTACTTACCCAGACCCATCCTTCATAACAAATACCCATTTTGGGCTAGGGTAGAGGATAAACCATTCAAAGTAAATACTTTCACACTTCTGATCCCTATTTCCCTCCCAGTGAACTTATTTCACTTATAATTAAGCACGAAGCTTTCTAAAAGTGTCCATACAAATTAATCATATTATTGATACTACAGGAAGAAAAAAGAATGTGAAGACAATTTCCTCAAGTGAAAGAAACTTTACTCTTTTACCATGTCTTGCAAACAGGTTGTGTATTGGTACATCACTAAAACTGGGCATGTGTTTTTGTGAAGGGGTTTATTAGTTAATCCCTCCATCACATTCATTAGCAAAGTGTTTATTAAATGCCTGATTCAGGGACCAACTGGAATAGAAGATAAAGATTTTGTACATCCTTCATAGAGGATATGAGAACAAAAGAAAGTGTGCCTGTAAGCTCTGCATATAAATAGTAAAGAAGACATCTTCTTTAAAAGCACCTACTGGAAGTAAATCTATATATGTTATCTCATGTAATTTCAACTTGCCCACGCAATTACCAGAGGGGGGAATTGAATTTTTATGAGGTTAGAGAACTTGGCGTAGGGCACAAAGACAAAATACTCAGGGTTGGGATTTAGAATTTAAACTGAAGTGTGAATTCTAAGCCTAAGTACTTCCTGCCATAATTATGTTGCCTCATGGTAGACGGAATTGGTCAGGCAAAGGAATGACCTGTGTGTTGATCTTAAATCTAGAGGAAATCAGACATGGACCTTCAGGTAAAAGAAAAAGCAGCAACCTAGGAAGTTCAAATGGGGGGAAAGGTTAGGATCACTTTTTTGGGGTCAAAGGAGTATAGGTGAAATGGAAATGGGGCACATTGAGACTTGACTTTCCACTGGACAATGAAATAGTTGGGTATGTTTCAATTCCTAAGCTATTTGTGTTCTGTTCAAAGACTCCCTAAGTCTTGGGTCTTTATGCCTACAGGGCATTCTTTTCCAGCTCCTGTGGTAAGTTGCTTAGGGTAGTCATACCTTTATTTCTTTAATTTACATACCTATAGGTCTATCTTGTGGGAGAACATGGATTGGCTTTAGGAGAGTAACCAGGAACATGAGATGAAATCCCCTGACATCTAAGCATCCAAGCCTTTCCTTGACATAAAATAAAACAAATATTCAAATGCGTAAAATGTCTACTTACTCTTTACTATTAAACCAAAATTAGATTTGTGCATCCCGTAATTCCTCCACCAAAGGGTGCGTTACCCCACATGAACATGGTTTCTTGGTCACCCACCATAGTAACCACTACAAAACTACATTAAAGCCCCCTCTTTGCCTTGTTCCTATTGAGAACAAGAATCCTTAGGGTTCCTAATTAAATAAAACTTTTCTAAAACTCAAGGTGTTGCCAAAAAATTGAAAGCCTTGTTCTGACAATGAGCTTGGTAATCTTACTGGAGGGCTTGGTGAACAGCTGCTTTAAATGACATCTAAACCTTGCATCATGATAGTCATTTACTGGACAAACCATTTTAAAAATCATCTCTACCAAAAGACACAGAGATCATTACTATCATGTTCATTTTTCAGATGAGGAAAGGGACTACAGAGATATAATACAATCCTGATCTCAAAAAGTCAGATCAATGGTTTGCATGGATACATTTGGAATGGCCAGAATAGGCACGTGGAATTTTGGCTGGAAATGTGGTCATCATCTGTCAGACGAGTGAACCTTATGTGTTAAGTTCTTTTTCAAGGAAGTGATATAATATGGCGTGAGATCTGGATTTTTCTCCTGGTTCCAATATTTTCCAGGCATGGGATCTTAGATGAATCGTGTAACTTCTTTAAATCACAGGATCCTCATCTGTAAAATTAGAAAAGATAGCAGAACCTACTTCACAGAGCTGTTGTGAGGATTAAATGAAATGACACATATAAAGCGTTTTAACACAGCAACTGGCATATTTATAACTCAATAAACGTTAGCCACAGCTAGTGTCGGCACTGAGATTATTCCTTTCCAAGTTCCTGAAACAGTTTGTCGTTTTAAACTTGTATATTCAGCAGTGTAAACAGTGCCTTATCCACAACTGAACCTCCTTACCCGCTACCCCAATAAATGCTAGTGGAATTGTTTAATATGTTCTTTATTAAACTCTGGGACCATGGGATAGGCATCAAGAAATAAGAACTGGGATTTTGCTCTGTTCTCACTTTGTTCCTACAAATAGTCCTCACCCCCACTTCGCCCCCGACTCACAGGCACACACATAGCATCATATTTCTTTATGTTGAGCTGGAAGGGGTGTTCATGTCGATAAGAAACCTTCCTCCCACCCCACTTTGTCTGCCCTGCACTTAGGAACCAAGGTTGAGTTCAAACAGGGGTCAGGGAGATAAAAACCTGAGGCTTAACCACCAATTCACTAGTCTGGTGCCTAAAACTTCCGTCATTTATTTATTGCCATCAGAAAGGATCAGCCGGGTCCTGTGTCATGAAGGCTGGAGACAGAAGCCTCTGCCGTTTATTATCTCCCCTCTGGTCGGGACGCCATTTCCCCAGGACGTGCTGCCCTGCGTGGGGACTGAAGTCTGAATGGAAAGGGAGAGAAGTTTCCTTGCTCTTTATGGGCTCTTTTGTTTTTCCTCAAGAGGCCAAGTCCAGAAATTTTGAAATAATTGTCAAAGTCAGAGCACAGGCAGACCCGGCAGGGGAAGCCAGTTAGCCCGGGAGAAAGAGGACAAACACCCATGGCTGAGGCTTCCAGACCAAAAGAGATTTACTGCAGCCGCTACAGAGACTATTTGTGATAGAGGAGAAGATAAACAGGAGGTGCCTTTGGAGCCAGTGGTCATGTGGAAGGTGCTAGAAGCATTCCTGGGCAAGAACAGGACCCAGCCTCAGCGGCAGCTGGTGGCTGTCGACTTAGGTCCACTTTGCTCAAAACGTTCATCTTAAGTTCAGATCTGTGCTTGGGCTCTTTTAAATGTTAGTGCAAGGGACTACCAGCCAGGCATCCAAAAAGAACAACTACACGATATATTTGACTAAAAACACCAGTCCCGATGCAACCAAATAAAACCTGGACAGCACCAGCCAGGAAAGCCAGGGCGAGGAACGGTCTTCGGGGCCCCTGTCTTTGCTGTGGAGCTCACACGAGTCTGGGCAATGCCATATCTCTCCTGCTACGGGTGCCCCCAGGTGTTTCTCCATGCTCCTCCACTTTGGCAAAGCAAGCAAGTTCCTAAAACGTCAGATGTGGGCTTGTCGCTGTAATGCTCCCATGGTTATGAATAAAAATGGCCCTGGAACAAATCTGTGAATTGAATTGCCTTTTTGGGTAGTGGGCTGCATGGACCAGAGCTGCTGCTCATGGAGCCCAAACGAGTGTGTGTGTGTGAGTGTGTGTGTGTGTGCACTGCTCATGTTAAACTTCTAGCAATCGCGAGCCCACAGGGTTAAGCCTAGAAGGCTAGAATGATATTTTCGCTGCCTTTGATGACACACTAAAATAAAGAACGTCTCATTTTGTAGCAGAACATTGCGTCTGTGAAACCAATGTACATGTGGTTACTATTTGCAGAATTTGGCATTTTCTACGAATAGTATAAAACAGGCATTGGATCGGCTGTCATGTTTTGACAGGGTTGTCCTTTTTTGCCAGAATGCCACTTTCCCTATCCCCTACACCCCCTCCTATTTGAGCAGCAACCCTACCACATTTTTTTTCAGTGGACTAAGAAAACTGATGAATAATGAATTAAAAGCTGGACTGGGTCAGGAGTTTAAGGCACAAGGAAGCAATCACCCTGAAGAGAGTGGCCCCCCTAAGGGGAAGCAAGTCCCTGTTATGACTGTTGGTCGGATTGTCTCCAGACAGGGCCTCACCCGGCCCCAGAAATGGGAACAAGGTCAGGGACCAGATTAGTTAACAGTGTGAAGTGGGAGTTTAAAGCTGTTTTGTTTATAACAAGCTAATCAGCCTGACAGAGAAGTACCCCAGCTCTTCTCTCCGCTCAATATATTTGATGTGTTCCAAGCTGTCTGGGCCTCTGTTTTTAGATTCTCTCAATTCCGCACCTTTCATCCGTCCACAAACTTGACAAAAATGAAGTTGACAATGAGAAATAATTTTACCTCTTCACCGTGACACACATCCATCAGCTTCAGTCCCAGGGTGTAAACCTGGGTGTGAGGTTTCAACTTCTCAGTGAGAGATGGAGTTTGCTGTGTTTAACCTGTAAACCATTATTAAACACATGTACACACAGACCCACAGACAGAGAAAGCCCTCTTTTAACCACTTGAGAATTTGGACCTTAGGGTTTTGCTCCGTGTCTGGCATGTGTTAAATTTTTATTTCGAAAGCTGGATTTGACTCTCTCATTTTCTTAACTCTCTTTTTCTTTTGTTCAACATCTGTCACTTTTTCCTTTGATTTCAAGGGACCAAAAGCCAGAGTAAACCCATGTTGAAACACGTTTTCTAACTAACCCTTCAGTTTTACATCAGAATGGTCTCCCTGAGTATCCTTTCTTCTGTATGAGCAAAAACAACTGAGCTTGCGTTGGGGAAAAAATAGCTCTTTCATGGATTGTGAACAAGCGATAGGTTTCTGATTAAACAGCTTTATCATGCATGTTTAAATGAACAATATAATTATACTCAAAACTGAAACCAGTTGTCAAGATGTCTATGTTTGGCTTGGAATCACTACAGTACAAATCCAGTCACGGAATTTCTCAGAACCGTAATAAGAATAGCAAACAGGCCATGCACTGTATCATCATTTCATTGTTATTTATGTTTGCCTGGACTTGATTCAGAGTCTCAGAAACCTTATTCTCATGACATTTTTACCTGTTAAATCATCTCATTCTACCAGGAACCTGTAAATGAGCCTTTTCTTAAAAAAAAAAAAAAATGAGCTTCTAGTATTAAATTCTTATCTTTGTTCGTCTTTGATTTATATGGAGGTCACCACTAATTATTATAATTATCATTAATCAATGAAAATTGATGCATTTAGTCATTCATTTATGTTTCATAAAACGTACTGAGCATCTAGTATGTGATAAACATGCTGCAAATTCCCCGGTACATCATGAAGAAAATAAAATAATTTCTGTCTTCAAATTCCTCATGAGATGAGAGATAAAATAATAGTTATATAATATACAATAAGATATATGTATATCTATGTAATATTCATATATTATATAGTTATGAATTGTGTAAGTGTAAATTTGTTTTTCTATTTCCAGGGAAAACAGTATGGCATGAAGAATTATCATCATCCATTTTTTTTTTTTTGGTAGAATATTTCCGGGAATGTCTCCAGGATTGTACAGTTTAGTTATTATAATAATTAGTAAGGATAATTTGTATATGGCAAGGAGAGTTTCAGGGGACTTTGATGTATATTGATACTATTTTATTCAAATTGTCAATTTTATAACACTTGTAACCTCACATTTCACAAAATAATGCATAATGGAAGTTCTTCACCTAGGAACTTAACAAATATAAGGGTTTGAAATAAGCAGCTCATTCACTGAACAACAAAATAAATATTAATCGATAAATATGTGTATTGAGCCCCTATCTTGTGTCACATAAATAGAACTGAACAAAACAGTTCCTTTCCTCACACATACAGAGAGTACAGGATAGAGAAGGAAGACATTGTACAAATAAACATATAATTAAATATTGAACAAAATGCTATTAAGGGGAAAATAAGGTTCTATGAGAGAGAAAATCAATAAAAGCATGTGGTTTAAAATGGAGAACAAGGGACAGCCTTCCCTAAGGAATTGGTGTATGGTCTGAGAATTGAAGGTGAAATCAGGCAAAGAGTACAAGGAAGAGTGTGCCTGACAGAGGAACAACATGTACAAAAGTCCCAAGTAGAAAAGAGCAGCTGTATTTAGAAACTGAACCATGCAATGTGCTGGGAATGCAGTAAACAAGGGGTGACTGGTACAAAATAAGCCTAGAGAAGTAGCTCTTGGAGGGCCTTGTTCATCAGGTATATTAGTCAGCGTTGGATAGGCTCTGCTGCAATAACACATAAATCCAAAATCTCAGTGGCACAGCAAAATAAAAGTTTATGGTAGTTTATACATCTCACACTCCTATATGATGGTGGTGGTTGTAGTCATGATAGATGGAGAACTTCTACTCTGTATAGTCAGGGGGATGGAGTGAGGAGAGGTACACAGAGAAGGCTCACATGCTTTCAGTTGTCTTGACCTACAAGAGGCGTTTCTCACTTCAACAGGATTCCATTGATGAGAGCTAGTTCCCAAGGCCCCACCAGGATGCAAATAGGTTTGGAATTTCCTTTTAGTTGGATTCCCAGTACAAACAAATGATTTGGCAAGGCTCTACCCAGTCTCTATTCAGAATGACATGTAAAGGAAAGGACATTACACTTTATCCTAAAGGCTATTAAACAGTGTTGTAACATAGTCCAACATCAATTTTTATGTGATTCTTCTAATATCAGGGTGAAGAATAGAGTAGAGGGGCTCCATCTGGCCTCTGAGTAAACCTAGGAACTAGATATCTTTTTTTCTTTTAGGCAAAAAACATATTCTTATGTTTCATCCTCTTTTTGTGTAAAACTAAAACTTATAGCTGACTTTGCTTGGGAATCACACAGAGGAAAAAGTAATATTTATTGAAGCTGAGTCCACCATTTAAAAAGATAACCAATTAGAGAAAAAAGAGAACTTGACTAAAATTAAGAGTCAGGAAGCACAAGGAAAAAAATTCTAGAGTTCCAAGAAGTATAAAGTTTAAAATATATAAGTGAAGAATAAAACATCACACTGAAAAGCAATGCTCAAAGACAAAATGTAAAGAAAAAGAACAAAATAACATTGCAATTGTAAAATATAGTCTTTAAAACTTTTAATAGTAGTCAATAGAGTTAAATAGCAAGTTAGACATATGTAAAAACTGCATTAGTAACTTTATGGGAAGATACTTATCATGAATCCACATAAAAATAAAGAGATGGCGAATAGGAAGATGAGATCAAGTGATATGGAAGAGAGAATGGAAGAGCCAAAAGGAAAATGGGGGAAAGGGGATTTTGATCAGCTAAGGTTTTGCCATTATACAAAGGACTTGCCTTGTATTTAAGAGGCATAAGACCAAAATATAAGAAATTAAAAAGAGTGTCACACTGACCATGTAGTCAAGCTTTAAAACACTAGGGAAGAGGAAACTCTTTAAGCAACCATGGAGAATAAGCAAATTACCCACAAATGCATATCCACTCACTAATCTACCCTAAACTTTTTGCAAAGGTAATAGAGGACATAAAACAATGAAATGATAATTTCAAAGTACGAGTGAAAAATAACCATCAACTTAAGATTTTGTTTTCAGTTAAATCATCCATTCAGGGTGAGGACACAAAGAAATCATTTTGTTTAAAGTCTAAGAGAGTTTTCCAGTTATAAAAGCTTACTGAAAAAATAAAATTAACAAAAAAATACTGTAATGATTATGAATAATATGGGGGGTATGAAAACATTCTGGAGCTATACACTGATGTTGATGATACATAAAATTTTTGAATAATCCTCTATAAATCTTATTTCTCATTTTAATGTGTCATATTGAAATGAGGCTATGTATTCATATTTCTCTTTCTATTCACATAGCTCAAAATAGCTGTAGAACTTCTATTTGTCAAGGTATGTGTAGCTAGAAAAAAAAATATGTCCAAAAGAATAAATGTCCAAATAAAAGGAATAAAAATGTCCAAAAGACATGCTCTTAAATTATGCGAAGGGAAAGATGAACATTTTATGGAACCTTATTATTTTTTATCACATTTATTATAATCTAAATAATCACCCTTCTAAATTCCTTGTGTTACAATTGCCATTTGTATACACTGAGATTTGTAACACTGCACACACCTATGGTTTATGTAAAGGTGTAAGTTTGTGCACATGTGTGTGTATTGTATTCATATTTAGGAGCGAATGCTTTGTATTTAGTGGGACTATTGTAGAAAAGCATTGATTGTGATACTAATTAATATTAATTCATTGTGATATAACATCCTTCCCATCTCTTCCAATCCTCACTCCATCTCTTTGCAAACTCATTTCCATTCATCCTTCTCTACTAACTACCTTCCCAGAGGCTCAAACTTTAACCAAGATGTTACCATATTAATAGCCAACCCCACCAACTTGTATATCTCCCTGGTTTCCACCATCTCTTTCTTCTTCCCTTCATCATGAAGTCTTTAAAAAATGACTAGTCATTAATATCGCTACTTTAAATTTCTTTTTTCTCTAAATATCTACTGCCACACATTTATTTTTTATTTATTTAATTTTCTCATTACCATCCCTTTATAACTACATTAGCAAGCTCATCAATTACGTGCTAATTTCTAAACACAATGGTTTCACCTTACAATCTTACTCAAGTGTTAGAGTAGTTAGCATTATGGAACCCTCCATTCTTCTTGGAGTTCCTAGCCTGAGCTTAGAGCCATCACACTGTCCTGACTCTCCTTTAATCCCACTGACCATTTCTTTTCAGTCATTACTACTGTCTCCTCTTCCTCAGAGCCTCTCCTTCTGCAACCCCACCTCTATGTTAATTGATGGACGCATCTTCTGGATAGTTCGTGTTGTCTGGTGCACTTTCATCATAATCTGGGATTAATTAGCCAATTTGATGGCTGGGAAGCTTATGTACAATCCCTTGTAAACATCTTCACTGGCTTGGCAAGACCTGAGAACATCAAGTCCCCTGTAAAATCCCACAGACCAGGAGAGATTTAGTGGGGAGGAAGAGGAGGCCAAGGAGATTAGAGACACATTATAAACCTCTTTCATTACAAATCTCTACTCTAAGGGCTGAGAATATGAATCACAAGCCATTTAATTTCCTCTGCCAAGTGGGAGGGTGAACAGGGTGAATCGGCCATTAAGATGAGTAAATTCAAGGGAAACAAAGACGTAAGATGATCAAGTCAGCTTCCAACTTTAAAGACATTTCTTGATTGGTTCGAGTTTTATATGCCCTGTAATACTATCTTTTCTGGTTGCCTCTCTCCATTACCTAAAAAGAGTTGAATTTTATATTTGAAACTCTTCCCCTCTTATTTCTCTAAAAAACAGTTTTGTAACTTTACCCAGTAAGATTCTGTATAAACTAGAGGAACATCAAAACCTTTAAACAGCTAAACCTTAGGTTTAAGCCTCTTTCTGGTGTGGTCTTTATATGGAGAGTCTTTATATAGTTGGCATACAATCAGCCAAAGTGACTGTTGGTCAACATGTGTACAGGCTTTTGCTTGGTAAACATAAAGTAAGGTGTAGGAGTATGCCATTGAGACAAAAATGCCCCAAAGGAAACATCTGATTATTTTTGAAGTGGAAATATAAATGTCTTGGGGAATAGATACTTCTGGATGCTTATACAAAATCCATTCCCATTTCCATCTTTACTGACAGAATCTCAATTTGGGGCGGGCGGGGGGACAGCAATGTGATCAGATCAAAGTTACATTTCTGGGTTTGCTAGACCACTAGTGGTGAGCACAGGAAACACATTTCTGGTCATTCTTATGTATTTCTAGAAAAGTTTTGCCTTATTATTATAGGTACTACTCATCCTCTTGTTCTTAACTCCTTTCTACTACCTAGATTACAATCATGATGGCTGGAGTTGCAGCTGCCTTCAGGTGCCTGATCACAGTGGGAAACCTGAAAGCATTTCCCTCAGCCAGCTCTGGACAGCTTAGCTCTGAATAAATCTCTATCTTGTCTAACCTCTGGTTATCTGGCTTATCTGTTGTATGCAACTGAACCCAAATCCTCAATGATGCAGTTACGAATGAGATGAGTCAAAGTGGAAAAAGCAAAGACTTGAGGTTTTTGGGCTCCTGGTTTGTATTCCAAGTTCACCAGTTACTGGCATGAGACATAAGGCGAAATAGCAAAGCTTCTGAACCTCAGTTTCCTCATCTGTGCAGTGGTGCTTACAGTACAGAACTCATTTCCTGAGGCTGTTATAAGGATGAACTGAGTTAATAAATAGCTTCTGTAGATAGAAATTAAAATTATAATAAAATCTTAATAGAAGAAGGTTGTGGAAGTTCTCTCCAATGTAACATATATCCAGAAGATTCCATTTAAAGGTGGAGTCAAACTATTTCTGACCCAGTCCATTTGTTTTATGCACTGCCAGCAATATCACTGTAGTGGAAAACATATTTCATGGTATGCTGGGTGGTTGAAGTAGCACTTAGGCACACTTGCACTAATTCCAGGTCAGCAAGAAAGATCCAAAGCACCCTGACAAGACCCAAACTGACCCCTTTTAACTCTTGAGTGAAATATTATTTTACTCACCGAAGAAATCACTGAAAATGAAGCTAAATCTCAAAGAGGAATAAAATTGCCAGGGAAGGGAAAACTCTCCTCGGGCGGCACTCCGAGCTTCTAGATTTTAGTTATTTTATTTAATTTTTTTAATAAGAATGCAGAGCACCAGGTGTGTTTTCCATTTCCCTATAATTTCAAAATGATGACGTATACTAACACACATCCTAGTTTGTCCTTTTCTGCTACTTTCTTTCCTCTTTCAGGATTGTGAGAATATTTACATGGAATTTCCAAGATCTCAAGTGTATCTTTGACATATGGTAAGCATAATGGGCCATGTGTTGGGACAGGAGTAGAGAGTGTGGGGACTTCTTTTGGTTCCAAGGAATAGAGATTTATCTGAGTGACTTCAGGAGAAGGGGGAAGAGAGAGGTAGTTAGAGAGACTGAAAC
The DNA here is from genome assembly GCF_028564815.1 of Eubalaena glacialis. Taxonomy (NCBI): domain Eukaryota; kingdom Metazoa; phylum Chordata; class Mammalia; order Artiodactyla; family Balaenidae; genus Eubalaena; species Eubalaena glacialis. Next base: position 46,782,933 of record NC_083717.1, on the reverse strand, counting down.
AGGAAAGCAGGCTGAAACTGACATGCTCTTAAACCAACTGGCTCTTCTGGGTTCCATACACTGTTCCTTGGCTCTCTCCCCTTAAAGCCTTCATCTGCTTTCTCCATCAAATAATCTCCTTTGCAACAGTATAAAAGATACCAACCCCAGACCTTTGTGACCCTGACTCTGAACCTTTTCAGTAGGATCGTTACTATTATTGTCTGTATCGAGATTTAAAAATCACCAAATTTTTTATACCCACTTTTTCATTCTTCAAAATGTACCTTCTCTAGCACTTAACTGGAGTCATGATGACATGGCTCAACTCTAAATTAGTACATGATCTGTGAAGATTCCAAATCATCATGGCCATTTAATATCTCAAAAAAAACTAAGTCATAACTCTTGGACGAAGTGTCTCTATAAGACCTTCAACTAAAATCAAAGCCAAGTGTATCATTCATACTCATTCCACAATGAATTCTTCTTTCTGCAGTGCTCTTTCATTCACCGACATTGCCATCAACCATCACTTCTGAGTTTACTCAAGTTATGGTCAGAGTACCAGAGTGCTTAAGGATCATGGACTTTTTGTTTCAAACAATTGAACAGAGACTGGACAGTGTCCTTTGATTCAGTTGCCATATGTCAGTGCTTCCTGTCTGTCCTGGAATGCTGCACCTTTCTCTGCATCACCCATGTCCTGCTTTTCTTTTCCTGTCTTGGGAAGTATGACTTCCGTCAGTGTCTCTGGGGAATTAGCTGTCATTCTCTCATTGCTATCTGTTTGCTTATCAACCTCTCAGGGAGGTTTTTGTTCAATAGTCAGGAGGAAACATTGATCCATAGAGCACATCTGTCCGTTCTTTGGTGGCAATGGTCAGTGGAGCTTCAAAAGATATCCTAAATATGAGGGGTAATCAAGTTGTTTACAGTTGCCAAAGACAAGAGATGGCAGGAACCATTGTATGTAATAGAAAAAAAAAAAATCACACAAACCAATTACAGGATTTTAGGAAACAAGAACATACTTTTAAAGTCAGAAGTAGATTCAGTTAAGTCTTCATCTACATACAAAGATTTAGGGGGAAATAAACCTGGAATTTGCATTTTGGTTGCAAAATGATATTAGGATTTTATCAGTCCAGCACCTCCTTTTACATGTTGAAAAACAGCCTAAATATCTGACACATGAAAAGGAACGCATTTCCTCATCATATTTCTAAGACTACAGGGGTAAACAAATAGCATGACACATACAATGAATCCACATGTTTTATTTTCCAAAAGGAAGGATATTTTAGATTATATTGTCATTTTCTTAAAATTGCAAGAAAAATATGCCCCCCTTTGAAAAAAAAAGTTTGTAAGAACCGAGGTTAGATGGAAAGAAGTCACTGTGATAAACATTTACATGATTATTTTAACTCTCCAATATTTTCAGTTACCTGTAAAGAACATTTTGCACCATTCAATAGCCAGATAAAAGAACATGGCTTATGACTTCCCACAATTCTAGGATATATTCTTTCAGTTATTCCCTTTTAAAAGCAAGTAATAAAATAACAACAGGGTAATGATGTATCACTCTACACTCCTAGGGGTAAGTAAGCTCTTCCATAGAAAAGCCTACATAATGATTCCTAAAACCCTAAATTGGGTCCTCAAATAAAAAACTCATCTGCATACCTTTTGTGATGCAATTTTGTGAATAAAAGAAAAAAAATCATTTTCCTTATGACCTCTCTGAGTGGGATGATTCTTCTTGGTGCCTCAATTGCCAGTTTGGGCTTACCTTCATCAATGCTCTTGTCACTGATCACTCTCCTAGCAGCATGGTAAAAATATGATGGTATGGGCTTGTAGTGGCCAGAAAATTAATATTTCTTGAATGCATGAATGATTTTCAAAGGAAGTAAAGGTACCCTGTGCATCCTATTGAGAAATATATAGAAGAATATATAGAAGATTTTATTTTAATACTGCAAGTGCTATACTCTATAGTGATAAGTAATTCCTCTGATTATATATATGTTCTACAGAAATTTCTATCTAGCAATGATAAGAATGATATGAATGTCAAAGCTATTACCGTGTCTTTGAAAACCCACATTTGGGGAAATAATATGGGATTTGTGAAAAAGAACAATGAAAGGTTAACTAATGGGGATATAAAGACATATTTACAACAGAGAATCTCTGAACCCAGTAACTCTACTTCTGAAATTTTCAACTAAGGAAACAATTCAAAGGAAGGAGATTACTTTCTTCATAAATATTCTCTTGCATTACTGTTGTCAATAATAAAAGTTTGAGAACAATCTAAGTGTCCAACAGAGGGGACTGATTAGGGAAAAATGAGGAAAACAATGGAGCCTTAGCCTCCATTGAAATGGAAAATTATGAAAGGTAAGGTACAGTGAAACATGCCTAGTAAAATGCGGCATCTCTTTCCTCACTGGAACTATTTAAAATTCATATGTGATTCTGTACAAGGACTGGGAGAGAAAGTGAAAAACATGAAAATGGTAAATTTATTATAGTGGTGGTGTTTTTACACACATCCACTTGTTATATCTTAGTACAAAATTAAAAGAAAAAGAAAAGGCTTGAGATGAAGAGCAATAAATGGAGTAAGATCAGGAGTTCCAGGAGGCCAGAACCTGAGAACCAGGAGACGACACCACAGGTTCAAGGATGAAGATAAAGAAGGGAGGCCTCCATCACAAATGGACTCAGCAGAGGAGAGGGCCTTCAGGTGACAGTCATTCACTTACCTCTGTGCCCAGTCCTGTTTTCCTTGAATCCCAAGGCTGCCATTTGGCTTTTGCCTCCAGCTTGCTGGTCATCCTTGCCCATGACAATTCTCCCCTGTGATAATCCTCACTCTCACTTTTATGTTCCGAGGCTGCAGTACCTTTCTGGAGGAAGTCACTGAATTGGGTGGAAATGACCACTACACATACACACTATCCAAATCCAATGGGGCTGTCAGTACTGATGACTATCTCTGTTGATTCTCTAGTTCAATTTCTACCATAACTCTTGTATTGATAAATATCTTCCTCACCCTTTACAGTAAAAGGCAAGTGTCTTCAAGAGTGTGGCATGGCAGAGGACGGTTCTTCAGTTAGATAGACCTGAGTTCGGTTTCTGGTTCTTCATCTATAATCATATGGATTCAAGCAAGTTACTTCCCCTCTGAAAGCCTCAGTATCTTTTCACAAAAAGAGGTAATAAAGCCTCTCTTCTGCAGTGCTGTTCTGAGGCTGAATGGTAGCACCTGGAACATAGAAGGGGTTCAGTTAATGGTATTATTAACAAAAAACTACAAATCTTGTAGCTGTGGGGTTACACATGCTGGTGGGAATGGAAAGGGGTTGTCAGATTAGAAAGCAATCACTGACATCCAGGAGCTGAATAGCTGTGAGCATGAGAAAGTGGATGGGGTCAAAGGTAGTCCAAAGTTTTCAAGCTCAGTAATAGGACAGGGATGTTCTTGCCACTGAAGCAAAAAACAAAAACAAAAAACAAACCAAAAAAAAAAAAAACAAAAGCAAAACAACAACAAAAACTAACTATGAGGCTAACTAAACAAGTAAATAAATTGTTGGGATTTGTGAGGGCATAGTAGTGGGTTGTCATTTTTTAGCCACCCATTCCTCTTTTACCCTCCTTCTCTCCCACAAGAAAAAGGTGTTTGTCTTCCCTACAAGAAAAGTTGTTTACATCTTGACCCAAGTTCCTGATTTCACTTGCTCCTGTTACCACTCCTTCCTTCAAATCTCCCTTCTCTCCTCATTCCCCTTGCTCCCCCTTTCAACTGAGGAGCCCCATGTCTGTTTTCATTTATGCGAAAGTCCCTGCATTGAGGAAAGCTCCCTTGGTTCTTCAGTGGTAGCTACCGTATTTTCTTTTTCACTGAAGCCTTCTAAGACTTCTAGCTGCCTATTTTTTCTTTTTGAATCCACCACATCTTCATCACCCAATTACATCTTAACTCCCTGCCTCTGATTTCAACTCTCATGACTAATCCAAAAATGTACTCTCTCAAAGTTCTACCCTGTGACTTTCTTTTACCCAGATTCGTGTCTTTTGTTAATCTACATTTTCCTTGGTGTACCTCTTTGGTGTGGAACATATTTAATACAACCGTCTTCTTGAATTTTTCCCTTCATGGTTAATTCTGTATTCATCCAGTGTTTTCCCCTCCAATTTCTTTACCTGTGTTAAATATTCCCCATTAGTTATGGGGTTAAGGGGATGTGCTACAGTCCAAAACACTTTATTTCTGTTTTCTTTGACCTAGAAACTTGGGCTTCTCTAAGATTGGATGTTGCCATCTATAAAATGGGGTTAATTATCATATATATAGAGTTGTGAGGATTAAATAAAATAATCTCCATCACAGATCTTTACACAGAGAAACTGTCTATAAAGATTATTAGTGTTACTGTTATCCTCTTCTTTTTTTTATTATATTATGGAAGATTCTGCAGAATTCCCTGCTTAGGATCAAGAACACTTGGCACTACCATGTAACAATTTTACCTATTTTGGTGAACAGCTGGAGCTAATAAATCGATTATGATCTTTCTCTTTGGCAATATTTGTAATGTTGTCTGAAAGATACTATAGCAGAACAAGTAATATCTAAAAATTTCTAATTAATTTATTCAATTAAATAAATTAATATTAATTTTTAATTAATTCAAATAAATCTCTTTGTTTAGAGGTCATGGTCACTAGTCTTTTTTTATCATTCATCTCCTTAGATTAGGAAGAATAAAGCTTGTCCCTCTCTATGAAAAATAAGGCAAAGTGATATGCCTATTGATTTCACCCTTATGGAACCTCAAATAGAACCCTGGAGAAAGTAATAAAAAGAGTCAGATGAGCCCCTATCCAGATTAGATTGGTAACCAGTTGGCTCCCAGATGAGTTTGACTTGTCATCCTGAGCTCCCAATCAGGAATGGAGGTTGTGGCTCATCAGCTCTGCCTCTTGGGATCATTTAGATGACAGAAAATTTGCCGATTCAGGTTGAATGTGCCAGAGGTAGTTGGCATAATATCTAGATTTTTTCAGCATTGCTTTTGAAGGCAGGAGGGCAGATAGTGTGAGGTCCATTGATTTTATCTCTCTGAGGGATACATCTTATTGAAATAAAAATCTCAAAAAATTTTGCCTGGGTTAGATAAAGGAGATGTCCCAAAATAGGTAGACTCAGTGCAAATCCTCAAAGTTCTCATTTGCTTTCAAATGTCTTCAGATATCACCTTATTAAAACAACTTCCCAAACCTTTTTTTGTAGAAAGGTGAGATGTTTATCAAGACAGTCTTTTTTCTACAGTGAGGATCTAGCACATGTTTCTCCTGAAGTGTCTCCTGTCTTTGCTGACTCAGCATTATCCTCTCCTCTCTTCCTCCAGATGAACCAGCTCAATACAGAATGCTACCATTTGATCAGTCCAGGGCTTGAAACTTCATGGGCACCATCAATAACTCCTTTTCCTTCCTTTAAAGCTCAAACTTTATCAGTTTCCAAGTCCTCTTGATTTTATCATTGAGATCTCACATACCTTTAATTTCTTCCATCTTTAACTTAATTCAGATCCTTTCTTATCATGTTATGACTGGAGAATAATGAAAACTTCATAACTTTCTTCCCTCTTCAATCCATTCCTGTAGAAGTAATTGATCTGAGATTGCTTTCCATCATTTTGCCCTTTCAAAGACCATATATCCTCAGAATGAAAGCCAGACTGACATTCAGAATCTCTGACCAGTGGTTCCAGACTATTACAAACTCATACCTCTCACTACTCTGATGCATAAATTCTATCTTCTATTTAAAATCCCACTTAAACCTGCTTTATGCCTTTGCATACTCTTCATACAACATACTAAAAATGCCAGCCTCTCTCCTCTCTGTCTTTTAACTACTACCCCTTCTCCAAAACCAAATTCAAATTCCATCTTTTCTGTGAATCTTCTCTAATCATTCAGCTAGATTTTTTTCTTCCTATAATTTTTCGGCATTTACTCTCTATATGGCTAGTAGATTTTTCAAGCATGTCAGTCTCATTTCTCCATATAATCTTTAAGTTCCTTGAAGATAATACCTATATCTCATACATTTTGGAATCCCTCTAAGGAGCTGGCACAGGATTTGTAGATGATATTAGAGATATTGTTGATTAATTGTAGAAAAGTAGGTATTTAAACTCTAAAAGATGACTGAGAACATTAAGATAGATTGATAACTTCTCACATCAGAAAGGTCAAATTTAGAGTCTAAATAATCAAATACTCCTTAATCAGGGTAGCTGATATGGCAATATAGGTTGTTCACAGCAGCAGAGCAGAACTGAAAGCATTAATATGAACTTGTGAAGGTCCATGAGTTGAACACATCCTGGGAAAATTCATCATGTGTATCTCATAAAATCCAGATGTGTCAGAGTTCCACCTATAAATGGAGAATGTATATAAATGGCAAAATGCACAGCAGTGCTTACCAAATTGTCAAGGAACATATTTTTGTCCACTAAAATCATACTATGTTTTGTAATTTTCTAGCCAAAATTGTATTCCTCTATGTAAAATGGTTCAGCTACTATGGAAAAGATTTTGTCAGTTTCTCAAAAAGTTAAATATAGAGTTATCACATGCACCAGCAATTCTATTCCTTGGTGTACACTCAGAAGAACTGAAAATAGTTATTCAAACAAAGTCGTGTACATGCATGTTCATGGCAGCACTACATACAAGAGCTAAAAGGTGAAAACAACTTAAATGTCCATCAATCGATGAATGGACCAACCAGTTGGGGTATATGCATACAACAGAGTATTATTTAGCTATAAAAATAAATAATATACTGATACATGCTACAATGTGGATGAAACTCCAATTATGCTAAGTGAAAGAAGCCAGACACTAAAGGTCACGTAGTGTATGATTCAATTTATATGAAATATTTGGAATAGGTGAATCTGTAGAGACGGGGTCAGATTGGTAGGTACCAGGGTCTGGATGGGGAAGAATGAGGAGAAACTGTTAGTGGATATTGGGTATACTTTTGGGGTGATAAAAATATTTTGGAACTAGATAGGGGTGGTGGTAGCATAACATTGTGAATATACCAAATTTCACTAAATTGTTAACTTTAAAATAGTTAATTTTATGTTACTTGAATTTCCCCTCAACAAAAAAATTGTATTTTTCATCACTATCCAACATATTCAATATATTTGTTGCTTTTATAACGTGTTTCCATCATTATACTGTGGAAGAAGAAGTAAACAGTTCCAGGCCATCATAGATTTTATAAACCTTTTGGGAGGTAAGTCATAAAGCAATGGAATAACAATACAAAACAGACTATAATAAGATGGTACCATTGTCATCTGAGAAGTATATGCTTACTTTGCTTCCTGGCTTTTATAGATAGCTTTTGACCCTGGGAAAGTCATTTGATGTCCCATAGGTTACAGAAAGAGAAGATTGAATGAGATGGTCTCTAGGTTTTCCCCCAGGCCAAAAATGATTGGGAGATTTTAAAGACAACATTGGATTGTAGAGATAATACATATCATGGAAAGCAATATCTGAGAATATGCGAGTGGCAGTATTCCCTGGGCAATGCTTCAAAAAAGACTGTGGAGATGGGTATCACCCCTATCCTAGAAGGCTGGGTAGGAAATGTTGCCAAGGTCACTTCAAAATATCTTTACTATTGAACAAATCTGATGAGAAGGTCCAAATATATTCTCAAGTTATAGCTAAATCATCTACAGATTAAGTTCTGAATCATCTAAAGTTGTGTTCTTCTCCATAGCTGAAGCCCAGGCATATAAAAATTCTAGGTAGCTATAACAACATCATGAGTGACCCAGCAAAACGCAGGTTGTATTTACCATTACAGCAGTTAGATTTCGTCACATTTAAATTGAAATTCTCACTTGTGGATTTTGTCCTGGCAATTTTGATGATATGAACTGAAGTTGGGATGAGTAAGATTTAGGTGTGAAAGCATGGATAAGATTAATGTTTTTTTAATAAATTTGTTTATTTATTTATTTATTTTTGGCTGTGTTGGGTCTTCGTTGCTGCGCGCAGGCTTTCTCTAGTTGCGGCAAACGGGGGCTACTCTTCATTGCAGTACGCGGACTTCTTATTGCAGTGCCTTCTCTTGTTGCAGAGCATGGGCTCTAGGCACTCGGGCTTCAGTAGTTGTGGCACTCGGGCTCATATTTGTGGCTCGCGGACTCTAGAGCGCAGGCTCAGTAGTTGTGGCGTACGGACATAGTTGTTACATGGCATGTGAGATCTTTCGAACCCGTGTCCCCTGCATTGGCAGGCGGATTCTTAACCAACCACTGCACCACCAGGGAAGTCCCAGGACTAATGTTTTGTACTAATTGTATATCACCAACCTCAAATCCATCAGTTATTTCTCAGTATAAATCACACAGAACATACTGCCCCCCCAAACAACATTACACTAATGCCTTAAATAGGCATTTTCTCAACCTTCTGAGAGTTAGATGCATTATTTCTAAGGAGAGTGAAAACGTCTGATGAATTGCTATGGCTTTGGTGTCCCACGGTCATTGTGCAAGCCTGCATTCTCCATTCCCAGGTGACAGAGCAGAGGGCCTGGATTTTCTTCTTCACAAACAAATATTCTTTGAAAGGTGCTCTCCGGCTCGCATTTCATCTGGTATGTAAATTACCCAACTGCAAAGCTGTTTGTCTGCAGGGTTTTATAACCCTTCGTTGTTTATACATGTCACTGATGAGTTTCTCCTTTGCTGCTCGGCATGTTTGGCATGTTATTTATTTGAAAAAAAAAAATCCCTACCTCCAATTTAAGGAGCCCCTGTCTTCTTCTTCTTTCTCCAGCTGGAGGAAAGGAGTGGGAGGTGGGGGAGGATGGAAGGTAGGAAGTAAACCAAGCAATTTTCTCCCCTGGAGAGTTACTTCCTGTCAGAAGGACATCAGTGACTAACTGTCATTTGAATGATCAAAAAGGGGGAAATAGCAGCTTGGCGTTTGGAAAGGATGAGATTGCACACCTCCAGGCTCAGAAAGCCCATGAGTACCCATGGCCATGTTCACAACAAGCCTTCCTCACTCCTCCAAAGACCCCCCATACATACATTCACATATAACGTGAATAGACTGAAAGGGGTCTTAAAGAAACTGCCCCAGCCATTTCTTCTAGCTCCTTGGGTGCTGTGGCTGCAGGGACACCTTCCAGAAAAGCAAGCAAAGATTTTTGTCCCTTTTCACACCTTCTTCAGCAAATTTCTGTGGCAGAATATTTGGGAATGGGAACAAGTACAAATGCAAAAAAAAAGTGTTTATGAATAATGGAACATTTCAAATCCATCTGGTTTCTGAGACATTTTTTTAGTTTCTCACTACAGCCAATTATATAGCATGCTTGAGTGAGAACTGGTTCTATCCTGAGGCTCATTCTGCTCTCAAATTTCTACATTGATAGTTGCTACCAACCTCTGAGGTTAGTAGCCATATGGTAGTCCAATATGGTACTTTATACTCTACTTGTTATATAGTAGGTGATATTCTGGTGAACATAAATTCACATTGTAGTAGACGCCATAAAAGGGGGATCCGGGATAGGGAAGCTGGAGGGCCTTCCCAGATTTTGGCATTGTACAATGGTTTCCCTTTTTAGTTTAAGGATGCTGGGGGATTATTTCCATAGTTCTTCCTTTTGTTGCCTATGTATACCCAGTGTATCCCTGAATACATGGCAAAATCCCATGAGAAAGATAGGTAAAAAAATGTTTTGGTTTTGGGAAAAGGCATTCCCTTCATGCCATTCTCCAAATAGCTTGCATTTTAAAACTTTTTGTTATAGACTATTTCAACTTATAAATGTATTTTTCAATGTATATATTTCAATAAATGAAAGTAGAGATAATACAGTACTGAACCTCTGTATATTTCAGTGGGTATCCTCAAAAGATGAACTCTATAAAAAATAAACTTAATATCATCACTCTAAAATTTCACATCAGTTAATTCTTTACCATCATTAAATTTCCACTCACTTTACAGAGTAATAAGGACTCTCCTGCTATCTAAAAGAAATCTTCCTTTATTGCTGGGTGGTTCACTAGAGACTGTACATTTTTATAGATGGGAAAATGAGGCTCTGAAAACATAAATTAGGTGCCCAAATTTGCATGGCAAGCAAGAGCAGAGAAGAGCTCAACCGCAAATCTATGCCATCCAAGTAGGATGTATCAGCTGCTTTGCCTCCCTCCTTAATTACTGAGTTCTCCAAATGCAGCCTTAAACTGAGAGAAGCAGGACCAGAGTGGACAAGTTCAAAGACAACACTGAAGTTTTAACAATATTCAGCTGGTTTCACGTCTGTAGAACTAGAACTGTGGAAGGGATATGAATATGCATTTAATACATGATTCATTTATACTCACAATGGATGTGGGCAAGGCTTAATATCTCTCAGGGAGGAAACTCTAGGCTTTGCAGTCTTTCTTCAATGACTGTGGCCTTTTCTGACTTGTTTCCTCCTTGTTGCCACTAAGTTATAAATTCCATATTTTGAAAGTCATTGTAGCCTTTCCAGTGGCCAAACCATACCTTATATGTGGAAGGACTAAATAAATATTCACTAAATGAAAGAACATAAAAAAACACACACTTATTAGTATTGCGAACTCTACCTCCAATAAAATTTTAGTTAACATTTGTCTAAAATTTTACTCAAAACTGCCTATAATATAATACTTGGAATAGCTCCCAAGCTAAATGTAACACAAGATAAAAATGTTATAAAATGTCTAATAGTATATCCCAAGCCCCAGATGGCTTATCTACATAGTTTGGATTTTCTGCATGCCTGTACTCTCTGACCTTGGCACAAAACATCTAGATTTGCTTTAGTTAATTATGTGGTTGACTATGGCAAGTTCAGCAGGACGACCTGAGTGATCTTAAATGGCTGTAGACTTTCATTACTTAGTTACTAAATTTTAAACAGTAAAAGATTATTTACCAACAACTTTATGAATCATTGAACAGTCTTTTCATTCAAATGTATCACAGTATTTATGTTCTCTCGTTTTTAAGTTAATAGTAATTTCTTATATATACACATATAACATAAAGATAATTTCTTTTATATTGACTGAGCACCAGACACTTTACTTGTGCTGTTGAGATTTGCCTTTTCATTAAAAGGGATTTATACTATTTTTCTTATTTCAAAACTAAGGAAACGAAGATTTGTGGAGATTGATTGAATCAAAGAGACCTCACTTGGTGAGCTGGACCTCACACCAGTTTCTCTGACTTAACTCAATTATTCTCCTCCTCAGAATTTTCCACATTGCCTGACTCTGAGAATCACTGGGCTCTTGTTAAACAGACAGGTCCCCTGGCTTCTCCCCAAGAATAGATTCATCAGTATAGGATGAAGGCAGCTATGTTCTCTAATTTTTAAAGGTGAGTTTGATCTTGAAAATAATGATTCGACTAACCAACTGAATACCTTCTTAACTGTGCTCTTACATGTAAAATGCCTGGTATAGAGACCAGCACATAATAACTCTCAGTAATGGAAGGTGATTATAATGCTGTGTAAATGTTAATTCCCCTCCTGGCCTCAGGTTTAGTGGAAGGCAAAAGGAGCTACACAGAAAAGAGGGAATGGCTTCTCACCTCCTTCTAACCTTTTTAAGATGAGTTTGTCCAGGGACCATCTGTTTGCAGGGGATTTGTCATTTCTCCTTATGCATGAATGTCAGCACAGCCCCTCAATGAGGTGGCCTCCCCAAGTGTAATTCATGTAACACTCAATCACTCCAATATTAGTAAAATTTGTTAAAACTTGCCTGCTTGGTATTTGTGGAAATTGGTGGGGGGAAACAAAGAGGAACAAATAGCTCTGGGCAAAACCAGGCATCTGAGAACAGATGGTGTGCGAGCTTACACCACTGAGCATGGCTGACAAACCGTAGCAGTAACCTGTTTTGATACACAACTACTGGGAATTTAGTGAGTGAGAATTCCCAGCAAAGCCAAAAACTTCCCTGGTGACCTTGACTTCACTTGGTAATAGCGCTACCAAACACAACTTTACTGGTAGCATAATGGGATAACAATACAAATTTAAAAGTCCATTTTAGTAAAAAACTAAAAAAACTACAGGAAATATGTGATCCCATCATGCCATGGAGAGAAGAAATAGAAACTGAAACCATCCAAGCAGATCTGGGGTGACCCAGAGAGTGTTCAAGTATTTGTCTAATCTCCAAAAGGATTTTCACTAATTTGGAAAAGTGGGGAGTTGCAGAATGACTATGGATTCAGACTCTATCTTTTGTCTACTTCTGTTCTCTCTTGCCCGCTAAAAGTACAAAATAAGTGAAAAACAGCAAAAATAAACCATTTAACAGGGCCAAATATCTCCTTTAAATCAGGGGTTCAATTATTTTTCCAGTCCTAATTTAGAAACCTCAAAGTCATCAATTACCAATAATATCCATTCTATTTCCACTTTGCCCTTTAATTCTGTGTATCTTTCTTTAACCATCTCTCAAATGTGTGCCTTTCTGTCTTTCTCATTGCCAGTCACACTCCTAATTCATACCCACATTTTTTCAAACCTGGAATACTGTGACAGCCTCCCATCTGGTCTCTTTGCCGTACGTCTAGTGATCATACCCTGTAACTGGGGAAATACTTTAAGAAACTCCCCTTTCCTGACCCCAGGTAGGTCTTAGAAGACTCTGCCACCAACACCACTCCCTCGGATAACTAATTATTATCTTAGTTATTCTGATACATAATATATTCTAGCTATTTCTGCCATATTAATTCCCATATAATTTTTATCTTGCCAAGAACCTTAATGGCTCAGTGTCCCTGTATTTCACTGCCTGGTTTTGATCTCAGTTGGCCTCGGCCTGCAGTGGCTTGAAGCAGGATTTTGGTTCCCTGGCCAGAGATTGAAGTCAGGCCACAGAAGTGAGAGCGCTGAATCCTAGCCACTAGACCATGAGGGCCAGTGACCAGTGACAAGACCCTGGCCTGTCGGCTTGGTAGAAATGAATTCCCACAAAGAGATGGAAAGTAGTGAAACAAGTAAAGTGTTTATTAGGAGGAAAAGAGTACATGTGAATAGGCACACACGGGTGGGCTCGGAGAGAGAGTTGCCCCCTCGTGGTAGTTTGAATCACTTATATGGGGCATTCCTTCCAGCTTTCCTCTGGCCAATCATTTTGCTTTGCCTGGCTCTGACTCCTTATTTGGTTTATCTCAGAGTCTTCCCCTGTGTGCACATGCATCTCTTAGCCAAGATGGATTCTAACGAAGAGGTCTACGAGTAGGTTGACATCACCTACTAAGGAGTGGCGCCCCCTCCTTTTTTGACCCCTGAGGAGCCTTTCTGCGCACATGTAGTTGGAAAGGTCTCCTTGACCTCAAGAATGGGAAATATGTGGTTTCTTTATCTCTTGTCTGGGCAGAGCTCATCTCCTCTCTGCCCCTGCCATTACTGTTATCTTAAAGTATCCACTGGAGGCAAAGTCCACGTAGTGGTTGCCCAGTCGAGGGGTCAACTCAATGGACCAGTGGTATGTGCTGTGATTTCCTGTCAGTGACTTGTGTTCATGATTATGCTTTCTCTTTCAACCATGTGAGTGCAGGCATAAAGCAGAGTTCAACCTAATAACTTGCCGAGACTTCTATCCCAGAAGGACTATTCACTCCATTGACCTCTTATGAACGGATGCTCTCTCTCTCCTCATATCACTTGTGTTCCTCTTTCCTAAATACCTTTTTATTTCTTCTGTGTTTTGCTACTTAAATCATATCCATTTTTTAAAGCCCTTCTCATATTCTACCTCCTTCATAAAGTCATCTACAGACTCCACCTAACATTTTCTTATATCACTCTTGGTCTATTCTCTATGCCATGTATTCCAAAGGTTTACTGAATGATTAATGGCAGAGTAATAGAGTGGAAAACTTCTGAGTAAAAATAACTGGAATTAAAATTTGGTTATATTACATGTCATCTGAGAGATCTAGGAAATTCATGTAATGTCTTTGAAATTCAATTTATTCTGTACAAATATGGGAACAAATGTAATAATTCTATGTCACAAAGTTGTAAGAATTCAATGAGAACAGTTATCTGAAAATAGTCTATAAATTATCCAATGCTAAATAAATGGGAGGTTGTACTCTCCTGTTTTATATTTTCTACAAATTACAGCAACAAATTTAGTTTTTCTCCCTTAAGTAGATTTTCAGGTCCTTAGAAACAAGGACTGCACATCTGTTTTTATCCCTTATTGCAATCTGCACACTGTCTTGAACACAATAGAAATTCAGTAAAAGGAAAATTGTTAAATTAAGTTAAGATAAAAATAAACCAGTCATTATAAGAATAAATTAGTTAATAAAAATGAGCACCCTTATTTTTTAACACACTTTTAATGAAAGAAAAAGTGTTTTTTTGTTCCATGAAAGATCAAAATGTACAACCAGAATATGATCCACACATTGATGGAGTATTTATTTATTTATGTATTTATTTATTTATTTTTAATTGAAATATAGTTGATTTACTATCTTGTGTTAGCTTCAGATATATAGCAAAGTGATTCAGCTATACATATATTTTTTTTCAGATTATTTTCCATTATAGGTTATTACAAGATATTGAATATAGTTCTCTGTGCTGTATAGCAAATCTTTGTTGCTTATCTATTTTATGTATAGTAGTTTGTATTTGTTAATCTCAAAGTCCTAATTTACCCCTCCTCCTCTCCCTTTACCCTTTGGTAACCATAAGTTTGTTTTCTAGTTTGTGGGTCTGTTTCTGTTTTGTATATAGATTCATTTATATTATTCTTTAGATTCCACATATAAGTGATATCATATTGTATTTGTCTTTGTCTTATTTCACTTACTTTACACAATGGGTTTCAGTCCATTGATCAAGATTCTTTTAACTCAATTTTGTCAGAGTTAGCAAACAAAAATATAGGATACCAAGTTAAATTTGAATTTTAGGTACATAAAAAATAATTTTTAGAATGAGTAGGTCTCATGCAATAGTTAGGACATACTTATACTCAAACATTATTTCTGTTTACCTGAATTCATATTAACTGAATGTTAATTTCAATTCATATACTTCAACAAAACTAAAAATTATTTGTTGTTTATCTGAAATTCAGATTTAACTAGGCATCCTCTATTTTATCTGTCAACCCTACAAATTTAGTCACAAATGAAAGGAATCCAACTTAAAGTAGTTTAGACCAAAAAGAGGAACTTAGTGGACCATTTGTTCCACTGGTGGAAGGGCAAGGAGTACCACTGGGCCTCCTGCTCAGCAGGGTATCGTGCTTAAGTGTCATCAGAAGTTTTGCTAAGGGTTGGCCGAAACGTTCGTTCAATTTTTTCCGCAAGACAGTTCTAGTAGCATTTAGTCGTCTTTAACTTCATTCGAAACAATTTTGTTCAATTGTATTGTGACAGCTGTCATATCAGTGTGCATTTAAAAAAAACTTATCAAAATTGGTGAATATTTGTGTAGCCAATTTAATATTGAAGATGGAGGGGAAAAAAAGCAATATTTTCGTCAAATTGTGCTTTATTATTTTAAGAAAGGTAAAAGTACAACTGAAATGCAAAAGAAAAAAAGGATGTGTGCAGTGTATGGAGAAGGTGCTGTGACTAATCAAATGTGTCAAAAGTTGTTTGTAAAGTTTCGTGCTGGAGATTTCTCACTGGACGATGTTCCATGGTCGGGTAGACCAGTTGAAGTTGATAGCAATTAAATCAAGCCATTAGCTGAGAACAATCAACGTTATACCACGCAGGAGATAGCCAACATACTCAAAATATCCAAATCAAGCGCTGAAAAGCATTTGCACCAGCTTGGTTATGTGAATCACTTTGACGTTTGGGTTCCACATAAGTTAAGCGAAAAAAACCTTCCTGACCGTATTTCTGCGTGCGATTTTCTACTGAAACATAATGAAAACGTTCTGTTTTTAAAGCAAATTGTGATGGGCGATGAAAAGTGGGTACTGTACAATAATGTGGAATGGAAGTGATCATGGGGCAAGTGAAATGAACAACCACCAACCACACCAAAGGCTGGTCTTCATCCAAAGAAGATGATGTGTATATGGTGAGATTGGCAGGGAGTCCTCTATTGTGAGCTCCTTCCGGAAAACTAAACAATTAATTCCAACAAGTACTGCTCCCAATTAGACCAACTGAAACCAGCACTCGATGAAAAGTGTCCGGAATTAGTCAACAGAAATGGCATAACCTTCCATCAGGATAATGCAAGACTGCATGTTTCTTTGATGATCAGGCAAAAACTGTTACAGCTTGGCTGGTAAGTTCTGATTCATCTGCCATATTCAGCAGACATTGCACCTTTGGATTTCCATTTATTTTGGACTTTACAAAATTCTCTTAATGGAAAAAATTTCAATTCCCTGGAAGACTGTAAAAGGCATCCAGAACAGTTCTTTGCTCAAAAAGAGAAAAAGTTTTGAGAAGATGGAATTATGAAGTTATCTGAAAAATGACAGAAGGTAGTGGAACAAAATGGTGAATACATTGTTTAATACAGTTCTTGGTGAAAGTGAAAAATGTGTCTTTTATTGTTACTTAAAAATGAAAGGAACTTTTTGGCCAACCCAATATTATTCATCTTTGCTTTTCTCTGAGTGAGCATCATTACCTCTGATGGTCACTCTGGGCCATCACAATGGGAAAAGGTAGTTTAAAAATTAGTTTAAATCACATAATCCTAGACAGGTTCTAGCTTATTGCCCAGATTCTGGTCACCCACTCCTCAGAGCAATGGCTGTGAAAGGGGAATATGGTCCTCAGATTGTGAAATATTCCCACACCTAGATCAACTATAATGACCACGGCACCATTTCAGATCACATATTTGCAAAGGGAGGGAGAAGCAATTTCTCCAAGGTAGGAAAGAGGAGATTTCCAAAAGAAAGAGAGATTCAGAACAGAAAAAATAATAATATTCACTTTAACTAGAAATCTAAACAAGAGGATTTTTATTTTCAGCATTCTTAAAATGACTTCTTTTCCCTCATTTTGATTGGCAGCTTCCTGGAAGTCTGGGTAATCCAGTTCACTGTGACATGTATGTAGGTGCATGGCTCCATATACTTGTGAGTCTTCATTGAACACCCTGAATAAATTTTGGAATAGTTTCGTATGACTTTAGAGTCAAATCTTCTCTCAAGTGAGGGCTCCCGGGCTCTCATTTTTCTTTTGCTTTGATAGAGACATTCCACATGAAATAAGGGGGACAATGCTTCCTAGACTAGTGAGGCAGGGTATGGCCTTTCTCAAGCTTGAATACCTGGTACTTGATAATTCTACAAATAATTCCTGGAAAATCTAGGCAAATCTGAGTGACCAGTTCATAATTTCATCTCCTGAGGTAACTAGCCAGGCATTTTAGAAAGTAATGCATGAATAACCCAGGTTCTAAATTGAAAATGAGCATGTTTTAAACAAGTCCAGTGGAAAGGAATTAACAGTAGAACTAAAAACACCATATGCTTATGACAGGAAAAATTGCTCAGAGCAATATGCTAAAATGATATAATTGAGTTAAGATCCAATTGCATCAGGACAAAAGCTAAGACAGTGAATAAGTTAAACCTGTAACTTATGTTGCCTAGTTAAGTTGATACATCAAAAACAAGAAGACTCTTGTTGTCTTTTATTTATATTAGGGAAGAAAAATATCTCTGGCTGGGCTTCTGCTTCTAGTAATGAAGAACCAAGCAATTTGAGTATCTTCTTTATCCAGAGAAAAGCTGGATATGTATTCTCTTTGAAAGTATAAGATTACTAACAGGACACTGAAAATGACTAGGCCAGGATACCAGAGGGGGACAGAGAGTGAGTCTAGGATTTGGGGTCACTTTTCCCCTGGGGGATGTTGCCATTCAGTATCTGGTATTTGAGTGGATGAAGGAATCATCAGTGATTCTAGCCATCTGTGGAGGCCAGAGAATCAGGGATTAGAGTTTGGAACTTAGTAAAGGGGGCCCAGATGAAAATCCTGATTTAAGCTGAGCCACAGAAAAATTCTAGTTTAGGGAAAGATTGCAGCTCATAGAGACTGCAGCTTAGCTTTGAATTTTCTCAATCAGCACACTGGATGAAGAGAATTCCAGATTGCTAATGCCTCCAGTAACTGGCAGAAATAACTGCAAATCATATCTGGAGGAAGAAACAACAGGCTTTGTGTTATTTCTACAAACAATTTTGAAAGTATAATTTATAGCACATGGTAAAATATCACCGGCTTATAAGAAACTAAAACAATATGAAGAAAAACCAGAAGAAACTTCAGACATTACACAAAGCCTCTTAAGGGCTTGAGATACTGTAGCTATCAAACATAGAATTTAAAGTAAACGTGTGTACTATATTCCAGGAGATGGAAGAATAACCCAGAGGTCAAGGAAAAAAAATCAAAATGAGAATTTAAAAAGTATCTGGAACTGAGTGATAACAAAAAGTGAGATATCTTAAAACTTTTGGAAGACAGCTAAAGCCATAATTAAAGGAAAATTTATAGCTTTAAATGCACATCTTTGGAAATAAGGATGGGTGAAAAGTAATAATCTTAAAAACCATCTCAGGTTAGAAAAAGAACAACAAACTAAATTCAAAAGAATTACAAAAAATGAAGTAATAAATATAAGTGTAAAAGTAAATGAAATAAAAAATACATAATAGATCAACCAAGTAAAAAGTTGTTTATTGGAAAAAATAAATTACTGTAGTTGTGATGAGTTTGATAAAGAAATATATGCAAAGGAACTAATAACTTATGTCAAGGCCATCACTACTAAACCTATGGCATTCAAAGAAAAATATATATTTTGAGGAAATTTACACCAGTAAATTTGAAATTTTAGATGACAAATTCCTAGAAAAATACTATTTAGCAAAATGAATACAAAAATAAATTAAAAAGCTGAATACCACTCCTTTCAGAAAAAATTGAATCAATAATTGAAATACTTGCCTCAAGAAAAATTCCAGGTAGTTTTGCCAAAAAATTTCACAAAGCTTTAAGGAAAACTAAAAATCTCATGCAAAATATTCCAGAGAATAAATAAAGAGGCAATAATTCTTAATTTGTTTTATGAGGTCAGCATAACCTTGATATCATAATCTGAAACAACATTAAGATAATAGACAATTACAGTGTAATTATGTCACACATTAATATAGATAAAATTATTAAATAAAAATTCAAAAATACAATTACCAATTTGGAGTTACTCCAAGAATGCAAGGCTAGTGTGGCATCTGAAATATAAAATTACTGTTATTTACTGCATTAGCAGAATAACTTTTTTAAACGATAGGAGTATTTTGATAGATGGAAAAATTGAATCTTATAAAGATCAACATCTCTCATAACATTTTTAAAAATATCAGCATTATGTGAATAGAAAGAAATTTATTTTCTCCATTAGAGAGTGTATGTCAGAACTCACATCAAAAGAGCACATTTAATGGTAAAGTATTCCAAGTTGTCCTTTTGAGACTGGAAACAGCAACAACAATAAAAAATATGCTTTCTATGGATACTAGCCAATGAAATGAACAAGACAATTAAATCAAAGGCCTAAGTATTGGATAAGAGTAAACAAAACTGTTATTATTACAGATGACACGTTTTTATGTATAAAATTCAGGAGAATCAACAAATACATTTTGATAAATAAGTACAATATGTAAATAAATGAACTTGGCAAAGTTTGATACATAGCAACAAATAAAAACTATTTTCTATCTGCCAACAAAATTTATAAAATTATCAAATGGGCTGTGTCTATCATATATAAAGAACTTCTCTATAAATCAATAAAAAGAAAAAAAAGATAGAAAAATGGACACAAGACCTAGGAAACTACATCTTCATAAAAGATGTATCCAAATGAGTAATGAAGCTCAACATCATCACTTACAACAGAAGTAAAGTTAAAACCACAAGGTGATACAATTAAATACACATCAGACTGCCTAAAATTTTTAAAAAGTAAAAAACCCCTGCTATATGAAACATTCATACACTGCTGTCAGGAGTGTAAATTGGTCACAGCCACTTTGGAGAACAGTATAGCATTTTTTTTTAGTGTTGAAGATATGCGTATTCAAATATGTACCAAGAGACACATAGATACAGGAAAGTTCATAAATGCATCATTTTTAATAGATCTAAACCAAAAATAAATCAAATGTTCATCAATAATAGAATGGGTAAATAACTTAATGATCATGAAATAGTGAAATATACAATGAGAAGATTAATGAACTATAGCTACCCATAAAACCTTGATGAATATACCAAACGTAATGTGGATAAATAAAGCCAGACACAAAAGAATAAAGTTTACACGAAGTTCAAAAACAGGCAAAGCTCAACTATCATGTTTAGGGATGAATATGTAGGTATTAATGTAGATTAAAGAAAATTTTACTTTAAAATCACAAGAGTAGTGATCTTTGGGGGAAAGAATGGTGCTGTGATTGGGAAGGCATTTGTTGGAGACAAGCGAGGTTTTGGGGAGCATGCTAAAATTTGAAGTGCTTGCTGATTACACATGCATGTTTTTATAATCACTCATTGAGCTCTTGTGTATTGTGTCATTGATACTCTCTTGTGTGTGTATATTTTATAACCACAATAATTAAAGCATATAAGGATAAACAGTTGAAACTGTCAAGCGCCTTGTGGTTTTAACTGCACGTCAGGTTGCCTAAAGATCACAGAGCATATCCCTACAGCCCTCTCCTCCACCCACGTTTTTCTGGAGAAAAAGAAGTTTCTTCCTCTTTGATCTCCCAGAAACCTGATAGCATCTAGTCTCTCCCTTGCTTTTCTTCCTGAAATTTGACTTAGTTATCTAATGTTCTGTGAACATGGACTGCCACTTAAAAATTCCTCTTTTCTTGTCAAAATATGGGGGCTGGTATGTTATACCTTGTTTAAACTGCTCATGCTTCTACAATGTAATTGAGCCACCCCCTACTGATTGAAAAGGACCAAACGGACTTGAACTTCCAATTGTCAGAGATCATGCTTTAAGGCAAAAAGATGCCCGACACACTTTCTAAAACACAGAAGACCATACTTTCCATGTCACATGTAGGCTATGATTCTATGTATTTGCCATTGGACCAGCTTAATATACACTTTTTCTCATGCATTTCTATACACTGGAATTTGGAGAAACCCAAGCTCAGAGGATAATCACTCAGTACTATACCTCTGACCCACTGTCATGCAGACTCTGAAATAAGCTACAGAGACACCTGTGGGAGGTGGGAGGAGGGTTATATATCTGATGTCTCTTACAACATTCACAGGTTCACTGTGTAATGACGTGACTGGTTCTACAGGCCTTGGAATCTTAAAATTTTGAGAAAGATATAAAAACACATATCCTATGGGTTAATGTATGTATCAAATAGCCATACCAACCATCGTAGAAAGATCATAGGATTCAGAATATATGGGTTCAAATTCTGGCCCTGCCTCCTTCTGGTATGTAATCCAGGACCATTTTCTCTGGGGACCTTAATTCCTTGTTTCTACACTGATGGTGGCCACTATACAAAATAATTCAAATTTAAGTGTTTAGCTGTTTCTTGGGATATGGAGTCTATTGTAGGTGCTCAATAAGTCCTGACTGAGTGTTCACAGTAAGGTCAAAAACAATACATGCAATACATTGGGAAAATATTTTAAAGGAAAGAAACAATATTTTAAAACATATCTCAAGAGGTGACTGATGCCTAATTTGATGATTGTATTTTCCTTTTTCAAAATGCAGAAGAGGAAGATTAGAAATGGAATGCATGCCGCTGTAGCCTGGAGACCATTCCTCTTAAGTCCCTTTAAGAATTCTCTCCCTGCCCAGTGTACCAGCGGGTTCTGGAGACAGCTCTCTCCTCTTCCAATGATGCAATGCTCTCTTCTCACTCTTACAGACCCTCCTTCCTTGAGTCACCATCTGCATATTGGTCCCATCCAAATCCACATCTTCAGCACCTTTGCCCCTCCTGAGCTCCAAATCCCACATGTCATAAAACAGACTCTTCCTATATTCAGTCTGTAGTTCTTTCTCTTTGAAAAGAATATTTTAATGGCTTTGAGAATACTTAAATGCTGATTTTGATAGCACACTTCAACCTATGCTATATATATCCCAGAAGCCGGTCAACCAGAGGTCACCTGGAAGGCTCCTTGGCTTCCCCTGGTGCTTTGAGGAATTGAGTTCACCTAGAGTTATGATTGGTTCTAAGCCTCAGGCAGTAAATGTGTAGCTGTCTACATAGACATCTATTTTAGTTCTTCAGTTATTGCCATAACAGAGTCTTCTGTACTTGCAGTGGGATTGTTGCTAGTATAATAATCCTGTCATACACAAGTTTTAATTCAATTTAGAAAGTCAGTTTTCTATCAGAGAGAAGGATATCACTGAGTTCCATTGAAAATGTAATTAAATATGTGGCATTCTAACCTCATAAAGACTTAATTCACTTGACTTAGATTTGTACTCCAGTCCCCCCAAATAATTTCTATCCAAATAATTGGTGTTTCCTTGGAAAATAGTGATGGAAAAACTGTTCATCACTTCTGCCCCAGTCACTCATTTATTTCAAAATATTTATGGAGCTCCAGGCACTAGGCTAGTCACCGAGAATCTCTAAGTATATGAAAAACTCAAGTGACTACAAGAATTCAATCTAGTGTTGTGAATTGGGGCAGTGAGTGGGGGGGGGGGGTATTTTGCACATTAAAAGAAACTGTGTGATTTATAATAAAGATATTTTTCTCCCTTATCCAAGTCTTTTGTAAAACTATTCTACATGTTTCCATTTTTCTCTCACTCTTCACATCACTGCAAATTGTCTTTGACCTCCACACTTCCCTGATAATGCTCCAGCCAAGTCCACCAATAACTTATTTACTTCTAAAAATTATATGGATGCTTATTGGTTTTCAATTTTATATTATTTCCTTGAAATGTACTACCCCTGACCTCATCTTCATAAACGATTCTTTTTCCTTGGTTTCCTTGGTGGTAATTAATTCCCCCTGGTTTTCCTCTCTGGCTAGTTCTTCTTAGTTCCCATCCAAATCACAATTGTTATATTTCTTCAGTGTACAAACCTCAGCTCTCTTCTCTTTTCATGCTGTACACACTTCCTAAGTAGTTTCATCTATCAGTTACCAGCTCTTTGGTGGTTGCTTCCCAGTACCCATCTGCAGTCTAGATGTCTTTCTGAAGGCAAACCCACCATACAAGATAGATATCTCTTAGATATCTCAAATTAATGTTTCACAGGCAACCTAAACTCAACACGAAACCACACTCGGTACTTTCTCCCCTGAAGTGGTTCTTTCTACTGAGTTCCCTACCTCAACCAAAGTTATCACTGCCTCCCAAGTTCTCAGGACAGAAACCTGTGTATCATCCTTGTGTTTACATCTATCTGGCTCCCGCACCCAGATAGTCATCTGTTGATTTTATCTTCTAATAATTGACAACTTTCTCTACTTTTCTCTATTCCCATAATGATTTGCTGCATTCAAATCTCCACTATCATCACTGTAAGTCCCCGCCTCCATTGCCCTTAATAAAATGTAAATTCTTAACTTAATCTTTTATAAACTGACCTCTGCTTATTTATCCAGTCTATTTTTAATCAATTATCAATATTGGATTTTGTGCATTAACAATTTGTTCTATTAGCAGTTCTCCCCGAAATCTGTTCCTTCCCTTCTGAAAAGAGAAATTGTGAACTCTTTCCTTAAACTAAGGAGGCTTCTTCTGCCTTATCCCTTTTCCTACTCACTGGGACCGAACTCTCCTTGTGAACTCTGGAAGGGTCATGCCCTTAACAAGGAAGATGCCCCTCATACATGCTCTGATCATATATTGAGTTTACCACTTATGGGTAGTTTATTGTAACTGCCCATTACCTTTCTCCCTGGAGTGCATAAACTCTGTCCTGGTCTTGATTGTATTTCAAGCTCTAACACAGGCCTAGAACATTTTTTTTTTAAACATCTTTATTGGAGTATAATTGCTTTACAATGTTGTGTTAGTTTCTGCTATATAACAAAGTGGATCAGCTATGTATACATACATCCCCATATCCCCTCCCTCTTGCATCTCTCTCCCACCCTCCCTATCTCACCCCTCTAGGTCATCAAAGAAGCACTGAGCTGATCTCCCTGTGTTGTGCAGCTGCTTCCCATTAGCTATCTATTTTACATTTGGTAGTGTATATATGTCAATGCTACTCTCTCACTTCATCCCAGCTTGCCCTTCCCCTTCCTCGTGTCCTCAAGTCCATTCTCTATGTCTGCATCTTTATTTCTGTCCTACCCCTAGGTTCATCAGAACCTTTTTTTTTTAGATTCCATATATATGTGTTAGCATACAGTATTTGTTTTTCTCTTGTGACTGACTTCACTCTGTATGACAGACTCAAGGTCCATCCACCTCGCTACAAATAACTCAATTTTGTTTCTTTTTATGGCTGAGTAATATTCCATTGTATATATGTGCCACATCTTCTTTATCCATTCATCTGTCAATAGACACTTAGGTTGCTTCCATGTCCTGGCTATTGTAAATAGTGCTGCAATGAACATTGAGGTACATGCCTCTTTTTGAATTGTGGTTTCCTCAGGGTATATGCCCAGTAGTGGGATTGCTGGGTCATATGGTAGTTCTATTTTTAGTTTTTTAACTAAAAATACTGTTCTCCATAGTGGCTCTATCAATTTACATTCCCACCAACAGTGCAAGAGGGTTCCCTTTTCTTCACACCCTCTCCAGCATTTATTGTTTGTAGATTTTTTGATGATGGCCATTCTGACCCGTGTAAGGTGATACCTCATTGTAGTTTTGATTTGCATTTCTCTAATGATTAGTGATGTTGAGCATCCTTTCATATATTTGTTGGCAATCTGTATATCTTCTTTGGAGAAATGTCTATTTAGGTCTTCTTCCCATTTTTGGATTGGGTTGTTTGTTTTTTTGTATGTGTGCTGAATAGTGAATGAATAAAAGTGTGTCCAAAATACCACTGGGAGCCCAGAGGATGGAGTAGTTTATTCAGCTTTGGGAATGACTATATGTCATAATATGTCATTTGTCATAAGAAATGACATTAGAACTGGTCCTTGAAAGGATGTGAAGAAAGATACAAATTGTTTGTCTATCATAGAACAAGAAACCTCAGTTATGTTTATTCTCATAATGGAATAAAGTAAAATGCAGCTGATCTGGTCATTCCTGCCATCCTTCTATTTCCAATGATATTCTTTCCTGAGATGATATTCAAATTAGATATTAGCACTAGCCACCATATAAAACACATTGATTCTCACTATGGAAGAAAGCGACCTAATTGTGAAGGGTGCCCACTCTCCAGACCAATACTTTGGTAGTTGATGAAGTCAGCTGCAAATAAGACATTAAATTAGTATTATTTCAGCTCATACATTTAATCAAGCAGAGGTCAGAGAACAAAGAGGGGCTGGGGTGACCGTGAAGCTCAGGACAGAGGATTATTGTACCATAGCTTCTCAATCACGTGGATGTTTCTCCTTCAGTTCTTGTGTCATAAAACTGGTGGGCCTGGGGCTGCCTTTGGATTACAGTCCCTTGAAGTGATAAACATGCTGTTTCCCTGAGATTTGCCCCAGGAGATAAACATTTCCGATGGATTTTTCTGACAAAGCCAAGAAAGCTAATAATTGCCATGTCAGGCAAAGAAAAAAAGTGAAAACTAATTCAGTGTGATCCCTATGAAAGAGGGAAAAAGAGCAAAAGATGATTCACAACTGGAAGCATGAATTGTCAGAGCTCTTTGAGGATTTTTTGAATAAGCACTTCCACCAGGTTATAAATAATGACAACAGACAGTAATTTGCATGGATTAAGGTTGTTAACATTGATCAATTTCTGCATTTTAAAATACTCCCAAATTCTTGATTAGGAGTGTCTCTTTGTAGTGAAGGATTGATAGTGGGAGTAAAAGAATCTGATGAATTTAAAACTCAGATGAGAGAAAGCAAAGCCGTGCAGATCTAAACTGAGATACCATTAGTAGTTCCCATAAATCAAATCATGTTTATAGTAAGGATACAGCTGAATTACCATCTGGACTTTTTAACCTCGACATTTATTTCCGAATCATTCCCTAATATTGGAAGTAAACTTAACCCTTCCTTTCATCTCTAGGGTTTGCCTTGATGCCAGTTTTCTTTGAGAAATGATCTGATTTTTGATGGGGACAGAATGTCATGTGTGGCATAAGGTTGGAAGAACCAGAGAAAGTCTTGCGTAACATTAAGCTGTAAAAGAAAGAAAACATTCTTAGCTTTAAAACCACATCAGCTGAGAAGAATTTAATGTCAGTGGGTAGGGGGAAGTGGGAAATTTGTATTCCAACTGCTTAAGTTTGGGGCATTTTTATGTATGTAATTAAATCGATTTCAAAAAACCTCTGTGTAGCTATAGACAAGGTTGACAACAAATATAGAAAGAAATCCACATGGATTTTCTAAAGCTCTAATTGAATGACTAAATAATTTTAATCAAGTCACTTATGCCTAGAACCCTTTTGGGTTCTTATTTTTCTTTTTAGTTTTCTGCTGGCAGCGCTTATAGTGATAGAAAGAGAAAGCCCAAATTCCTATCCAAAGTCCTCTTTTCTTTTAAATTCTAGATTTTTAGACTTTGCAAGACAACACTAATCAGCTGCTTCAGTAATCAATAGCGTCCTGAGCATGAATCAAGTAGCTCAAATTAAAAAAAAAAAAAAAAAACAGAAGAGACTTGGGGTGGGTATGGGGGCAGGGATGGTGGGAAGGTAGGGACTGAACAGCAGGTGGGATGCTTACCCTTTATCTAAAGAGACATGTGGTATGTCAATCCTGTTTGAAACAAATTTGAAACCAGATTATGGGAAAGCATCTCATTGCTTATTGAGATAGTCATCATTATACTTAGTAATAAATATGTATTGCTTTAAGGACAAAGACTTTTATGACTGAGGGGAAGTTTGTAGAATACAAGGTCATGGAATGTAAAGGCAGAAGAATACAGACTTAGGAAACAGAAAAATCTAAGTTCAAATTTCAGCTGTCACTTACTGGTAGAACAAAGTTGGGCAGGTTCTTAAGTTCTCTTGAGTCAAAATTTTTGTTATGCAGAAAATGATGATCACAATATCTACTTGGCAGTTTTAATATAAAGCCTAAATGAAAAGCAATGTAGGTAATTACTTGGTACATGGTATGTGTTAGTTATCATTGTCTATGTAAATACGACATTTTTTGAAATGTGTTTTTTACTGCATCATAGGAAAATGGCCAGATGGATTTTTACCAAAATTAAAAGGTGTGTGTCTTAAAATATACCCCATGTAGCATGTGTAAAATTCACATCTGAGGGGCTTAAATGACCCCCAGAAAAATGAAGAAATGATGGACCAGAAACCTATAGTTTCATATGTGAGCCTCAAACTGTAAGTCAGAATGGCCTGTGGTCCAAAGAGAAGGTTCCAACATAGCATTCAAGTGACTGTCCACTCAGTATATGTACTGTGTTCCAGGGCAGTTAGCATTTTACTGATGGTTAATAATTTTCCTTATCAACCCCAGGGGATAGTGGATAGGTAGTGATTTAACACAACCAAGTACAGAACTTTTCCATTTACTTTACTATACACCTGGGAAGATTATTAAGGAGAAAAATGATTTTTTTCTCTAGCATATTAACCCCAGAATTTTCCCACTGTGGATTTACAACATCTTACTTTCTAACCCCTTCACAAAAAAATTTTGAGTTACTGAAATGCTGGCACTTAAGGTGCCAGGGTGGAAATCAGAACATTTTTCCTACCGAGAAGGGGTTCCTTCCAAGGCATTTGGTCTGAATATTGTTTGTGCAAAATGACTGGCCCATCTGTAATTGACTGGTTGGAAAACAATCTGAAATTAATGTAGAACCGTGAGTCTAATTCATGTCTAATTGGAGCCAAATCTTAGGAGCAAAGAAAGATAATCATTTCAGACCTGGGATCTTTGAAATTTAGGCTGTCCTCTTCTATCATGATTCAGCTCTGATCTCATGGTTAACATCTTTCTCAGAAGTTCAGCATTTCTAGTGCCAGGAGAAACAAAATGTGTACCCTTTAGAAAAATACATTCTTTTCCTGTATATAGCTCTCTCTCTATGTCTCTCTCTCTCACCTTCAAATTTTAAATGACTGTAGTGTAAGGAATAGGACATGCTTTTTCTGATTTTATATGTAAACTGGCTCACTTGTCACTACCAGCTGTATTCTGTCAGTGCCATTTATAATAAGTATGAAAACTTAAATAACAAGGAATTTGGTCAAAAATAGAAATGCCCTATTAAAGATATTTAACTGAGGAAAATTCTGCTTAATCTACTCCATTTCATTTTTAAGTTGCTGTTTCCTTTCCTTTTCCTCATAAATAAGAAAAATTTGGCTCAAAACTTGGCTCATGAGATTGTGAAGAGAGTTTATCCTACATGGAACTCAACACACGCTGATCAGGGAATTTCTTTCGTCTGAGGACTTTCTTTAGGAAAGAGGAATTAGTTTCTTAACTGCTTTCAAAGTTGCCTTGATAAGTTTCTTTGTGTCATTATATCTTTCATTTTGAGTTGAAGGTTTTTCACCCAGCCCTTATTATAGATGACCTAACATTTCGTTCTGGGGCTTATGCCAGAATCCTTTTCCTTTAGTTCCTGGCAAGGTTGCTGCCATTTCCTATCTCTCTCCTTCCTGAATTTACCTAAACTGAAGTTCCAGGCTTTTGTTGAAATGCTTTTCTCCCTTCCGCTCTTGTGTGCCCTGTGTCACATTATCTGCAAAAGGTTGCAACCAACTTCCCTTCACTGTGGACACAGGAAGGGGAAATGAAGAGGAGAGAAGTTAGTGATCTGTTTCTAGAGGTCAAGGGTGTGGGGAGGGTGAATGTACATTTTTCAATAGCTTTCACTGCAGTGTGTGCTTTCCTTTGTTAACTAACCTTTGCTATTGTGTTGAGAAGCCTTTTAATAACTGCCAGCAGAATTGACTAAATGGCAATACCAAGATGAAAAGGACCTGGTAAAAAATTATATGTGCACAGTTGCCTGGACATATACATAGCAAATACCTACCTGTTTCTGGAGGGTGTAATGTGCCTGTGACTTTTCTCAACTATCAGAGACAGTATCAATTTTATTGTATTCAATCCTCACAGTACCTCATTAAAATGAGTACTATTTTCATCATTTTACGAGTGAGAAAACTGAACACTGAGACTTAGGAATGAGTGGTCAGTTGCCAAAAATCACACAGCAAGAGGCAGAGCAACCATTCAAAATGTATGTCCATCCCTGCCCTTTTCAATCTCTCATGCTGCTATAATGTACAAGCACACACACTGCTGACATGGAAATCAAACTTTCAATCTAGGACAACTTTTCTCCATCAAAAGGCAGTGAGTTTTTTTTTTTGGTTTTTTTCTTTTGCATTTAAATTATTCTCTTTTCGTGACAGGCTAATTAATGTTAGCATATTTCCATTCTTACATCCCAGAGATATTTGGACAATGGCTCTCAAGGTGCCTGCAGATCTTTCAGTTGCAACCTGTGTCTTTTCCAGACCTTAATTTCGGTAATTAGTCTCCTCTGCTCCACCATCTCTGCAGGGCTGATGGTAGCCCTGTGACTCTTCCTTCCTGTTTATGGTGATTACAAATGGGGCCTCAGAGTCACATAAGAGGGGGCACCCCTGCTCCAAATGGGTCTCAGGATTCAGGAGTGCAATGCCTGGCATGGTTAGGGGACAAAGGATATTTAACACAGCAGCCTAGCGAGCTTGAGCTTTTCAAGACAATTAAGAGGATGCTTTGGAAAGTGCAAAAGTAGATTAATGAATATACAAATGCCTTTGATTTATTATTATCACTCTTAAGTGTCAGAATTAATGGAATAACACATCAAAGGTAGTGTCCTCATCAAGGAGGGAGGGCTCCATAAACAGGAGTAGTGGAGAGAAAGGAATTAGACATGGTGAAGAGGTGTCATAACCAACCCCAGTGCCTGATCCAGGTCTGTAGAAGCAATCCTTCAGTCTGAGCATTCTCTGTGGTCAAGCCCAAGCATTGGGGCCAGAGTTAAAGGAAAAAAAGAAAGAAAGAAAGAAAGAAAGAAAGAAAGAAAGAAAGAAAGAAAGAAAGAAAGAAAGAAAGAAAGAAAGAAAGAAAGAAAGAAAGAAAGAAAGAAAGAAAGAAAGAAAGAAGAGAGAGAGAGAGAGAGAGAGAGAGAGAGAGAGAAAGAAAGAAAGGAAGGAAGAAAGAAAGAAAGGGAGCGAGAAGGAGGGAGGGAGGGAGGGAGGAAGGAAGGAAGGAAGAAAGGAAGGAAGGAAGGAAGGAAGGATGGAAGGAAGGAAGGAAGGAAGGAAGGAAAGAGAGTATGGGTGAGATAAATAGAGAAGCCAGTAAGGACACAGGCAAGTAATCTTCTGTATTTACTGTAAAGGTAGAAAGCTGTTTTCTCTGTTGTCCAGTTCAAGGGCACATAGTGAAAGTATTTTATAGAGGAAAATGAAACAGCTAGAGGTTAAGTGGGTAGCTGGGAGGAGTACCCAGGCTTTCCGGCTTCTGGTCCAGTCCAGCTGTTCTTCCTCTTCATCCTGGACCACACCCCAGACTATAGACTGAGGCATCCAAAGAAAGTAAAACTAAACAAAACAGGCAAACCTTTATGCAGCCTTAATCAAAGCAACTCAAGGGGGCATTCCAGAGACATTAACCAGATCATGGCATAAGGGTCATATTTTCAAGTCAAGGAGTATCACAAAACACATATTGATCTAATTTGGGTTGTTATAAGAAGTGGAAGAGTAAAAAATTTAAAGGGTGTGTATACCTGAAACATTTAAGAATGCGTTGCTCTCCAAAGCTAAATTGTTAGTGTAGCGGAGAGCTTACACTTATCAATATCATTTTTATCTTCTATTCTTAACTTCTTTTTTATGTTACATCCTTAACTTTCTCATTGGATGAAGGAAACAAAAAACAAAGGCAAAGATTTTCCTCTTACATTAGAGTCAACATATACCCACTTTAGAAAATTTAGAAAATAAACAAACATATCAGGAATAAAAAGAAAAACTTGCTATAAATGTCGACATACCCATACTTTGGAGTGTTTGAGTGGTGGGGTGGTAAACAACAGTCACTGTCAGCTGCATTTGAACAGACCTAACTATCCAATTAGTTGGTCTAATCCCAACTCTGCCCCTTCATATCAGTGGGTCTCTGGGAGAATTATTCCCTTCATGTGTCATTATCTCCATTACAAAATGGAGTTATTAAGAGTACCTATATCGTAGAATTGCCTGAGAGGAGCAAAAGCTGTGTATTAAGTGTCTGGCATGGCAGCACTTAGCAGGGTTTATTAAGCACAAACTATTTTTCCCAGACAGTGGGCTCATCTTCATACACAGATTATCAAGTCATCTGAGGAGGAACTCAATTTTGATCCTCCAACCCAGAATAAGAAGAAAATAAGTATTGGCTATAATTATTGCCAATATTTTTCCCAGAGATAGTTCCCAAAGTCGAGGTCACAAAATATGCATAATTTTTCACATTTAAATGTAGTGTTGTAGCATAAATCCTACTGTTTATAAACACTCAAATATTTTTGGTATCTGCAAAATACTCCAATATAATACATTAAATAGTTTACTTAAGTAATCCTCAACTATTGTAATTTTACATTTTTAAAATTATATTAAAACTGAAGAGAGCATTTTTATTCATCAACTTTTTAAGGCATTTTAGATATTCACTCACTTAGAATAAAATTAGTGGATCAACACTTAGGTATACTTTTAAGGTGTAGGTTGCATATTTATGAATTACTTTACACATTGTGGACTTGATAATTTTACTTTCTTGATATGGAAATAGACTGAATAGAAATTTAGAACTCTGCCTCCAGCTTAAATAGTATGCTCTTATATCATTAAACAGTCCAAACCAAATAACCCCCAATTTACCATAGGTAAGTCAGTCAATGCTGAGAACTTACAGTGCATTTTATCATAACATTGGGCTTTGCATATGCATAACAGTTAAGTCCAAAAAAGCTCACTTAGTACATAACATTTTATAACAGAAGCATTTACCAATTGTTCTCAAAAACTAGATATTGGTAAAAAAAAATTATGGAGAAGTGGATTCAAAATTTTAAATGGGACAAAATCTCTGCTTCCTCAAGCTCACCTGTCCACCAGACAGCAGCAGCCAAGTTTCCCATGCCCTGATAGTAGGTGTATCTAGTGGACTCATTAACGTGGGGTTTCCAGAAGGCAGGGTGAAGGCTGGTAATGAAGACTGGAGAATCAGGTTATAATAGGTCTTTTCTGTGAAGCTGTGTGTTACACATTAAGAAACCCGGGAGGCATCTCCCACACTTCCCTCTGCCTCGTTCCACACATCTGTTTAACCTGGTTTTGGTTTCTACCTTCAATGTGTCCCTCAAATCTTTTACCAACACCACATTCCACTTCTGCATTTTAGCTCAGACCACCATTACCCTGACATCATTTAGAAGGCCAACAAATGTAGCCAAAGGACAGTGAGCTATAAAAATTCAACCGAGGGTAAGATTGAGACTTCCTGTAAGGAAACTAAAATCTATTATGAAAGACATCATTTAAAGTCCTTGTTAGCTATAGTAACATTCCTTAAAATCATGTGTTTTGTGTTTTTCAGCAGATTAGGGTGATTTAGGTCAGTTGGAACAAGGACAGTCCCCAGGGAATGTCTTTTGTTGGTCCCCTTACTTATAGTTAGATTTTCCTTTTGAAAAAATCTGTTTCATTAAATATTTATACATTACTTTTAATGTTTGTGTAATATTTGATTCAAATGATTGTATCATGATTTACTATAAGTTCACCCATATTTGAAACCTTAGTTTTGTTTTTTGTTTTCCTAATTTTGACCTGTTATAAACAACACTATGGTGGATATATTTCTAGGTATAACATGATGAATCTTCATGATTATTTCCTTAGGACAAATTCTTGGAGAGAGAAATGATGAGTGCAAGATGCCTTCCAAAAATATCATACCAAGGTTCATTGCTACAAATGAATAGCTTATGATCATACATATGTGTAATACATATGTACATGTACACATATAAATACATCAACATATAAGCCAATGAGTAGCATATGTATGTTCATACAAGCACATTTTTATTTTAATTTTTTAGTACTAAGGAAATTGAATTTTTATAGCTCTCAAATATTTCACTAGGAAAAAGAAAAAAAAATCCTGGCTATTATAACAATAAATATTCCAGGTGAAATTAGGATATTTTATCAAGTCCCTAATCTCAAATGATTCTGGAGTATTAATTGGAATTGTACTATCTTTATGAATTAACTTGTGGACAATTGGCATTTATATAACATATGGTCTCTGTATTAGAGCATTCCGTGTTTCACCATTTATTAAAATATTTTTAAGTGTCATTCAGGAAAAGAATTTGTAATTTTATTTAAGTGGATCTTAAGAAGGCTTATTGATACAAGTATTCCTAGACATTTACACTTTTGATTTTATAGTAAATAGTAGATTTCTAAAATATTACAGTCCAACAGGTATTGTTGCTCAATAGGTAAATATTTATTTTCTTATCTTGCCTTTATAACTGACCATTTTACAGAATTCTCTCATTAGGTTCAGTAGTTTTTCTTTTCCAGTTATTTCTCTTGGATTTTCCAGCTAGATAGTTATTATAAATGGTAATAACTGCTTTCTTATTCCATGTGTATATTTATTTTTTCTTGTTATGTTGCATTTGTTAGTATTTTAAGAACAATAATACAAATAACAGTAACAGTTGGAATTTCTTTTCCTGATTTTAATGGGAATGTCTGTAGTGCTTTACAGTTGGGCATAATATGGGCTACTTATTTTATTTTAGCAAAATATTATCATACTAAAGAAATATCATTTGATCAACATAATTTTTGAAAGTTTTATGCAAAACATATGTTGAACTCTATCAAATGCCTTTTGGCAGATTTTGAAACGAATAGATGGAGTTTCCTTTTTGATATATTGATGATATAGCATATTAATTGATTTCTTTACATTGAATGCTTCTCATATTTACACAATAAACCCTAATTTATCATGGAATATTATCATGGAATCTTATAACTAATATACTGCAATACTAGTATTCTTTAATTATATAACATTGATTTCCATTTAGTGTGAGAGTAATTTGTTTTGGTACTGGGAATTGTCACCTCCTGATAATAACTATAAAGCTTTCTATATATTTCTAATCTTTGGAAAGTAACATAATAAGTATCTATTTCTCAAGTTGTGAAAGACTTATATGTAATACTATCTAGGCTTTATACCTTTGTTGGACATACAGTAGACATTAGATGCTGTATTTTGACAAACTTTAAAGTTTCTTCCTAAGTTTTTAGTCAAAATGTTTTCTGTCTATTCTCAAGTAAATTTGTGTATTTTAGTTTCCTTGTAGAAAAATCATTTATTTTACCAAACTGTTCAAATTTGTCACCACTGAGTTGAAATAATATTTTCTTATAAAATGATCTATTGATTCCTTTCGTAGATACAGCATTTAAAAAAAATATTTATGTGGGTTTTCTGTCTTCCTTCTCAATAATAGAGATCTGTTCAAGAAACTGTTCTCAGATTTTATTGACCTTCTGAAAGAACCATTTCAGATCAATCCATTTTTACTGCTCTTCTAATTCATTAATGTATGCTTTCATCTTTATTATCTCTTTCTTTAGATTTTATTATTCTTTTTCTTGATTCAGTTTAATCTATGATTTATTTATCACTTTTTAAATTTTTTTGTTTAATAAAAGCAAATAACTTGGATTTTTCCCTACCTGTTCAATATGTCCCTCTTACCTACAAACATTTATTCTAGGCCTGGAGGTTAATATTCTATTTAGACCACCACCCACTGCATTTTTGACCTTTACAGTGAACTGGCTTGACATCACTTCACCCTCTCTACAGTCTGACTTCCTTTACTACATGTAGGGAGAAGGTGAGTTTGAGGGAGATGGCTGTAGGATTATTATAATCACTTTGAACACATAGAGTGTTGGTCAGAATCTCTCATTTCTCCAGTTGTTAAATGTCTTTGGCTTTTAAGCATAAGTAGTAAATACCAGAAATAAAGAACCCAGGTTCTGGTACTATGAAGAAGAGCTTATTTCACCACTTTCTATTCCTTTGACTGGACTCTATCCTAGACTGGCTATTCACATTCACAACCACAGCCTTCTTTCTCCCTTTCCAAGAATTAAACCATAAATACAGTTTAATGCTACTAGCTTCTTAAAATATTTTGAATTATCCAGATCTTCAGGGGACAAATGGCAAGTCCTTTTATCCCCTCTCTTATCATAAAACCTTTTTTTAACCCCTGTAACTACTATAATCAGGCCTGGCCTGGTGGACTTGGTAAGATGGCCATTCTCAGAAGTCAGTTGTAAGATAAATCTCAAAACAGAAATGTGAATCCAGAGTAATTTATATACTGAACATGAAAGATAGCAGGTATGACAGAGAAGAAAAATAAATAAATAAATAAAGCCCCATCAGCCATGGAGCAGAATATAGAACATTCCAAACAACCTTTAAATTTATTTTATATTTAAATTAAATATTATATTTATATTGGGTAATTCTTTTCTCTGCATTAAATGCTGCTTAGTTACTTACGACTGAAAGGGGAAAAACATGTTAACAAAAGAATTATTGGATTGGAAACTATATCTCATCCTAAATTTATATTTTCCTCATTTGTTGATGACAAGGTTTATACTGTATTTTATTATTTGAAGGATTAATTTTATAGAAAGACTGAGAAAAAAAGGTTATTCAGGAAAATGGAAGTACTCAGGAAAACTACAAAGGGTGGTAAGAAGAAATAAGAGTTGGTAAAATGAGTGCAGCTTAGGTGAAAAGAGAGTGGGGGAAGAAGCTACATCTTAGTGACTTGTGTCAAAACCTAGGTAACTTTTGACCCTTTTTCAGATCACAAAGCCCCTGTCTGAGCAGGTGTGGAACCTGCCACACAGGTAAAGTTCTCCTGGACTTAATTTTTTTTCCATCTTATGACAAATTGCCAGAGCAGATACCAACTTACACCATAATTTCCACATTATTGTTCAGTTTGGGACCTTGGAAGCCTGAACTTTCTTAGTCTTTGAAATGGCAAGGATTAATGATATCTACCTTAAAGCATTCAGGTGACTATAAACATGGAAGCTTCACCCCTAACTCAAACAGATTTGTAGCTCCTAAAAATACATTTGATCAGTTCTGAGTCCCTCATAACACCTATCGTGGTCTCTCCCTTATGCCTTATCAAAAATCACCTATTGCCTGGGAGAATAGAAATGGAAAAGACCCTCACCCTCATTAAGCCTTCTTATTCATTTCTCTGTTGTCTGTATCTACTCCACTAGAATAATTTTCCTAAGAGAGTCGATTCAGTTTCTCATCTCCAGCTTATCCCCAGTGCCTGAATCAACGTCTGTCACATAGTAAGGAATCAACAAATATGTGTTGAACAAATAATGAATGGAGTCATGGGCTACAGTACAATATTTTTTGTACAAACAGGCTGATTGCCAGGAAGGCAAAGTGTATTTGTCCTAAATAAAACATCACAGAGTTTTGAAAATGGCATTTCAATTTTTTAGTTACTCTTTAACTGTCCTATTTATTTATTTTTTTGTTTTAGTTTAACACAGCCTGTATCTTCAATGATAGGCCTGGTGAGGGCAAGGATATTTGGCTTCTATAATTACTTATTTCTCTTCCCAAGGAGCCCTGGAGTTCTGTCATCTGAACTAGTACACCAACCCACTATAGAGTAGAATGAATTTAGTTGTTTTTTCTACTTGTCATGAAGTAACCATTCCAAACTACCTTATTGGATTTACATTGAATATGGGCAAAATATTTGATCAAATCAGTTAATTCCTATATGAGTAATTGGGAGTATTTAACCAGAAGAAGAGATGAATACAGAGGAGGCAAAAATATCATCTTCAAGTACCTGAAAATCTGCCTTGTCATTTAGAAGAAAGTGTGGAGTGTGGCCTTGTTCAGTGTTGCACATATTTTATTGTCCCTTCCTATGACTCTTCCAGACAAGAAAGGGAGCAGGAATCAGCTCAGTATCATCAGTAACCTGCAATCAGATGGAACTGCCAAAGCCAACAGTCCTCCAGATATACAAAGTTTTCCAAAAGTGGAGCAATACAAGGAGAAGCTAAGTTGCTGTATGAATTTTCATCAATGTAGTAAGAATGACTTCTTCACTATGTGAGAAAAGAAATGACCCAGGTGTTCCTTTATTTGGATCCCAACTCTAAATTCCCAGGAATGTTGACTGAATGAGTACCTAAAATATATTTTTCATTCCCCAAGGGGTTAGGTAAGTCTAAGAAAAGTGTAAAACTTGCAACATGTCTTAAGGAGGTTGCCATCTGATGGAGGTATCCAGTATTAAGTGTAACAATGCAATGCAGGAGTTAAACGAAGGGACTTCAGAGTGTAGGGTTGTTTAGTACCATAATTTCCCATAGCAGTAAAATTGAGGGCAGGTGAGTGGTTTCTCTGGGCTAGCAGAATGTTCTCTGTTACATTAGTCCATGTATTCCTATTTGAGGGGCTCTGAGATGGGCTTTGAAACGTCAGGAATGTGGATCCAGGAATGTGAGTTCAACAATTGGTTGCTGTTGAACCCAATTTGTGGGCCTGATGCACAATGAAGCCAAACAAACTGAAAGGTTGGAGTTTGGAGCAACAAAAGGTTTATTGCAAGGGCCAAGCAGGGAGAATGGGAAGCTTGTGTTCAAAAGGACCAGACTCCTTTTTCAGGGAAGAGTGTTTAAAGGTAAAATTTGGGATGAGGGCTGCAGCATGTGTGACTTTCTTTTGATTGCTTGGTGGTGCAGTAACAGGGTGATGTCTCCAATATCTCAACATGCTGCTTCCAACCAGTCTGGGGTCTGTGTTCTTTTGGTCAGCATATAGTCACTATCCTCCACCTGAGTGAAGGTCTTAGTTTCCATAGAACAACTCAAAGATATGAATAAGATTGTTATTTATATTACTTCAGGATGAACTAGGAGGCTCTATTGTCCTACTAATTGTTTGAATCTGCTCTTTGGAACTTGAGGAAGTCTTAGAAGACCAAAGACTTTTTTTTTCCTACAAATAAGAAACAGGGGACATGGAGGGGCTTTTGTAACTGGGAGGTACCCCCAGGGTCCTGCTCAGTTTCATGGTCGCCAAAAGACCTTGGTTGCAAAGGGTCTTACAGGGATGGGTCTAAAAATCCTCAGAAAGAAATGGATGGATATTTGAGAACTGGATTAGACAGTCTCAGTTTTGAGTACTTTTAGAGTTTTGTAACTTTGCTCACTCCTGGGCTTAAATGGAGAGAAAGATATGTCACCAAGGTGAGC
The DNA here is from genome assembly GCF_028564815.1 of Eubalaena glacialis. NCBI lineage: Eukaryota > Metazoa > Chordata > Mammalia > Artiodactyla > Balaenidae > Eubalaena > Eubalaena glacialis. Next base: position 46,744,227 of record NC_083717.1, on the reverse strand, counting down.
ATTGAAATTTATAAGCAACCCCTTCTCAATTTATAGTTGCTTCTTGTTTAATATATAGTTTATTTCACTCCTAACATCTGCCTTGTGAGGAAGATATCATTATTTCCATTTTACAGATGAGGGAATTAAATATGAATATTCTTAGGATATAGCTCTTACCCTGATTAAAAATCCAACTAAAACAACTGGACTGTGAATGGAGTTTGGTGGTAAAATTTGAGATTGGGAAATTACACCAATATGTTAAGGTGGAGGGGTACACATGTGACTCTTTAGAATTATCTATTCTCTATAGATATGTTCTACTATCTATATATAAATAGATACATTCTACTAGCCTCTTGGAGGCAGTTGAGTAACCCCTGTGGTAGAAATCCTCTAGAATAGCTTCCAATGCCTCTTCTTCATAGTATTCATGCTCTTGTATCATCCTTTCCCTTTAAGTCCTTTAAGTAAGTTTGAATCTACTAATTCTTTCCTTATGAGTAGAATACAGCAAAAGTGATGGGCTGTCACTTCTAAGTTAGATCACAACAGCACAGTGACTTTTGTCTTGTCCTCGCTGGCTCTTTCTTTCAGAGCCCTTGCTCCAAGAGTCAGTGAAGACTTGAGGTCTGTCAACAGCCATTTGAGTGAGCTTGTACACAGATCCTTCTTCACTGAGCCTTGTGATGACTACAGGCCAGGCTTACATCTTGATGGCAACCTTGTGAGGGGCCCTGAATCAGACGTACCCAGCTAAGACTGATCCAGACTCCTGACTATGGAATTTATGAGATAATAAATTATGACTGCTTTAAGCTGCTGCATTTTGGCCTATTCATTACATAGAAAGAAATAATGAATACACCAATCATATTAAAAGTGAGATGTCTTTGGGACCTAGAAAAATTTAGGAAGATTTTGGGAAGAAGAGAGGTAGTTTGAATTCTAAAGACTTGAATAATAGAAAGCCTTGGATCGGTGTAGAAAATGTCGTAAATATACAAAGACACTCAGGCTAATTGACCCTGCTGTAGCTTAGCAGGGCAGGAGATGTTGAGCAACAAACATGGAGTAAAAGTTGATGCGAAATAATAAAACTTAAAATGGCTACTTGTCTACTTAGGGCAGTTGTTCCTAAATTTGTCAACTACAAGGATGCTTTCTTCTTCTTCACTATAGGAACCATATAAAACCAACCTTGTCACACTCTCACTTAAAACCTTTTAATGATGCCCTATTGCCACGCAAAAATGCCTAATTCTCCTGTGCATCACATTAGTCCCTCCATCACAGAGCCCCCGCCTGCCTCTTCAGATGCATCTCTTACCAACCTCTCCCTCAAACTTCCTGCTCCGAGCTCTCTAAGTGCATCAAAGTCTTTAACACCTCTTGCCCTTGTAGACATGATCTTGCTTTCCTGGAAAGTTCTTTACCACCTTCTTCAAAGGTTAACTACTCATTGCCTTTTACGATTCTGTTGAAGCATCCCACCAGCCAGGAAGTCTTTCCTTTCTGTGTGACCCCTGAGGAACAGTTGTAAATGACAATTGTAGAATATACCATGTTGTAATGACATCATCTTTTCATAGGTCTTTCTTCCAGCCCTTTCTCCCCATAGGCACTGAACTGAATTGCCCCATCATTTGAAATATTTTACCATGAAACCTGTTTTTATCATTTTCCTTTTTACTTAACCAAAAGTTTATATAGCTGCCCACTAGAGCTTAAGATCAGGATGAGTTAAGATCACGATACATTAAGATATACTGAATCTGTATCATCCATATCAAAAGCAGATTATTTCAACATTCCTGTAACTTTATAGAAATGAAGGTAGGGTTTCTGTTTGTCTGTTTAAAATATTTCAGTAGCTCAAAGACCCCCACTGGTGCTTTTGGGACCTCTGGGGCTCTTTGCAGGACCCTCTGATTTCTAGTTTTCCTCCCAGAATCTGTTGACCTTCTGTAAATTAGAAAGACAAAATAAAATTAAAAAACCCATACATAGGCTTCTTTTATATATGTCTCTTGAGTGAGTTCTCAGAAGTGCTGTAGCAGTGTTTTTCAACATATCAAAGCCTCTGCGGTATGGTTTGTTGTTGTTGGTTTCAATCAAACACAATTCAAACTACTATATTCATGCACCCCTTACATCTCATGGTTCTTCACATTTTTTGTTTAGCAAAAACTAATATAATATTACAAAAAGAAGATAGTGACCAAAATCTCCCTAAAAGAATGACAGATTTTGAAATCTAAGCAAGAATCAGAGACTGCCTGGTGCAATATCTTAGTTTTTATAGTGGTTAATAGCAATAATCTCAGTGACCTCATGCTCCGAGCAAGTTCCAGCCCAGGGGGTTTCTCCATTATATCACCAATCCCAAACCCCAACCAACATTTGGTCTACATGAAAAATGGAAATGATGTGGGAACTGAGACAAATCAATAATTTTCTATTTGTTAGGCAAAAGCAAATTGCCTCAATTTTGCTTCAACTTTCTAAATATTTGGGACCAATAATATTTCCACTTTAACAATGCAAATTTTAGCCCTAAGTCTCACTTCCTTTTGTCTGTATGAAGAGCCTACATACCAGATTTGGGGGTCAAGCAATGTGTAGCATTTGTATGGTGGTGTGCTGGCTCACATTTTCTCTGAGATCCTGCCTTCAGTTTTACATATTCCTTTTGTGTGTGAAATCATGGAGCACACCACAGCCTGCAGTTAAGCTGGCTGACAGAACATAAATTGAATCAGTTCCTGGGAGCAAGGATTCAACGCTGGAAACATCCAGCACATTCTGCTAGCAAGCCTTGTGCTATACATGCCTCAAGGGGATTTCCCCAGGATGTTGCTTTATAAGAGAAACATTTATAAAAACTACCCACTGTGCAAATCTGACATCAGTTAGTGGTTTCCATACAACTCGTAGGAGCATTGCACAATTCTGTGAAGAGAAAGCAGTGACGATCCCACAAAGAGACCTCCTGAGGGAAATAGGGGCCTGAGTATTCAGGAGGAAAACCCAAGTCTGTTGGATACAAAGGTACTGGGCTTCTGATTCTTCCTTTGCCTTCTTGCTCTACTTGAAAAAAGTCAGACCATGTGTCAAGATTCTAAGTATCCACGGAATCTTATTTTTCAAGGGTTCAAGAAAAAAGCAAACAAAAAAAATATGTTTTTCATTCCCCAAGATGTTAGGCAAGTCTATGAAAAGTGTAAAACTTGCAACATGTCTTAAGGAGTTTGCAATCTGATGGAGGAATCCAGTATTAAGTGTAAGAATGCAATGCAGGAGTTAAACGAAGGGACTTCAGAGTGTAGGGTTGTTTAGTACCATAATTTCCCATAGCAATAAAATTGAGGGCAGGTGAGTGTTTCTAATCAGTTTGGGCTGCTATAGCAAATTATCATAGATTGGATGGAATGAAGCATTTATTTCTCATAGTTCCAGAGGCCGGAAGTCTGAGATCAATGTGCTGGCAAATACATTATCTGTTGAGAACCCAGTTATTGGTTTGCAGATGGCCATCTTCTTGCTCTATCTTCAGATGGTGAAGAGCAAGAGAGAGGGCTAGCTCTCTTCCTCTTCTTATAAGGACCCTAATCCCATTGAGACTCCACCCTCTTGACCTAATTTCCTCCTAGATGCTCCACCTCCCAATATCATCGCAGTAGGGCTCTGATTTCAACATATGAATTTTGAGGAAGCACGAACATGCAGCCTCTAACATGTCCCCTTAGTCACCACAATCTATTCTTCCTTCCACTGTAATTGAGTTGGAGCTAAGCACATAGCAAAACTACATTCCCAGCTACCTTCTCAGCTAGAGAAAGTCAAAATCTAAGTTCTCCCCAGTGGAATGTGAGCACAGGTGATGTGTGTGTGTGTCTTCAGATGTAAGCCGTATGACTGAGGGTGTGGCTTCTCCCCACTTTCTTCTCCATCTTCACCTGCTGGAACCCAGGCAGGGTAGAACTATGCAGATATTAGGGAGGTCCTCAGATGACCACGTGGAGCCGAACGCTTACCAGCTGAAACGCTCACCTAGGTCTGTCATGAACAAGAGAAATATGTCACTAGATACTATATTTTGTGAAAAATCATAACCACTTTGCCATTTCCTGATGAATGTAGGAGTGAGCTAACATTTATATTGTATACCTATACCAATTAGATGCTTCACTGATTTGACTGAAAACTTCTTATAACAATTCTGCAAGGTGGATGTGATTATTCTTATTTTACAGATAAAGAAAATGAGTCTAAAGAGCAGTTAACCGACTTGACCAAGGTTGCACAGAAGACAGAAAAACGTCTTGGTGAGGAGTGGAATCTTGAGTCTCTTGACAAAGCCTGCCTATGTCACTCATTAGAATGTAACCATTAATCTTACAAAGCCTCATTTTCTTCTTCTGTAAAATAAGGATAATGATAGAACCTGTCTCATAGGGTTCTTGGGAGGATTAAATGAGATAATACACCTAAGGTGCCTGGAATATAGTTAGAGCTCCGTAGGTGCTGGTATCTTTTTTCCGGTGCTAGTAAGTGGTTGTGAAAAATTCAAATGTAAATCTCTGAAGCTCCAAAACTCATAATCGTGTCACCCAAAGAGCAAGCTCTGGTGTTTAGGTCTTGTTCTCCTCTGTGCTGCCTCTTTCATGCCTTTGGAGTATGTCTTCCCCGTCCTTCCACACCTATGGATGCTCTAATTCTAGTTTTTAAGGCCATGGGCAGATATTATATCTGCCACTGAAACTAACAGTGGTCATAAAGAAAATTCAGTTTCTTGCCATTAGAATGATTTTCCTCCATACCCAGGGAAAATATTTCATTCATTTAATACACAATGCAGTTACATAGGTTTTCCAGTCAAAATACTCCAACATGTATATTTTAAGAAATAGTTAAGATATCATACTTTCCCTTACAGGACTTTAGAGCTAAATGTGCAGCAGTATTTTGTCTGTTCTTTTGTTGTGTGTGTGTCCTGAGGTTACTTCTCTTTCTTCCTAAGTATTGATGTACTGGCTCTGCTGGTCCCTTTCCTGCAAGCACACAAATGTGGCCATGCAAAGACCTGCATATGAAATAATTCACGTCCCAAAACATAGATGCCCTTGACTGATATCAGTCTCCAGTTTAGTCTGTAGTCCTTTACCTTCCTAACAGAATGTTTATCATCATAAGTAAAAAAAAAATTACGAAGCCTTCTCATATTTCTCTAGAAGAGCCCCGTACGACAGAACTTTCTGCAGTGATGGAAATCCTTTATATCTGGACTGACCAATAAGGTAGCCAACAGCCACATATATCTTGGGGCTTGAGCCACATTGAGTACTTGAGGTGTGGCTAGTGGGACTGAGAAATTGAATTTTTAATGACTGCATATTTAATTTTAATTCATTGAAATGTAAATGGCAACATGTAGCTGGTGGCTTCTGTATTCACAACACATTTCTGAAGTCTAGATGAGCAATGTCCAATAGAAATGTAATATAAGTCACGTATGTACTTTTAAATTTTCTACTAGCCACATTAAAAAGTTAAGAAAAAGATTCAGGTGAAAGTTATTTTAACAATATATTTTGTTCTTATATCACCATGTAATCTTGTAAAATAAAATAAACAAGTACTTGACATTAAACTTTTGATGATGAAGTATTTAACATTGTTTTTTCATCATGTTGAGTGTATGGAAATATCTTTATATATTTTACACTCTCTGTATATCTCAATTCAAACTAGACAGATTTCAAGTGCTCACCAGACACATGTGGCTGGTGGTTACTATATTGGATACAACAGCCCTATCCCATTAAAATGTATACTTTTTAGTGGCAGAAGTGTGCCTTTTTCATCAATAAACCCCTTGCTCGCAACACCATGCTGGCCCATAACGTCTTTAATAAATATGTGTTTACTGACTCGCATGCACAGTGATCAATTCTCACTCTGGATTTACAGGTAAACCAAAGAATGCTTGCAATAATATATTAAGCTCTTCTACTAGCTCTCCTATTTAGAGTTAAATGTTTATTTTTACAACTACCTAACAAGAGCTATGAGTTTCCATGTGTATCACCAAGTGTAATGTTTTAGAGCAGGGATCAGCAAACTTTTACTGTAAAGGGCCAAATAGTAAAGATTTTAAATTTTGCAAGCCATACAGGCACTGTGGGCAACCACTCACCTCTGCTGCTGTAAGGTAAATGAAGCTATAAATGATATGTAAATGAATGAGTGTGGCTGGGTTCCTATAAAACTTTATTTACAAAATCAAGTAGTGGTCAGGATTTGGCTCTGAGGGCTGTATTTTGCCAATCTCTGCTTCAGAGTAAGGTCTGTATTTTAAATTTATTTTGTACCTCACACTTCTCCTATAGTACTACATAAACTAGAGGCACTTAATATATAAATGTTTAGTAAATATGAGAAAAAAATACTCTGCTTATGCATAAAACCATTAACTCATATAGTAATTTCTTCATTCACGAAACGTGTATTGCCTATTTAAATTGCTGCGTCCTCACTTTTGCAACATGCTAGACATGTAGTGAGTGATTAACAAATGTTTAATAACTAAAAAATAGATTAAATGGTCTGCTAAGGGCTGAAAGAAGCCAGAAAAACTTCAAAGAGGTGGTGACATTTATACTGAGTATTAAAAGTGAGTAGAAGTGTAGTGAACAAAACTGACACACACTCCTCAGTCAGGTGATCAAGGTCAACATAAATCATAAATCATGTCGATAAATCATGTATCATGTCAATAGTATGTACTCATGATGTGATGAAAGTAGTGCTTTTCTTCTGTGTTTTTCCTTTCAATAACTCATAACTGGGTTTTTATCATGTGAAGAACATCAGATAACTTTCAATATAGGAGCATCCTAGAAAATATCTGACCAGTACTCCTCAAAATGTCAAGGTCATCAAAAGTGAGAAAAGTCTGAAAGGCTGTCACCCTTAAGATTCGCCTAAGGAGACATGACAACCTAATGTAATGTGGTGTCATGGGTGGGATCCTGGGACAGAAAAGGAATATTATGCAAAAACTAAGGAAATAGGAATAAAGTATGAATTTTAGTTAGTAAGAACATACCAATATTGTTTCATTAATTGTGACAAATGTACCATACTAATTAATGTAAGATGTTAATAATAAGGGAAATTGGGTGTGGGATATATGGAAACAGTCTGTACTGTCTGCTTAATTTTTCTGTAAGTATAAAAGTGTTCTGAAAATATAGTCTATTTAAAAATAAATAAATAAAGAGCAGATACAGCCTCCCAGGTAGCAGGACTGGAGTGCTAACTGCAAAATGCCACAAAAAAAAAAAAAAAAAATAGGGTTCACCAGAAAGAAGAAAGGGGCACATCATTGCAGGTAGCATGAACACCATGTACAGAGACATGGTGACTTGGTGTATTCTGTGCCTTGCACTTCTTGTAACAGCCAGGGAGAGGCATGGAAGGTGTTGAGGTGGAGTGGGGTAAACATGAGCAAATTTATTTTTTAAAACTGAAGGGTAATGGTCAGATTAGGACCAGAGTATATTTCTTTTTGCAGTAAGGTAACATTTGTAGCATTAATCTCTTTTTCACTATTTAAAACTAATAAAAGCTATTTATTAGGTATTGAAACAAGTGTTTTAGTATCCTGTGGCTTTTGTAACAAATTACCACAAAAAAATGTTGGCTTATAAACAACAGGAATTTATCTCTTTCTTTTCACTATTTAAAACTACCTTCTAGGCTGAGTCATTTTCTACCAGCAGTGAGAGTCCCAGAAGAACTAAGATCGATTCATTCTAATTTTTTTTTCTTTTCTTCTGTTATTCAATTCCTGTTGTGATAATGGTATTGAGGAGTGAAGGCTTTGAGTGTCTAGAACTACGCTAATGAACTCGGTATGAAGTTTACACAGTAAACTCTAATATTCTCTGTTAATATCCCCATTGTATAGATGAGTAAACAGAGGTACAAGAGAGATTGAGTTACTAGTCCTAGGCCTAACAGGAAGAATCCAAATCTTTACACAACATGGTACGATTGTTGCCCTAACAAGTATTATTGTGATTAAAAGCGATACTCTTTTGTTTAAGTGAGAGATGATTACGGTTATTACTTTTGCTTTAAAGATTCTCATTACTGGATAAGTGAACCCACATAGATTTGTGAAAAGGAAACATGTCTAAACCAGGATACAGACCTGATACCCTAGCAGAAGATTTTGAAAATATGTCACCCTAGGTCACCAGATGGTGCAATGTTCATCTCAGTATTGATGACACTACTACAGAACTGGAAAAAAAATCTATGTGTAAAAAGCTATTTATTAGGTGTCAAAGCAAGTGTATTAGTATCCTGTGGCTTTTGTAATAAATTACCACAAAAAAAAAAAATGTTGGCTTAAAAACAACAGAAATTTATCTCTCAAAATTTTGGAGGCCAGAAGTCTAAAATCAAGGCATTGGCTGGACCACATTTCTACTGAAAGTTCTAGAGGAGATTCCTTCCTTGTCTCTTCTAACTTCAGATGGTACCAGATATTCCTTGGCTTGGGGCTGCAAAGATCTAATCTTTGCTTCCATCTTCATATGGTCCTTTTCTCTCTGTATCTGTTTCTGGTGTGTCTCTTTTAAGGAATCTTGTCATTGGATGTAGGTCTCATCCATATAATCCAGGATGAGCTCATCTCCAGGATCTTTAACTTAATTACATCTGCAGAGATTATTTTTCCAAAAAAGGTCACATTCACAGGTTCCAGGAATTGAAATGTACCTTTCTGGGGCCATTATTTAAACTAATTCATCTAAAAAAAATCATCCAGATTCTATGATTCTATGAATTCCATTTTTAAAAAACAATCGGTGAGGTAAACATCTACCCTCTTTACACCATGTGGCAACAGACACCACCATTCATGCTGTAGTCCCTGCTTGACTCATGATTGCATTGTGCACAAGGATATTGGTCACAACTTTAGGATGACTTTCCCATGCTTTATGCTATTATCAGGCTAGAAAGTAAGCTAGTGATTGGAATCAGAATGCAGGGCTTTTGAGTTTTTCTACCTCACCAGTAATTCTGACCTGAAATGTTCAGATCCCTAGAGGTCTGGGAAAGCAGCAATAAGAGACCATGGGCTATTTCCTATATTTTGAAGAGCCTAATTGAAATTGTTCATTTGCTTATAGGCAAGATGTGCAGGATAACCAAAATGTCAATCTTTTCTGTTTTGGACTGGAATAGAATGAACTCAATGTAGTAACACTGGCTGACCCCCTAGGATTTTAAGTGATGACTAGCAGTCATATAGATGTTGTCTTTGTTCATTTCAAAAACAGAAAAGTCTTGCAGCCACTATGGAAAACAGTATGGCGGTTTCTCAAAAAAACTAAAATATAACTATTGTATGACCCAGGAATTCCACTCCAGGGTATATATCTGAAAAAAAAAAAAATGAAAACACTAATTTGGAAAGATACATGCACCCCAATGTTCATAGCAGCATTATTTACAATTGCCAAGATATGGACGCAACCTAAGTGTTCATCAACAGATGAATGGCTAGAGAAGATGCAGTATATACATATACAATGGAATACCACTCAGCCATAAAAAAGAATGAAATTTTGCCATTTGCAGCAACATGGATGGACTTGAAGGGTATTATGCTAAGTGAAATAAGTCAGATAAAGAAAGAAAAATGCTGTATGTTATCACTAACATGTATAATCTAAAAAATACAACAAACTAGAGAATATAACAAAAAGGAAGCATTCTCACAGACATAGAGAATAAACTAGTGGTTACTAGTGGGGAGAAGGGAGTGGGGAGGGGCAAGACAGAGGTAGGGGTTTAAGAGGTACAAAGTACTATGTATAAATAAATAAGCTGCAAGAATATATTGTATACCACAGGGGATATAGCCAATATTTTATAATAACTATAGATGAAGTATAACCTTTAAAAATTGTGAATCACTCTGTTGTACACCTGTAGCTTATGTAATATTGTACATCAACTATATATCAATTTTTTTAAAGTTAGAAAAAACAAACAGAAAAGTCTGGTCAGAGTTGTTCAAGATACTCTGCTTACATGTACTCTGTTATGTGCTTTAGCAAAAGCTACTGTGTGTTGGGAATGAAAAGTGAAGGACAGGTCATAATGATAACTACAATGTTTATTCCTTACTTGTACATCATATTAAAGCAGAGTTTCATGAGCTATCTGAATCAGTGATGCACTTTCACCACCTGCACCTTGTAATTTCAGTAATTGAAGATACCAAGATAGCCATACCCTAAAGATTGAAGACTTCTACTACAAGGACATTTTTTAGTTAGCCTGACTTCCAATTACTTTGATAAAGATACATTTATTTTATCTTGTAAGCCATTCAGGATAGAGAATTAATACCGGGATCTAGTTTGAACATGAAAAAGACAAACTTTGGAGACAGGAGTCTATATATCTCTCTGTTCTACTGGCTATGGAGACAGCAATTCTAAGATCAAAAGCAATGGACTGAGCTGGTAATCAGGCTGGTGAGAATAAAAGTTTGGTCGGGACCACTTTAGTGAGTAATCTCAGCAGCTTTCTGTTGATGCACAGCCCATGATTCAGACCTCATAGCATGTGAGAGCAGAGACCTTGAATCTCTGGCTGTCTCCTTACTCTGACAACAGGGATTTTATCAGAGGTCTATGTAAGCCTGGGACTTTGAACATGTATCATATCCATTCCATCTGAACAGTTACTATAATCTTCTATCCCTGAGCTCATAATGGTTATGCAATTTCCCCAGAATGTTGGATACTTTACCTTCAACTCTGGTGTGAAAGTTTTCCATACTGAGGCGATAAGAACAGTATGGCTCTTTATGACATCTCTCTCATAAATATGCATTTGAAAGCATGCAAGGTAGCATGGGTCTATGGTTAAAAATGAGGTGTCTGATCGCAGTTGTGACTTCATGGCCTGAAGTTGCTGAAAGATTTGGTGATTGTCCAGTGAATTTGATCAATGCTGACAGCATAGTCATCCCACTCCAATGCAAAACGTGTCTGCTTCACTTCACATTTTTTAATAACATGTTATTAAGATATACTTCCATACCATACAGTTTACTAGTTTAATATATACTCTCCAGCATTTTTTAAAGATTTTTTTTTGATGTGGACCGTTTTTAAAGTCTTTATTGAATTTGTTACAATATTGCTTCTGTTTTATGTTTTGGTATTTTGGCCGTGAGGCATGCGGGATCTTATCTCCCCAACCCGGGATCGAACCTGCACCCCTTTCATTGGAACGCGGATTCTTATCCAGGGAAGTCCCTCTCCAGTGTTTTTTAGAATATTCAAAAAGTTGCATATAGATCAGCCCTATCTAACGTCAGAACATTTTCATCACTCCAAAAAGAAACTCCATAAACATTAACAATCACTCCTCATTCCCCCCCACCCCCGTCCCCAGCCCCTGGCAACCACTGATATAATAATTTCTGTCCCTATGGATTTGCCGCATTGAATGTATGTGGAATCACATAATATGTGATCTTTTGTGTCTGGCTTCTTTCACATAACATGATATTTTCAAGGTTCATCTATGTTGTAGCACATAAACAGAGCTTCATTCCTTTTTATGACTAACATTCCATCATCTGTATGTACTGCATTTTGTTTATCCTTTCATCAGTTGATACACATTGGGGTTATTTCCACTTTGGGGCTATTATTAATAATGTTTTAAATTTTATCATTATTATTAATAGCAATTATTATTTATTATTAATATACTTTTGTATAATTTGTTATGTGAACATATGTTTTCATATCTCTTGGGAGTACACCTAGGTGTGGAATTTCTGGGTTATATGGTAACTAAGTTTAATATTTTGAGGAACTGGCAAACTTATTTCCAACACAGTTTCATAATTTTGCCTTCCCACCAACAATGGATGATATTTCAGTTTCTTCATATCCTTGCCAAAACTTGTTATTGCCCGTCATTTCTATTATGGTCATAATAGTGTGTGAAATGGTATTTTATTGTGGTTTTGATTTACATTTCCTTAATGACTAATGACATTGAGCATTTTCATTACTTACTAGCCATTTTTATATCTTCTTTTGGGAAATGTCATTTTAGAACCTTTGCACATGTTTTCATTGGGTTTTTTAAAAACTTTTTCATTGTTGAGTTGTAATAGTTTTTTAAAATATTCAGCAAATAGTTCTTTATCAGATACATGGTTTGCTAACACCATGATTTTCTAACATCAATGAATTCTCTTTTCACTTATTTGATGGTGCTCTTTGAAGCACATTTTTAATTTTGATAAAGTTCAATTTATCTATTTTTTCTTGTAATTTTTCTGTCATATCTAAGAAACTGTTGTCTAATTCAATGTCATGAAGAACTCTGCCTATGTTTTCTTCTCAGAGTTTTATAGTTTTATCATCTACATTTAGGCTTCTCTTTCATTTAGAGTGCACTTTTGTATATGGTAGGTGGTAAGGGTCCAACTTCATTCTTTTGCATGGAGATATCCACTTGTCACAGCACCATTTGTTGAGAAGATTGTCTTTTCCCCATTCAGTTTTCTTGGAACCCTTGTCAAGAAATCAATCCCCCATAAGTGTAAAGACTTATTTCTGGACTCAATTCTATTTCATTCATCTACATGTCTATTCTATGCCCGCACCACATTATTTGAATTACTGTAGTTTTGTAGCAAGTTTTGAAATCAGGAAGTGTGAACCCTCCAACTTTGTTATTTTTCAAGATCGGTTTGGTTATTCTCAGTCTCTTGAGTTTCCAAGTGAATTTTGGAATTTTTCAGTTTCTGCAAAGAGGTCAAAGTGTATGCTGATAGGGAACGCATTGATTTTTCAGAACAATTTGAAGAGTAATGACATTTTAACACTATTAAGTGAACATGGGATGTCTTTCCATTTATTTAGATCATCTTCAATTTATTTCAATGATATTTTTCAGTTTTCAGTGTATTAGTGATGCACTTCTTTTTTAAAATTTATTTCTATGTATTTTATTATTTTATGGTCTTGTGGATTGAATTATTTCTTAAATTTATCTTTGAAATTGAATTTTTTATATTGTTCATATCCTGCAATCGTGTTTAACTCATTTATCAACTGCAATAGTTTTGTGGTGAGTTTGGTAGGATTTTATATACAAGATCATATCATCTGCAAATAGTGGTAGTTTTATATCTTCCTTTCCAATCTGAATGTTCTATTTCACTTTCTTGTCTAATTTTCCTATCTAGAATCTCCAGTACAGTGTTGAATAGAAGATATGAGAGTGAAATTTGTATCTTGTTTTGATCTTAAGGGAATGCATGCAGTCTTTTACCATTAAATATGAAGTTAATTGTGGATTTTCCATTGCTGCTCTTTATAAGGTTAAGTAAGTTCCATTCTACTCCTAGGTTCGTTATGTGTTTTATCATGAAAATGTGTTGAATATTATGAAATTTTTTCTGCATCTTTTGAGCTAATTATGTGAATTTTGTCCTTTATTCTATAATATGGAATGCATTAATTGACTTTAGTATGTTGAACCAGCCTTGAATTTCTGTAGCATATTCCATTTTGTTATGGTGTTTAAATCTTTATATATGCTGTGGGTAACAGTGACCTTATAGAATGAGTTGGGAATTGTTTCCTCATCTGTATTTTCTTTGGAAAGTTTTGTGAATGATTGTTGTTAATTCTTTTTTAAAATATTTGGTAGAATTCACTATTTGGTAGAATCTATGTGGGTGGGCTTTTCTTAGTGGAAAGAATTTTTGTTACTAATTCACTGTCTTTACTTGTTACAGGTTTATTTATATCTTCTATTTCTTCTTCAAGCAGCTTTAGTAGTTTGTATCTTTCTAGGAATTTGTTCATTTCTTCTAGATTTTGAGTTTGATGGCATATAATAGTTCATAATATTCCCTTATGTTTTACTTTCTATATATGTCTTAGGTGATTTCCTTCTTTTATTCCTAATTGGAATTTTCTTTCTTTCTTAGTTAGGCTAGGTAATGGTTTGTCAATTCTGTTGATCTTTTCAAGAACCAACTTTTTATTTTGTTGATTTTCCTTATTGTTTTTCTTCTTTATTTTTCATTAATTTCTGCACTAATCTGTATTATTTCCTTCCTTCTGCTTGCTTTAGGTTTAATATTCTTTCCTTTTACTATTTTTTTCCCTAGTGGAAGGTTAAGTTATTAATCTAAGTTCTTTTTTAATATAAGTGTTTACAGCTGTACATTTTCTTCTAATAACTGCTTTAGCTATGTCTCATAAGTTTTGTGTTACCATTTTAATTCAGTTCAAAGTATTTTGTAATTTCCCCTTGAATTATAGGGGAAATTACAAAGAAGAATCCCACTGATTCTTCTTTGCCCATTCGTTACTTAGGAACATGTTTAATTTCCACATATTTCTAAATTACAAAGCGATTGCTCCAATGAGCTCCATTCCTACTCCCCTCATCTCCACTGTATGGACATGCAAATTACAAATGTATACACTATAAACATATCAACACAGTTTTATAAAGATTGCTTTATGCAGTTTTTACAAATCAGAGAGGATTAGAAAAGTGTTACAAATGAAAATACACTGATACTGTCTTTTATATTTACCTATGTATTTACCTCAACCAGTGTTCTTTATTTCTTCATGTGGATTTAAGTTACTGTTTAATATCCTTTTATTTCAGCTTGAAGTTAAACGTTTTATTATTTCTTGTGGAGCAGACATGCTATCCATGAATTCTCTGATTTTATTTACTTGAGAATGCAACCTAGGTGTCCATCATCGGATGAATGGATAAAGAAGATGTGGCACATATATACAATGGAATATTACTCAGCCATAAAAAGAAATGAAATGGAGGTGTTTGTAATGAGAATGTCTTAATTTCTCCCTCATTTTTCAAGGTTAATTTTGCCAGATGTAGAATTCTTAGTTGACAATCTTCTATTTCAGCACTTTAAACATGCCATCCCACTGCCTTCTGACCTTCCTGATCCCTAATGAAAAGTCAGATGTTATCTTACTAAAGATAGCTTGCAGATGATAAGTTGCTTTTCTCTAGTTACTTCCGCCTTCTTTCATTATCTTGGTTTTCAGCAATTTGAGTAAGATGTCTCTAAACATGGATCTCCTTGTGTTGATTCTACATAGAATTTATTGAGCTACTTAGATTACAGTATAATACTGTTTGGTCAAATTTGGGAAGTTTGGGACCATTCCATCTTCAGATAGTCTTTCTACACCTTTCTCTCTCTCCAGTCCTTCTGGGGCCTACATTAGCCATATGTTGGTATGCTTGATGGTGTCCCATAAGAACCAAAAGGCCTGTTGTTTTTATTTATTCCTTTTTCGTTTTCTTTCTCAGACTGGATAATCTCAATTGACCTTCATTCATGATAACTGATTCTTCCTTCTGTCAGTGTAATCCCTTGTTGAGCCCCTCTAGTGAATGTTTTATATTAGTCATTTTACTTTCTAACTGTAGAATTTCTACTTGGTTCATTTTTTGTTTGTTTTGTTTTTTTTTAATAAAGTTAAACAGTAAAACAAAAATTCACAAGCTGCCCTGTCCACCCCCCACCTCCCTCCCCTACTCGCAGTCTTCGGCGCTGGCTCCCTTTCCTTCACCCCACTCACACAGACACTGGGTATCCAACTGAAAGAACAAAACTGCTCTAAGTACGTGGATCATGATGAAGGGAGGAGGTGAACTATGTCCACACTGGAGGTTAAACTGAGCATGTCTGCATTTTCTGGGTTCTGGATGATTTCCTTTCATTAGCCAAATTGAAAAAAGAAATTCCCTGGACCAGATGCTTCAAAGCTGAAGCCCCCAGGACAGCCAAAGAATGCCTTGAAGATATTGTTTGCATCAAAATCACCCATATTCATGCCCTCTTCATCCAGGTCTTGTTCACTGTCATAACGAGTCTTTTTCTTGGGATCAGAGAGAATGGTAAAAGCTTCTCTGACTTCCTTGAACATTTTCTCCTCCTCCTTCTGAACTTCAGCAATGGCTCCACTGTGCCGATCTGGATGGTGCATCAAGGCCCGTTTCCGATAGGCTTTCTTGATCTCGTCCTCAGAGGCATTCTTGTCTACTCCAAGAATCTTGTAGTAATCTTTCCTCTTACTCTTCTTCAGTTCCAGCTGTGCATTTTTTAGGAGGTGTTTGTGTTCTTTTGTTTTCTCCGTCTGATATACTTTTTCATAGTCTCGTACTGCTTCTTCATAGTGTTCTGTGTCCATGTAACACTGACCTCTTCTCAAGTAGGATTTTATATAAGTGTCATCAAGCTTCACTGCATTTGTGCAGTCTTCTATTGCATCATCTAGTTTCCTAAG
The DNA here is from genome assembly GCF_028564815.1 of Eubalaena glacialis. Lineage (NCBI taxonomy): Eukaryota > Metazoa > Chordata > Mammalia > Artiodactyla > Balaenidae > Eubalaena > Eubalaena glacialis. Next base: position 46,727,830 of record NC_083717.1, on the reverse strand, counting down.
CTTGGAATTAACCATACCCTGATGACGGTAGAGTTTAGCATTTGTTTTTATATTATTGGGGTCTATCCCCAGGGCTTCTGTGTACAGTTCACATGCTAGTTTGTAATTTCCTTCTTTAAATGCTTTATTCCCATCTTCTTTCTTTGCTTTAAGTGCTTTGGCATTTCTGCAAGTGACGCAGGCCTTCTCATGGTCAGGAGCCATCCTGAGAGCTTGGACAAAAAACTGAACCTTCTTCTCAATACAATCTTCATAATCAAGGCAAAGACCTCGTACATACAGAACATGGGCATTGGTGGAATCCATTCGTAAAATGTCACTGGCCACACACTGTGCTTCTGGATAATGACCCAGCATTGCTAAACATTCTGCTTTGAGGATTTTGAAGCGATGGCAGGCAAGGGCGTATTCTAGGGCACGGTCCATGCAAAAAACAACCTTCCGAAAATCCCGCTTCTCAAAATCCGTTTCTGCTATTTTCTCATATTCTATGTCTGCATTGGCATTCTTGAACTCCTGTTGTGCCTGAGCATTTTTGTGACCCAGTTCTAGGGCTCTCTGGAAACTACGACATGCCGCCATGGCATTCCCTAGAGATAGGTGGCATTTGTCCTCTCATAGATGGCCCTCACTGACTGCTGTGCATCTCCAAGAGCTTCCCAGAACTTTCCGAGCATCATCAAGGTGGCTGCTCGATTCCCGTAATAGCTAGCATTTTTAGGACACATATCTCTTTGCTTCCTCGTCGTCTAGCAGCTGTGGTTCGGTCGCCGCCATTACCACATTGCACTCCGGGTCAGCTGCCGTCTTACCTCTGGGACCCTCTACTTGGTTCTTTTTTAAACTTCCTGTCTCTTTACTGATATTCTTTATTTGGTGACACATATTTCTCATTTTTATATAAGTTTTCCTTTAGTTCTTTGCACGTATTTATGATAGCTGATTTAAATTCGAGTAAGTTTAACATCTTACTAGAATTCTCAGGGTCAGTTCCTATTGACTGCTTGTTTGTCCCATTGCCTGTGTATGGGTTATACTTTCCTGTTTCTTTGGGTATCTTGTAAGCTTTTATTGTTGATTATCTAGACATTTAGAATAGTGTGCTGTGGCACCTTTAGAAATCCAATTCTCTCTCCCACTAGGGTTTGTTGTCATTGTTATTTAGTATTTTTTTGACTATTTCTTTAAAGTGTGTATTATTTGTTATGTGTGGCAATTGATGTGTGCTCAGTTACCCTAGTTGTAAGCTAACAAATAGAGATTTTTCTTAAATGTCGCGAACCAGTGAGTCTACCAACCTTTGCTGAGAGGCTCTGTTGAGCATGTCTTTAATGTTTTGACAAGCAGTCTACCTCTGTCTTAGCCTTCACTTCCTGATTGTGCAGAGCCTGACAAAGCCCTAAGTTTTACCTCTGACTGGTGTCACTACCTTAGGCAACTGTTATGTTAAACAATTGCTGCTGATTCTTTTCAGCAAATATCGTACAGGTTAGGGCTGTTGACAGAGAGTGAGTTCTGAGTTGGGTCAAGTAAAAACAAGCACTGGAACTGGACTTTTCATCATGCTGCAAGCAAGTCAAAGGGTGACAGCTCTCTGGGGCTTTTTAGGAAGCTCCAAACTATTCTGGCTCCTCCAGTGGCTACTAGACTACTTGATTTCACAGTTACAATAGTTGTGAGACTATTGCTTTTCAAAGCTCCCATGGAGCTGAGGAGAAAGTGATCGGATTATGGCAAGCTAAAAGACTGCAGGGCTCACTGTTTTTACTAAAATTTAGTTGTTTTTTCTTGAATAAACATTTCATGGATTTTGCAAGCCTTTAATTCATTTGCAGAGTTTATATAGCTTTTATAGAGGATAGGATTTTCAGAAGTCTTTACTCAGACATTTGGAAATCAAGCCCCTCTGCTTCACTTTTGATGATCAAAACAGTTCGCATTTGTATAGTATGCTAGTTTTTACAAAGGACCCTCTCATATTACCTCTTTTTCTTTTTAAATTTTGATTTGTGAAATATTTTAAACATAAAAAGTAAGGAAAACAATTTATAGAGTATTCTTGTACTCAATATCCAGATTTAACAGATGAAATATTTTGCCATATTTGCTTCATTTTTCTCTTTTTATTTTGAAAGAATAAAGAAATATGTTGATTATTTTTCCTTCTTACCCTCTAAAGAGGTTACTTCTCTTTTGAGGTTCACATTTGTTAATACTAACCATATTTGCAAACTTTTGTACATGAATGCATAAAAATACATGTGTATTTATCTAAATATGTATACTGTTTTGTGTGTTCTTTAAATGATAGCTTACTTTTATACATTTCTTTTTGAAACTAGCTTTTCTTTATCATTTTGGCACTTATCCATGCTGATGCATATAAATCTATAGTTTAACAGAATAGTACTTCATTAAATTATCAAATATACTCTATTTATTCAGTCTTATACCAATGACAGTTCAGGACAGTTGTTGTGAGTGGTGTGAGCTCTGAAGCCAGAAATCCTGGGCTCTAATCCCTTTTGGGTTACTTTTATTTGTAATTTGGGGGAAATTATTTAACTGCAGTGCCTTGATTTACTCATATGGGTATAACAATAGTACCTACCACATAATTTTTAGGATTAAATTACATAGTACAAATGAAAATCTTAAAAGAGTTCTTGGGAAACAGTAAGGCCTTGGCAAGAATTAGTTCCTATTATAAACAATGCTACAGAATACACCCTCATACATATCTCATGAAATTTCTGGATAATAAAATATGCAATGTCCAGCTCAAAAGAATGGTACCAAGGTGCATTTCCACTAGCTTTTCCCCCATTCTAATCATATATTGGTGGAATCAGACAACCAGCCTGGGTCAAGGTATTTGACAAGCATATATTCAACAAAAAAATCAGTGTCCAGAATGCACATTTACTGAAACCTTCTGTAAGTTTATGAGAAAAAATATTCCCATTAAAAAATGGGAAAATAAGTGTGAATAGAAAATTCACTGAAAAAGAAACTCCCATGACCAATAGAGTAAAAGAGGCTAATTGGCTAACTGGTAGTTAGAAACCTTGTAAGTAAGTGATCCAAAGTAGCTTTAATGCACATTTCCCAAGTCCACACCCAGGCGTTCTCCACTACTCCACTTTTCTTCCAATTAATCCTCCAATTACTGAATCTCTGCTTCTCTAAGCAATGTGTAACAGCAGCGTGTTCCTCCTGCTTTTGGAGTGTCCTTTTATTTAAACAAAAACATTTTTTCTAGGAAGATTTCTCTAGGCTGAAATTAGCTAGAGCAACTTGTAACACATGGTGTGTTATCTACGGATGTGTGCATGCGTTTAAAAAATCTGTGTAGTTGTTTCTACAAATGTATGAATGTAACAGGTGTCCAGGCACACATGTGTTTTTCATAGCTACTGCTTGCAAAAGAGTTGATGGAAGCGATCTCCTTTCAGAATAGCAACAGGGCTAACACAGCTATTCACTACAATTCACATTTACCGAAATGAAACAGGAATTTGGCAACTTGAAGTGGAGTTACCAGAGGTTGGTATGCTCATGGGCTTCTAAAATATATGAGGGAAAAACCTTTTCCTATCCAATCTTTGACATTCTATGTTCCAAAAGATTTTTATTTTAACCCCAGTCTTAATTGCCCTTCAGTATCAAAATTAATTGTGTTTTCCGCTAAAAGGCCAGTGCAACTTAAGGTTGCCCTGGGGTCTCGGCAGCCAATGCATCTTCTGTAAGTGGCTTGATTGCCGTCTGTGGAGAGGAGTGCTGGGAAAGATGTGCTTGACCGAGGCTATACATTACAGTCCAATTAATGTGAAGATCACTACATGAGTCTTTCACTTTATCTAGTAACTGTCGTAATCTCTAATGGAGACCACAGAGAGAGTAGAGGGACATTTAGAATCCACTCTCTCTACCAGGCACGAAGGGGAATGGCTTTGGTTGTATACCGTTGTATACACCGGGGCAACTTCTCTCAATTTTTCTGTCCCCCAAATGCCTCTCTTACTCTTACCATCTCAATTAAGAATTAAAAACAAAAGCCAGAACCTTCAAGGTACATGTGAATATAAGCATTACCAAGTATAACAGTGGTTCCTAGCAAGGGCTCTGGAGTCAGGGACCTTGGTGAGAATTTCAGGCTATTTGAGTTGGGTTATTAAAACCCTCTAAGCCTCAGATTCATCAGTCAATAATGGGAATGAGAATTGCATCCCTTTCATAAAATTATTAGAATGATTAAATAGCCTCTGGATTTAAAGAATCCTGAGTCCTAAGCAATTTGTACACATTTGCTTTTATTACACTGTTATTTAATATTAAAGAAAAATAAAGTTCTGAGTGTGTCCCAAAGTCAGGACATCCAAGGTAATTCACCATGGTTATTCATTGTGTGGTCTTCTAATGTCAGCTTTTTAGTCATTTTCTTTGCTGCCCTGATTCCTCTGTGGTCATTGAGCATTTTCTAGGCCCACTTGAGCTCAACTCTCTCTTTGTGATAAAAGCTTTAGCATAGGAATTTTTTGACTTCCACCATGGAAGGACTGGCCTGTTCAACCCTTCTCTTGTGAGTGCTACTTGTCAATACTGCCTTCCATCAGTGGTTCCTCATGTCTCCCTTTCTTAAAGGTTTACCTCTAGTCTCTTCATGCCTCTGTCTCACAGATCCTCTCTGAGCTTTTTAAACACCCCCACTGGATACATATCAGATTCTACTGAGAATAGGGGGAGAATGTCTGCTACCTCATACCAGAGGATTTAGTCAATTTCCTTTCTCAATCTCTCACCCTTTGAGAATAGGGTCTTCCCTTCTCTGATACCTTCAAGGTCAAAAGTGGAATAGAAGATTTGAACCAGCCTCCATATCATTAATTACAGGATATCATACACTCTCTATTTCTCACTATAGCACAGATATATATATATACACATGTATACCTATGTTCTGGTACTAAGGAGACTACTCAGTGGGTTGCCACACCTAGACTTTTTAGCTAAATTTGGAACAGTGTCTAAAAAGAATTAATATTATGCTGACCAAAAATCAGGTGTGTTTGTTCAAAATCTTTTTATGCCAGGTTTATCATTATTGCAACTATATACTTTAATTAATGAATATATAAATGGATGAAATATGAGCATGAGTTGTTGCTACTATAAAAATTAAATTGATAGTTTGGGAGAGACAAGATAAAAGAAAATTACTGTCTTAGTCATTGTCTTCAGGCTACTATGACAAAAATCCCACAGACTGGGTGGCTTAAACAGCAAACATTTATTCCTCACAGTTCTGGAGGCTGGGAAATCCACGATCAAGGTGCTGGACAGTTTGGTTCTTGTAAGAGCCCTCTTCCTAATTTGCAGATGGTTACCTTCTTGTAATGTCTTCACATGATGACAAAAGAGAGGTCTATTCTTTTTCTCTTCTTATAAGGACATGAATCCCATCATGAGTGCCTCAACCTAATTACCTCCCGAAGGCCCCACCTTCTAATACCATGATATTAGGGGTTAGGGCTTCAATATATGAATCTAAGAGGGTTACAAACACAGTTCGTAACAATCATCAAACATATTTGTTGGGAATTAAGTATGGGTGATAAAACTAATGTGAAATAATAGCAAAAACCATGTAAGACGGTGCGCTTAACTTGCTGAGCAAGTGCCATGTTACTGCACTCGCTACGCACCATTTTAAAGAACTGAAGATCATTGCTGATACATTATAGATGTGGCTTCTGTTCTTCATGAATTGGGTAATTTCCATAATTTAAAATAAAATAAAGTATTTTAATTGTGCATACTTATTTTTAGGATTATTTGTTTTAAATAACTTTTAAAAAGTCCTAACACTGTAGTCAGAGAAAAGACGTGTATAAAGTTCAGAAATAGTTTAGAACTTTGAGGGGCATTCTAGGGTATGATCCCCATCAGGATCGATCCTCCTGTGCTATCTCCCCTGTCTTCCCCACTAAGCCAAAAGGCCATGTCAGAGGAGAGAGCTATGCGGCTCAGAGACATAAACCAAAGAAAATATTTGTTATGTCATCATTCTCCATTTTGTTAGAACTAAACAAAGAACTAAAAATAAAAGGCAATACAATTACATGAAAAATAGCCTTTGTTTACATTTGTTTAGTGTTCAAGGTAAGAGGTGACCTGTGAAGATTCCAAAGAGGCCCTCTGATATACTTTCAAGGACTTTACTGAGCGTCAAAACCGAGGATGACCCTGATCCTTTACTATGTGAAACTTTCTTTTGCAATTCATGAAACTCAGAGACAGAAAACCAAAGAACAGAGGCAAAGAAGATGGGGTGAAACACCAGGAGCAACTAGGAGAAACAAAAAGTAAAGGAAGTCAAGAGAACAAGAGCAGAATTTTCTGAGGGGAAACACTCTTAATATACATATGTGTATTTATAAATTCACAAATAAATAATTATGAAGCTAACATTGAATGGGAGTTTACCATATGCTGTCTCCTTATAATTTCTTGCTATATAAGAAATTATTTTCTTGAATGAAAGAAGGTTTACCTTTAATTCATGTGTTTCTGAAAGCCTACCTCATCCATGACAAGCAGTAGACTTATGTTAATTGTATCAATCAAGGTAAAAAGTTCATAAATTGCAAACGAAATTTTGGCATGGTAAAGAATCAGGGACACGCTGGTCTTGACACTCAGTAAAGTCCTTGAAAGTGTATCAGAGGGCCTCTTCGGAATCTTCACAGGATCACCTCCTACCTCAAACAAATAAAGTAAATAAAGGTAAATAAAGCCTAAGTAAATAAAGGCTATTTCTTATGTAACTTCACTGCTTTTTTTAAAGTTCTTTAAGACTATAACAAAATAGAGAATGATGACTTAACAAATATGAAAATTTTTTTATATGCTCTAATACATTATGAATTGATAAAGTAAATGTACATATAATGTTAAAAATGAAAAAGCAACTTCATCATACTGTTTACAATGAAAAATTACAAATATAAATAATTTAGGCTCCTTATGGATTAAAGATGATTTATATAAATTGCTTGGCATATAGAAGGTGCTCCATAATGTTAAGTATTATTATTGCAAGGGTTTTGTAAGCTTTGTTTTATTCTCTTGGGAGACATACACATATTTTTTGTATTATTTATATGGAAAAATATTTTCCCAGTTCCAAGTGTCCAATTTATAAATGAATTTTTAGGCTAACACATTTGAATATTGTACATTATCTACACTAATAGATATAGAAGCTCAACCTGAAAATGATAGGAGAAAAAACAATGCCAGGATCTTACTATTTACATCATCCTTTTGTTTCTGCCTGTTCCCAAGGTGGCCCAAATTTGAAAGTTGAGATAAATGTTGCCAAGTCTATGTTGACCAAAAGAGAAAGTTTCTTCCAAATCATTTTATTTAAAAGGTGCCTGGAAGTTATGAGTGCAAATAAGAAAGACCAACAGAAAATAACAGAGGAAAAAATGATCTCCACAATTTTGTATTTAGAAATAAAAATATTTAACCAGACAAATGCTTAAAGATGAAATCACGTTAACATTTATTGTAATTTTTTAAAAATAACAAAACAAATTTAAGTGTCCAGCTCTGGGGGACTAGTAAGTCTGATGGTGGTGCATGTGTATAATCTAATACTCAGCAGCTGGTAAAATGATAGAAAATTGCTATTTCCTACTATTTCCTGCTTCTTGCAATTGTCACATGATTATGCTAATTTATAAGCTGAGTGTGCATTTGTGTGTGTGTGTGTGCATCTAGAAAGCCAAAGACAAAATGTTCACAGTCATCAGTTCTAGATATTTAGATATTTTGTGACTCCCAAAAGAAATTAATTTTTCTACCAATATTTTCTGTTTTCTATATTGATCCTCTAATCTACAATTACAAAAGGAGTTTCATGGTTATGCTTTATTTCTCATTGGTGTATGTTTTCTTTATCCTGGGGTTCTTAGAAACATTAATCTAAGGAAAAATCTAGAAAATGAGCCAAGGTATAGTTGCATAACTGTAATTTCTAGGCCCTGACAGAAGAGCCTCCTCCCACATCGCTGTCAGCAAATCAAACTCTCCACTGATGATAATGTATTAAATAAAAGCTGCTTTTTTAAATTGCAACAACTACAGCATAAAAGAAAAGATGGGTTTCAAATGGATTTTTAATTTTTTTCCAGATCATTTCCAGACTTTCTTGTGAATTTCTTGCACCAAAAGAGCCTAGCTCAATTTCAAGTGCCCCAACACTATCCCGTGCACCCCACCCCAGGGGCACACAGCTCATCTCAGCCATCAGGACTGGCTTCCCAGGGAACCGTGGGATCTCTGATTTCTGCCTGAAGACCACAGGACACCACCCTAAGCTGCCCAGAAACGCTGGGAATGTAAATGGGAGTCTGACCCAGACAGGTGCTCTGCCTCTAAGGGCTCTGCTCCTTCTCATTAGGCTCCAGAATAGTCTGTGGAAAGTCCCCTTGTCCTCTGCTCCAGCTTGGGTATGCCATCTGCCCTCCTCCGAGACGTGGTGGCCCCAACCAGATTTAGATGCATTAATACCACGTGCTGTTAATGGCTGGTGTCTGAAGGGCACACTGCTCATCTCTCCCCAGCCCTGCTTTGTTACCTCTGACAACCACTCGAGGCTGGAAGAGACCGTGTGTCACTTACACTCAGAGCCAGCCCAGCAGCTAAGTATGTTCTCACTGGGGACATCAATCTCAGATGCCAAAGTCTGGAGATTTGCATTGCAAATAGCCTACCGTGGTGACATTTCACCACTAGGAGCAGAACCTGAGGCATCCTCCCTGGCTAGATCCATAGAGGGAGAAACCCACTTTGTAGTCAAATTAAGTGAGGAAGAAAGGCAAGAAGCGGATGGGAAGAAATTGGACCACTTGCCTTTGTTTATTTTAAACTGAAGTATAGTTGATTTACAATTTGTGTTAGTTTCAGGTGTACAGCAAAGGCATTTAGTGATATATATATATACACACACTAAGTATATTTAGTGTATATACTTAGTGTGTGTGTATGTATATATATATGTATATGTGTGTATATATATATATATATATATATACTTTCTCAGATTCTTTTCCCTTATAGGTTAGTACAAAATATTGAGTATAATTCTCTGTGCTATCTAGTAGATCTTTGTTGGTTATCTATCTTATATAAAGTAATGTGTATATATTAAGCCCAAACTCCTAATTTATCCCTTCCCCCACCTTTCCCCTTGGGTAACCATATGGAATCTTAAGAAAATGATGCAAATGAACTTATATACAAAACAGAAATGGACTGCTTGCTTTCTGAATGACACAAAGAATGTTGATTTTTAAAATATTGGGGTCCCCGTTCTTTTCAGATCACGAGCTGTTTCCTCCAGGACTTAGATGAGCCCTAAGAATCCCATTTCCCACCCATACCTGACACCTGATGTCCTACACATGGCCTGTGAATGGTCTTTTCCTGACCCATGTCTTCTGGAAAGCTATTTCTTGGTTTGTTTTCTTCAGTTCTTATGTGTCATTCAGACCTCTTACTACTTTGATTCTCTAGCATTTTCCATCTTTAACAAGGACTCATCTTTGAGAATTAAGTAGGTTAGTGTATCAAAAGGGCTTTGCACTTGATGCATCTTAGCTATTATTGTATTGTTATTTTGGATAGTTACATTACTGTATTGTTATTTAGGATAGTTACTCTTCCAGGGTGTTGTATTGAAAAACCTCATTTTGACATCAGAAAAATCTGGGCACTGATGTTAGCTCTACTGCTTTCTAATTTTATGACTTCAGACCAATTACTTAGCTTCTCCAGCAAGACTACACATACATAAAGTGGGGATAATAAGAGCACTTACCTTCTAATGTTGTAAGAATTAAATGGGTTAATGATTCTGAGCATAGAGGTTTAGCCCAATGATTGGCAAATAGTAAGGCCTGATTAAGAATTGGATAGTACTGTTATGTAATTATACACTGAGCTGCTAGACAGAGTCATAGTTGTGGATGTGGGGTAAGATGGGCCTGGTTTGGATTCCAGACCTGCCACTAACTTGTTGTTTATGTCTGAGCAATTTATTTAAACCTTCAGAAGCTAAATTTTTCATATGAAAAGTACAGATATTAAATAATACTTGATTGTCATTTTGAATATTAAATGAGATATATGGGTTTGGCATCTAATAACAATTATTATTCATTCTTATATTACACAAAATAGTACAAACTGTTCTATAGTTTGGGTACCAGCTGCAGTTTATCCATTTTTTTCTTATTGGAGCTCTTGTCCTATTAGAGTTGTTGTAACACTGTGATCCAGGAACCTATCAGAATCCCTGACATCCTTTTAGGGATTTGTGAGTCCAATATTATTTTTCATAAGAAGACTAAAACATGATTTACCTTTTCCACTCTCCTTTCCTCAAAAATGTACAGTGGCATCTTCCAGAAGCTACAGGATATGGGATGACATCACCACTCTGATGGTAACATGTGATGGGTTTCTAATTGTCTTTTTAAAATAAATTTCATAAATAAATATTTTAAGCTTTTTTCCCTTATAATTCCTAATATAGGGAATATTGACAGATATAATCCATACAAACAAAATCTCTTGGAGGCCCCTCAATAATTTTTAAGAGTGTAAAGGGGTCCTGAAACTAAATCTTTGAAAATCCCTGTCGGGGGTGTGAGCCACGGCTAGCAGCACGGGCACCAGAGATGGGCATGAGATGATAAGGCTGCTGCTGTAACCACCAAGAATACTGTGGGCGAGCACAGGTCACTATCCACACCTCCCCTCTCAGGAGCCTGTGCAGCCCGCCACTGCCAGGGTCCCGTGATCCAGGGACAGGTAGAACACACAGTGCACCTCAGGCTGGTGCAATGTCAGGCTGGCCTCTGCCGCCCCAGTCTCACCCGCATTCCGTACCCAACCCTGCCCCGAGCCTGAGTGAGCCAGAGCCCCCGAATCAGCTTCTACTTTAACTCCATCCTGTCTGGGTGAGGAACAGATGCCCTCAAGCGACCTACATGCAGAGGCAGGGCCAAATCCAAAGCTGAACCCCAGGATCTGTGCAAACAAAGAAGAGAAAGGGAAATTTCTCCCAGCAGCCGAAGGAGCAGCGGATTAAAACTCCACGATCAACTTGATGTACCTGCATCTGTGGAATACCTGAATAGACAACGAATCATCCCAAAATTCAGGCAGTGGACTTCAGGAGCAACTGTAGACTTGGGGTTTGCTTTCTGCATCTAATTTATTTCTGGTTTTATGTTTATATTAGTTTAGTATTTAGAGCTTATTATCATTTGTAGCTTTGTTTATTGATTTTGTTTCTCTCTTCCTTTTTTAAAAAAAAATATATATATATTTTTATTCCTTTTTCTCTTTTTGTGAGTGTGTATGTGTATGCTATTTTGTGTGATTTTGTCTGTATTGCTTTTCTTTTACCATTTGTCCTAGGATTCTGCCTGTTTGTTTTTTTTGTTTTTTTTTTTTTGGAGAGTTTTTAGTGCTTGTTAGCATTGGTGGATTTGTTTTTTGGTTTGGTTGCTCTCTTATTTCCTTCTCTCTTTTCTTTTTATTACTTTTTTATTTTTAATATTTTTTTCTGTTTTAATAAATTTTATTTATTTATTTATTTATTATTTTTCTTTTTTTTCTCCCTTTTCTTCTGAGCTGTGTGGCTAACAAGGTCTTGGTGCTCTGGCTGGGTGTCAGGCCTCACTCTCTGAGGTGGGAGAGCTGAATTCAGGACATTGGTACACCAGAGACCTCCCAGCCTCACGTAATATCAAACAGCAAAAGCTCTCCCAGAGATCTCCATCTCAGTGCTAAGACCCAGCTCCACTCAACGACCAGAGAGCTACAATGCTGGACAACTTACGCAAAACAACCAGCAAGACAGGAACACAACCACACCCATTAGCAGAGAGGCTGCCTAAAATCATAATAAGTTCACAGAAACCCCATAACACACCACTGAACGTGGTCCTGCCCACCAAAAAGACAAGATCCAGCACCATAAGCCAGAACACAGGCACCAGTCCCCTCCACCAGGAAGCCTACACAACCCACTGAACCAACCTTACTCACTGGGAGCAGACACCAAAAAACAACGGGAACTACAAACTTGCAGTCTGCAAAAAACGAGACCCAAACACAGAGAAATACACAGCAGGTGAATGATCAAGGTAAAAACCCACCAGACAAAACAAATGAAGAGGAAATAGGCAGTCTATCTGAAAAAGAATTCATAGTAATGATGGTAAAGACGATCCAAAATCTTGGAAATAGAATGGAGAAAATAAAAGAAATGTATAACAAGGATTTAGAAGAACTAAAGAGCAAACAAACAATGATGAAAAACAGAACAAACAAAATTAAAAATTCTCTAGAAGGAATCAATAGTAGAATAACTGAGGCAGAAGAACGGATAAGTGACCTGGAATATAAAATAGTGGAAATAACTACCACAGAGCAGAATAAAGAAAAAAGACTGAAAAGAATTGAGTACAATCTCAGAAACCTCTGTGACAACATTAAACGCGCCAACATTCAAATTATAGGTGTCCCAACAGAGACCTCTGTGACAACATTAAACGCACCAACATTCAAATTATAGGTGTCCCAGAAGAAGAGAAAAAGAAAGGAACTGAGAAAATATCTGAAGAGATTATAGTTGAAAACTTCCCTAATATGGGAAAGGAAATAGTCAATCAAGTCCAGTAAGTGCAGAGTCCCTTACAGGATAAATCCAAGGAGAAACACACCAAGACACCTATTAATCAAAATATCAAAAAATAAACACAAAGAAAAAATATAAAAAGCAGCAAGGGAATAGCAACAATTAACATACAAGAGAATCCCCAAAAGGTTAACAGCTGATCTTTCAGCAGAAACACTGCAAGCCAGAAGGGAGTGGCAGGACATATTTAAAGTGATCAAAGGGAAAAACCTACAACCAAGATTACTCTACCCAGCAAGGATCTCATTCAGATTTGACAGAGAAATTAAAACCTTTACAGACAAGCAAAAGCTAAGAGAATTCAGCACCACCAAACCAGCTTCACAACAACTGCAAGAGGAACTTTTCTAGACAGGAAACACAAGACAAGGAAAAGACTTAAAATAACAATCCCAAAACAATTGAGAAAATGGAAATAAGAACAAACATATCGATAACTACCTTAAATATAAATGGATTAAATGCTCAAACCAAAAGGCATAGACTGGCTGAATGGATTAAGAAAAAAAAGACCTGTATATATGAGGTCTTCAGGAGACCCACTTCAGACCTAGGGACACATACAGACTGAAAGTGAGGGGGTGGAAAAAGATATTCCATGCAAATGGAAATCAAAAGAAAGCTGGAGTAGCAATTCTCATATCAGACAAAATAGACTGTAAAATAAAGACTATTATAAGAGACAAAGAAGGACACTACCTAATGATCAAGGGATTAATCCAAGAAGAAGATATAACAATTGTAAATATTTATGCAGCCAACATTGGAGCACCTCAATACATAAGGCAAATACTAACAGCCATAAAAGGGGAAATCAACAGTAACACAATCATAGTAGGGGACTTTAACACCCCACTTTCACCAATGGACAGATCATCCAAAATGAAAATAAATAAGGAAACACAAGCTTTAAATGACACATTAAACAAGATGGACGTAATTGATATTTATAGGACATTCTATCCAAAAACAACAGAATACACTTTCTTCTCAAGTGCTCATGGAACATTCTCCAGGATAGACCATATCTTGGGTCACAAATCAAGCACTGGTAAATTTAAGAAAATTGACATCGTATCAAGTATTTTTTCTGACCACAACACTATGAGACTAGATATCAAATACAGGAAAAAATCTAAAAAATACACACACATGGAAGCGAAACAATACACTACTGAATAACCAAGAGATCACTGAAGAAATGAAAGAGGAAATCAAAAAATACCTAGAAATAAAAGACAATGAAAACACGACAACCTAAAACCTATGGGATGCAGCAGAAGTGGTTCTAAGAGGGAAGTATATAGCAATAAAATCCTACATCAAGAAACAAGAAACATCTCAAATAAACAACCTAACCTTACACCTAAAGCAATTAGAGAAAGAAAAACAAAAAAAACCCAAAGTTAGCAGAAGGAAAGAAATCATAAAGATCAGATCAGAAATAAATGAAAAAGAAATGAAGAAAACGAAAGCAAGGAACAATAAAACTAAAAGCTGGTTCTTTGAGAAGATAAACAAAATTGATAAATCATTAGTGAGCCTCATCAAGAAACAAAGGGAGAAGACTCAAATCAATAGAATTAGATATGAAAAAGAAGAAGTAACAACTAACCCTGCAGAAATACAAAGGATCATGAGAGATTACTACAAGCAACTATATGCCAATAAAATGGACAACCTGGAAGACTTCTGAGACTGAACCAGGAAATAATAGAAAATATAAATAGAACAATCACAAGCACTGAAATTGAAACTGTGATTAAAAGCTTCTAACAAACAAAAGCCCAGGACCAGATAGCTTCACAGGTGAATTCTATCAAACATTTAGAGAAGAGCTAACACCAATCTTTCTCAAACTCTTCCAAAATATAGCAGAGGGAGGAACACTCCCAACCCATTCTATGAAGCCACCATCACCCTGATACCAAAACCAGACAAAGATGTCACAAAGAAAGAAAACTACAGGCCAATATCACTGATGGACATAGATGCAAAAATCCTCAACAAAATACTAGCAAACAGAATCCAACAGCACATTAAAAGGATCATACACCATGATCAAGTGGGGTTTATCCCAGGAATTCAAGAATTCTTAAATATACGCAAATTAATCAATGTGATAAGCCATTTTAACAAATTGAAGGAGAAAAACTATATGGCCATCTCAATAGATGCAGAAAAGCTTTCAACAAAATTCAACACCCACTTATGATAAAAAGACTCCAGAAATTGGGCATAGAGGCAGCTTAACTCAACATAATAAAGGCCATATGTGACAAACCCACAGCCAGCATCGTTCTCAATGTTGAAAATCTGAAACCATTTCCACTAAGATCAGGAACAAGGCAAAGTTGTCCACTCTCAGCACTATTATTCAACATAGGTTTGTAAGTTTTAGCCATAGTAATCAAAGAAGAAAAAGAAATAAAAGGAATCCAAATCGGAAAAGAAGAAGTAAAGCTGTCACTGTTTGCAGATGACATGATACTATACATAGAGAATCCTAAGGATGCTACCAGAAAACTACTAGAGCTAATCAATGAATTTGGTAAGGTAGCAGGATAGAAAATTATTGCACAGAAATCTCTTGCACTCCACCGATACACTAATGATGAAAAATCTGAAAGAGAAATTAAGGAAACACTCCCATTTACCACAGCAACTAAAAGAATTAAATACCTAGGAACAAACCTACCTAAGGAGAAAAAAGACCTGTATGAAGAAAACTATAAGATACTGATGAAAGAAATTAAAGATGATACAAACGGATGGGGAGATATACCATGTTCTTGGATTGGAAGAATCAACCTTGTGAAAATGACTATACTACCCAAAGCAACCTGCAGATTCAATGCAATCCCTATCAAACAACCAGTGGCATTTTTCACAGAACTAGAACAAAAAATTTCACAATTTGCATGAAAACACAAAAGACTCCGAATAGCCAAAGCAATCTTGAGAAAGAAAAACGGAGCTGGAGGAATCATGCTCCCAGACTTCAGACTATACTACAAAGCTACAGTCATCAAGACAGTATGGTCCTGGCACCAAAACAGAAATATAGATCAATGGAACAGGATAGAAAGCCCAGAGATAAACCCACGCACATATGGTCACCTTATCTTTGATAAAGGAGGCACCTTATCTTTGTATATCTTTGATATACAATGGAGAAAAGACAGCATCTTCAATAAGTGGTGCTGGGAAAACTGGACAGCTACATGTAAAAGAATGAAATTAGAACACTCCTTAACACCATACACAAAAATAAACTCAAATGTATTAAAGACCTAAATGTAAGGCTAGACACTATAAAATTCTTAGAGGAAAATATAGGCAGAACACTCCATGACATAAATCAAAGCAAGATCCTTTTTGACCCACCTCCTAGACAAATGGAAATAAAAACAAAAATAAACCAATGAGACCTAATGAAACTTAAAATCTTTTGCATTGAAAATGAACACATAAACGAGATGAAAATACAACACTCAGAATGGGAGAAAATATTTGCAAACGAAGCAACTGACACAGGATTAATCTCCAAAATATACAAGCAGCACATGCAGCTCAATATCAAAGAAACAAACAACTCAATCCAAAAATGGGCAGAAGACCTAAATAGACATTTCTCCAAAGAAGATATACAGATTGCCAACAAACACATGAAAGGATGCGCAACATCACTAATCATTAGAGAAATGCAAATCAAAACTACAATGTGGTATCACCTCACACCAGTCAGAATCGCCATCATCAAAAAAATCTACAAACAATAAATGCTGGAGAGGGTGTGGAGAAAAGGGAACCCTCTTGCAACATTGGTGGGAATGTAAATTTCTACCGCCACTATGGAGAACAGTATGGAGGTTCCCTAAAAAACTAAAAACAGAACTACCATAAGACCCAGCAATCCTACTACTGGGCATATAACCTGAGAAAACCATAATTCAAAAAGAGTCATGTACCACAATGTTCATCACAGCACTATTTATAATAGCCAGGACATGGAAGCAACCTAAGTGTCCATCGACAGATGAGTGGATAAAGGAGATGTGGCACATATATACAATGGAATATTACTCAGCCATAAGAAGAAGCATAATTGAGTTATTTGTAGTGAGGTGGATGGACCTAGAGACTGTCATACAGATTGAAGTAAGTTAGAAAGAGAAAAATAAATACCGTATGCTAACACATATATATGGAATCTCAAAAAAAAAAAAAAAATGGTTCTGAGGAACCTAGGGGCAAGACAGGAATAAAGATGTAGACATAGAGAATGGACTTGAGGACAAGGGGAGTGGGAAGGGTATGCTGGGACGAAGTGAGAGAGTGGCATGGACATATGTACACTACCAAATGTAATATAGATAGTTGTGGGAAGCAGCCACATAGCATAGGGAGTTCAGCTCGGTGCTTTGTGACCACTTAGAGGGGTGGGATAGGGAGGGTGAGAAGGGGACTCAAGAGGGAGGGGATATGCGGATATATGTATATGTATAGCTGATTCACTTTGTTATACAGCAGAAACTAACACAACATTGTAAAGCAATTATACTCCAATAAAGATGTTAAAATAAATAAATAAATACTTTATTCAAAAGAAAAAGAAAATCCCTGTCAGATTAAATTTCAGTTCATTTATATACACTCATCTCCCCCAGTGGACCAGGAGATCCTTAAAGACAAGTGCTCTATTGAACTTTGTGTTTCTACTTCCTAGCTTGCCACCTGTACCCAGTAAAGTTTCACCAGTGTTGTGTAGAAATAACATATGAACTGTTATTTATGTTGGGTATTACATCTCCACATCCCAAATATAATCTCATTAATATGTACGTTTCTCATATACTTTGCTTTCCTCCCTTGTGGCAACTAGTGATTCTTTAGGTGAATCAGCTGTTCGTAGCCTTGTATTAAATTGTGTATAACAGGACCCCTATTCTGCTTTCCAGGTGAGGATGCACAGCAACCCAGCCTGTCTACTAAACCATCCCTCGGACCTCCTAGGTCCTGGATTCTTTTTTGGTAGGAGACCTGGTCCTGCTACTTCTGTGCCTAACGACATCTTAAAACAGTGGGTTCTACCAGCTTTGTCTCCTCAGCATCACTAGTTTATGCAGCGTTGCTTTGATATTCCCAAAATGCTCCCAGAAGAATGAGGGCTTAGTCATTCCCTATTTCTTAATCATTTTTTCCTGATATTCCTTTTTTTTTTTTTTTTTTTTAAAACATCTTTATTGAAGTATAATTGCTTTACAATGGTGTGCTAGCTTCTGCTTTACAACAAAGTGAATCAGTTACACATATACATATGTTGCCATATCTCTTCCCTCTTGCATCTCCCTCCCTCCCACCCTCCCTATCCCACCCCTCTATGTGGTCACAAAGCACCGAGCTGATCTCCCTGTGCTATGCGGCTGCTTCCCACTAGTTATCTATTTTACATTTGGTAGTGTATATATGTCCATGACACTCTCTCACCCTGTCACATCTCACCCCTCCCCCTCCCCATATCCTCAAGTCCCTTCTCTAGTAGGTCTGTGTCTTTATTCCCATCTTGCCACTAGGTTCTTCATGACCTCTTTTTTTTTTTTTTCCCTTAGATTCCATATATATGTGTTAGCATACTGTATTTGTTTTTCTCTTTCTGACTTACTTCACTCTGTATGACAGACTCTAACTCCATCCACCTCATTACAAACACCTCCATTTCATTTCTTTTTATGGCTGAGTAATATTCCATTGTATATATGTGCCACATCTTCTTTATCCATTCATCCGATGATGGACACCTAGGTTGCTTCCATGTCCTGGCTATTGTAAACAGAGCTGCAATGAATATTTTGGTACATGACTCTTTCTGAATTATGGTTTTCTCAGGGTATATGCCCAGTAGTGGGATTGCTGGGTCATATGGTAGTTCTATTTTAAGTTTTTTAAGGAACCTCCATACTGTTCTCCATAGTGGCTGTATCAATTTACATTCCCACCAACAGTGCAAGAGTGTTCCCTTTTCTCCACACCCTCTCCAGCATTTATTGTTTCTAGATTTTTTGATGATGGCCATTCTGACCGGTGTGAGATGATACCTCATTGTAGTTTTGATTTGCATTTCTCTAATAATTAATGATGTTGAGCATTCTTTCATGTGTCTGTTGGCAATCTGTATCTCTTCTTTGGAGAAATGTCTATTTAGGTCTTCTGCCCATTTTTGGATTGGGTTGTTTGTTTTTTTGTTATTGAGCTGCATGAGCTGCTTGTAAATCTTGGAGATTAATCCTTTGTCCGTTGCTTCATTTGCAAATATTTTCTCCCATTCTGAGGGTTGTCTTTTGGTCTTGTTTATGGTTTCCTTTGCTGTGCAAAAGCTTTTAAGTTTCATTAGGTCCCATTTGTTTATTTGTGTTTTTATTTCCATTTCTCTAGGACCTGGGTCAAAAAGGATCTTGCTGTGACTTATGTCATACAGTGTTCTGCCTATGTTTTCCTCTAAGAGTTTGATAGTGTCTGGCCTTACACTTAGGTCTTTAATCCATTTTGAGTTTATTTTTGTGTATGGTGTTAGGGAGTGTTCTAATTTCATACTTTTACATGTACCTGTCCAATTTTCCCAGCACCACTTATTGAAGAGGCTGTCTTTTCTCCACTGTATATGCTTGCCTCCTTTATCAAAGATAAGGTGACCATATGTGCGTGGGCTTATCTCTGGGCTTTCTATCCTGTTCCATTGATCTATATTTCTGTTTTTGTGCCAGTACCAAACTGTCTTGATTACTGTAGCTTTGTAATATAGTCTGAAGTCAGGGAGCCTGATTCCTCCAGCTCCATTTTTCGTTCTCAAGATTGCTTTGGCTATTCGGGGTCTTTTGTGTTTCCATACAAATTGTGAAATTTTTTGTTCTAGTTCTGTGAAAAATGCCAGTGGTAGTTTGATAGGGATTGCATTGAATCTGTAGATTGCTTTGGGTAGCAGAGTCATTTTCACAATGTTGATTCTTCCAATCCAAGAACATGGTATATCTCTCCATCTATTTGTATCATCTTTAATTTCTTTCATCAGTGTCCTATACTTTTCTGCATACAGGTCTTTTGTCTCCTTAGGTAGGTTTATTCCTAGGTATTTTATTCTTTTTGTTGCAATGGTAAACGGGAGTGTTTTCTTAATTTCACTTTCAGATTTTTCATCATTAGTATACAGGAATGCAAGAGATTTCTGTGCATTAATTTTGTATCCTGCTACTTTACCAAATTCATTGATTAGCTCTAGTAGTTTTCTGGTAGCATCTTTTGGATTCTCTATGTATAGTATCATGTCATCTGCAAACAGTGACAGCTTTACTTCTTCTTTTCCGATTTGGATTCCTTTTATTTCTTTTTCGTCTCTGATTGCTGTGGCTAACACTTCCAAAACTATGTTGAATAATAGTGGTGAGAGTGGGCAACCTTGTCTTGTTCCTGATCTTAGTGGAAATGGTTTCAGTTTTTCACCATTGAGGACAATGTTGGCTGTGGGTTTGTCATATACGGCCTTTATTATGTTGAGGAAAGTTCCCTCTATGCCTACTTTCTGCAGGACTTTTATCATAAATGGGTGTTGAATTTTGTCGAAAGCTTTCTCTGCATCTATTGAGATGATCATATGGTTTTTCTCCTTCAATTTGTTAATATGATGTATCATGTTGATTGATTTGCGTATATTGAAGAATCCTTGCATTCCTGGAATAAACCCCACTTGATCATGGTGTATGATCCTTTTAATGTGCTGTTGGATTCTGTTTGCTAGTATTTTGTTGAGGATTTTTGCATCTATGTTCATCAGTGATATTGGCCTGTAGTTTTCTTTCTTTGTGACATCTTTGTCTGGTTTTGGTATCAGGGTGATGGTGGCCTCGTAGAATGAGTTGGGGAGTGTTCCTCCCTCTGCAATATTTTGGAAGAATTTGAGAAGGATAGGTGTTAGCTCTTCTCTAAATGTTTGATAGAATTCGCCTGTGAAGCCATCTGGTCCTGGGCTTTTGTGTGTTGGAAGATTTTTAATCACAGTTTCAATTTCAGTGCTTGTGATTGGTCTGTTCATATTTTCTATTTCTTCCTGGTTCAGTCTCGGCAGGTTGTGCATTTCTAAGAATCTGTCCATTTCTTCCAGGTTGTCCATTTTATTAGCATAGAGTTGCTTGTAGTAATCTCTTATGATCATTTGTATTTCTGCAGTGTCAGTGGTTACTTCTCCTTTTTCATTTCTAATTCTATTAATTTGAGTCTTCTCCTTTTTTCTCTTGATGAGTCTGGCTAATGGTTTATCAATTTTGTTTATCTTCTCAAAGAACCAGCTTTTAGTTTCATTGATTTTTGCTATTGTTTCCTTCATTTCTTTTTCATTTATTTCTGATCTGATCTTTATGATTTCTTTCCTTCTGCTAGCTTTGGGGTTTTTTTGTTCTTCTTTCTCTAATTGCTTTAGGTGCAAGGTTAGGTTGTTTATTCGAGATGTTTCCTGTTTCTTGATGTAGGCTTGTATTGCTATAAACTTCCCTCTTAGAACTGCTTTTGCTGCATCCCATAGGTTTTGGATCGTCGTGTCTCCATTGTCATTTGTTTCTAGGTATTTTTTGATTTCCCCTTTGATTTCTTCAGTGATCACTTCGTTATTAAGTAGTGTATTGTGTAGCCTCCATGTGTTTGTATTTTTTACAGATCTTTTCCTGTAATTGATATCTAGTCTCATAGCGTTGTGGTCGGAAAAGATACTTGATACGATTTCAATTTTTTTAAATTTACCAAGGCTTGATTTGTGACCCAAGATATGATCTATCCTGGAGAATGTTCCATGAGCACTTGAGAAAAATGTGTATTCTGTTGTTTTTGGGTGGAATGTCCTATAAATATCAATTAAGTCCATCTTGTTTAATGTATCATTTAAAGCTTGTGTTTCCTTATTTATTTTCATTTTGGATGATCTGTCCATTGGTGAAAGTGGGGTGTTAAAGTCCCCTACTATGATTGTGTTACTGTCGATTTCCCCTTTTATGGCTGTTAGTATTTGCCTTATGTATTGAGGTGCTCCTATGTTGGGTGCATAAATATTTACAATTGTTATACCTTCCTCTTGGATCGATCCCTTGATCATTATATAGTGTCCGTCTTTGTCTCTTGTAATTGTCTTTATTTTAAAGTCTATTTTGTCTGATATGAGAATTGCTACTCCAGCTTTCTTTTGATTTCCATTTGCATGGAATATCTTTTTCCATCCCCTCACTTTCAGTCTGTATGTGTCTCTAGGTCTGAAGTGGGTCTCTTGTAGACAGCATATATATGGGTCTTGTTTTTGTATCCATTCAGCCAGTCTGTGTCTTTTGGTGGGAGCATTTAATCCATTTACATTTAAGGTAATTATCGATATGTATGTTCCTATTCCCATTTTCTTAAATGTTTTGGGTTTGTTATTGTAGGTGTTTTCCTTCTCTTGTGTTTCTTGCCTAGAGAAGTTCCTTTAGCATTTGTTGTAAAGCTGGTTTGGTGGTGCTGAACTCTCTCAGCTTTTGCTTGTCTGTAAAGGTTTTAATTTCTCCATCAAATCTGAATGAGATCCTTGCTGGGTAGAGTAATCTTGGTTGTAGGTTTTTCTCCTTCATCACTTTAAGTATATCCTGCCACTCCCTTCTGGCTTGCAGCGTTTCTGCTGAAAGATCAGCTGTTAACCTTATGGGGATGCCCTTGTGTGTTATCTGTTGTTTTTCCCTTGCTGTTTTTAATATGTTTTCTTTATATTTAATTTTTGATAGTTTGATTAATATGTGTCTTGGTGTGTTTCTCCTTGGATTTATCCTGTATGGGACTCTCTGTGCTTCCAGGACTTGATTAACTATTTCCTTTCCCATATTAGGGAAGTTTTCAACTATAATCTCTTCAAATATTTTCTCAGTCCCTTTCTTTTTCTCTTCTTCTTCTGGGACCCCTATAATTCGAATGTTGGTGTGTTTAATGTTGTCCCAGAGGTCTCTGAGACTGTCCTCAGTTCTTTTCATTCTTTTTTCTTTATTCTGGTCTGCAGTAGTTATTTCCACCATTTTATCTTCCAGGTCACTTATCCGTTCTTCTGCCTCAGTTATTCTGCTATTGATCCCATCTAGAGTATTTTTAATTTCATTTATTGTGCTTGTCATCGTTTCTTGGTTCCTCTTTAGTTCTTCTACGTCCTTGTTAAATGTTTCTTGCATTTTGTCTATTCTATTTCCAAGACTTTGGATCATCCTTACTATCATTATTCTGAATTCTTTTTCAGGTAGACTACCTATTTCCTCTTCATTTGTTAGGTCTGGTGTGTTTTGACCCTGCTCCTTCATCTGCTGTGTGTTTTTCTGTCTTCTCATTTTGCTTATCTTACTGTGTTTGGGGTCTCCTTTTCACAGGCTGCAGGTTCGTAGTTCCCGTTGTTTTTGGTATCTGTCCCCAGTGGCTAAGGTTGGTTCAGTGGGTTGTGTAGGTTTCCTGGTGGAGGGAACTAGTGCCTGTGTTCTGGTGGATGAGGCTGGATGTTGTCTTTCTGGTGGGTTCGTCCATGTCTGGTGGTGTGTTTTGGGGTGTCTGTGGCCTTATTATGATTTTAGGCAGCCTCTCTGTTAATGGATGGGGCTGTGTTCCTCTCTTGCTAGTTGTTTGGCATAGGGTGTCCAGCACTGTAGCTTGCTGGTCGTTGAGTGAAGCTGGGTCTTGATGTTGAGATGGAGATCTGTGAGAGATTTTCGCCGTTTGGTATTACGTGGAGCTGGGAGGTCTCTTGTGGACCAGTGTCCTGAAGTTGGCTCTCCCACCTCAGAGGCACAGCCCTGATGCCTGGCTGGAGCACCAAGAGCCTTTCATCCACACGGCTCAGAATAAAAGGGAGAAAAAATGGAAAGAAAGAAAAAATGAGGATAAAATAAAATAAAATAAAGCAATTATAATAAAAAATAAGAAAAAAAATTATTAAGAGTAAATTTATTAAGAAAAAAAATTTTTTTTTAATTTTTAAATATAGATTTATTAATTTTTTATACTAAAAATAAGAAAAAAATTATTTAGAAAAAATTTATTAAGAAAAAAAATTTTTTAATTTTTTAAAATAAAAAATATGAAAAAACTTATTAAAATTTTTTTTAAAAATAGAAAATAAGGAAAAAATTATTAAGAAAACATTTATTAGGGAAAAAAAAAAAAAAAAAAAAACGGACGGACCTAACCCTAGGACTAACGGTGAGAGCAAAGTTATACAGACAAAATCTCACCCAGAAGCATACACATCTACACTCACAAAAAAAAGGAAAAGGGGAAAAGTTAATATATCCTGCTCCCAAAGTCCATCTCCTAAATTTGGGATGATTCGTTGTCTATTCAGGTATTCAACAGATGCAGGCACATCAAGTTGTTTGTGGAGCTTTAATCCGCTGCTTCTGAGGCTGCTGGGAGAGATTTCCCTTTCTCTTCTTTGTTCGTACAGCTCCCGGGGTTCAGCTTTGGATTTGGACCCGCCTCTGCATGTAGGTCCCCTGAGGGCGTCTGTTCCCCGCCCAGACAGAACGGGGTTAAAGGAGCAGCTGATTCGGGGGCTCTGGCTCAGTCAGGCCGGGGGGAGGGAGCGGTACGGAGGAGGCGGGGCGAGCCTGCGGCGGCAGAAGCCGGCGTGACGTTGCAGCAGCCTGAGGCGCGCCGTGCGCTCTCCCGGGGAAGTTGTCCCCGGATTACGGGAGCCTGGCCGTGGCGGGCTGCACAGGCTCCCGGGAGGGGCGGTGTGGAGAATGACCTGTGCTCGCCCACAGGCTGTTTGGTGGCGGCAGCAGCAGCCTTAGCGTCTCATGCCCGTCTCTGGGGTCCGCGCTGATAGCCGCGGCTCGCGCCCGTCTCTGGAGTTCGTTTAAGTGGCGCTCTGAATCCCCTCTCCTTGCACGCCGCGAAACAGAGGCAAGAAAAAGTCTCCTGCCTCTTCGGCAGCTGCAGACTTTTTCTCGTGCACCCTCCCGGCTAGTTGTGGTGCGCTAGACCCTTCAGGCTGTGTTCACGCAGCCAACCCCAGTCCTCTCCCTGCGATCCGACCGAAGCCCGCGCCTCAGCTCCCAGCCCCCGCCCGCCCCGGCGGGTGAGCAGACAAGCCTCTCGGGCTGGTGAGTGCTGCTCGGCGCCGAGCCTCTGTGCGGGAATCTCTCCGTTTTTCCCTCTGCGTCCCTGTTGCTGTGGGATCCGCGCTGATAGCCGCGGCTCACGCCCGTCTCTGGAGCTCGTTTAGGCGGCGCTCTGAATCCCCTCTCCTTGCGCGCCGCGAAACAAAGAGGCAAGAAAAATTCTCTTGCCTCTTTGGCAGCTGCAGTCTTTTTCCCGGACTCCCTCCCGGCTAGCACCGAAGCCCGAGCCCCAGCTCCCAGGCCCCGCCCGCCCCGGCGGCTGAGCAGACAAGCCTCTAGGGCTGGTGAGTGCTGGTCGGCACCCCTCCTCTGTGCGGGAATCTCTCCGCTTTGCCCTCCGCACCACTGTGGCTGCGCTCTCCTCCGTGGCTCTGAAGCTTCCCCCCTCTGCTACCCGCAGTCTCTGCCCACGAAGGGGCTTCCTAGTGTGTGGAAACCTTTCGTCCTTCACAGTTCCCTCCCACTGGTGCAGGTCCCGTCCCTATTCTTTTGTCTCTGTTATTTCTTTTTTCTTTTGCCCTACCCAAGTACGTGGGGATTTTCTTGCCTTTTGGGAGGTCTGACGTCTTCTGCCAGCGTTCAGTGGGTGTTCTGTAGGAGCAGTTCCACGTGTAGATGTATTTCTCATGTATCTGTGGGGAGGAAGGTGATCTCCGCGTCTTACTCTTCCGCCATCTTGCCCCTCCCTCCTTTCCTGATATTCTTAATCCTCCCTAACTTGCAGTGGGCTTAGCTACAAATACTTCTGCCACTTCTGGATCTTTACCCAGTCTATCTCTTCCTCCCAATATGCCCTGTGCTTTGTCTCCACCTACCAAATCTACCTGTTCTTTGGGGTCTACATTTACTTTTACATTTCCATAAAACCAGTAGGAATTCATCACTCTTCCTCAGGGTTCCACAATACTGACCACAGTTTATCTGATCAAATCTATTTGTAGTGGGTATGCCTATCTTTTCCCATCTCTTAAGCTCCTTAAGGGAAAGAATTATTTCTTACTCATTGCTATGGAACAATAGCAATGCTATGGAATTGCTATGGAACATGGCTTTTATTATTAAGGAACTCACAAAAAGTGCTGAATCTCATTTGAAGCTTGATCATGCACCCTAGATATTTTTTCCATATTAGTAGAACTATCTCCTTTGAAAAATCACAGGGAAAGAAAAATTCTTATTACACCTATGTTCTATGAATACAAATCAGGTACTATGAAGCATTTCCAGTAGGAAAAAGAAAAACGGCCATTTTTAGCCACATGTGTTTGGCAATGAGCATTTCACTGCTGCCTGCAGTAGCCTGAAAATTCAGTGGATAAATAAATGTGCATTGGTTTCTGTCAAGTGCAACGTGCAAAGATCTGTGCTAGGTGCAGGCGTTACAAAGCTCGAGACTTCATCTGCATGCCCCAAAGAGCATGGTTTAGTTAGAGCACAGACGTGAACTACCAAGTTAGAATGACTAGCTCGTGAGAAAGATGTTGAGAAAGAGGAAGAAGGATGTTGGAGGCAAGGCTGAATCATGGAGGGTGTCATACACCATATGAAAGAGTTTTGTTTCTATGTAAAGCTCTATAAAATAATGTAACACAACATGATGGAAACTTTATGACTCAACGAGGGAATGAATTACAGGCTCACAAACCAGGGGTCAACCATATTTCTCCCAAACCACAGGGCTAATCTGAAGAAACTCAGCCTGAGAAAGACACTAGTTTGCAGGCTCAAGGCTACTTAGGCAAACTGCATTCGAGTGTATCATTCCCACCTCTGAACTTTTCCCCAATTAATAGCACAATTTAATATGGATGTTTTTCTGGAGCATAGCATCACCCCTCAGGACTGCAAATTAGGCAGGAAATACCCCACAGGCAGGCCTGTCTGGCATGATTTCCAGACTTTGCAAGAGAATCTCCAATGCTTTCATTTCTCAGGGAAATAGAGGATTTCTCCCTCAGCTCAAAGTTAGTTCTTTATCTTCAAGGAACTATAAACAAATACAATTTTGGCAGCCACCACTGGGAAAGATAATGCTGATGTAGTTATCGAAAATTCCACTTTTACTCAGCCTCTTCTCCCCCTCACCCCCCAGGATTTCACAGCTGTTTCATGTTCCCTTGCATTCTTCAACTCCACTACATTTTGTTCAGCTTTAAATGGGCAAAGCAGAGACTATGCTTTCTTTGGAACATGACTTTTTGTCTCTGAAGGAGAAGCTTGTTTTGTTTTCAGACTCTTGGCTCCCAATTTTGCTGGTTGTTCTCCATTTAAAGCAGCAACAGTCTCCCCAGAGGAGTTGAGTAAATGAGGTTACACTCTCTACAATTAATGAGACACATTAATATCACTTTTCTCCACTTCTTTTCCCAAATTTTTAAATAAACTTTCCAGGCATCTCTGCTTTATGCTGCAAAGCCAGCAGAACTATATTGAATAAAAAGGGACATAAATGAGCACTATTTTATAATAAAGGGGAAAAAAGTTTTATAGCACTTTTAGTCCTCTCTGCCCTTTCTTGATGAATTGTGTTGACCCAAGATTAAATTGGCTTAGTAGACTTTTCCTAAAGACACAACATGCTAATTTCCTTTTATATTAAACATTTAATTTAATATATTTGCTTAATGCTAAATCCAGACTTATTCTGGAAAATATTTCCCTTATTTTTCAGTAAGGGAAGACTTCAATTTTGGTAGCATCAGGAAACAACACCACTACCAAAAAAGACTAGTACAATGAATGACAACATTCTAATACTGATACAAACACGTATGTGATTTAAATTATGTACGTGCATACAAATTAGGGAAATACATCAACATGTTAACCCTATAATGTTATCAGTGGATAAGCAGATTACTGATACAGTGGTCCCTAGGTAGTTGCAAGGGGTATTCCAGGAACCAACCCTTATATAAAATGGCATAGTACTTGCATATAACTATATGGGAGGATTCCCATATGCGTTAAATCGTCTCTAGATTACTTGTAATACCTAATACAATGTAAATGTTATGTTAAAAGTAATAAATACAATGTACATACTATGTACATAGTTGCCAGCATGCAGCAAATTGAAGTTTTGCTTTTTGGAACTTTCTGGATTTGGGGGGAAGATTTTTGATTCAAGGTTGGTTGAATCCATGGCTGTGGAACCCAAGGATACAGTGGGCTGACTGTTGTTATTAGTCCAGTTATTACTTATTTATATTTTAAGATTTTTCTACTGAAAACTTCTCCTACTTTTAAAGTCAGAAAAAAATATATATATTGATTTTAAAATTTTATATACATATAATTTGCAATGATGTACACATTGCTTTGACCTCAAAACTGATTTCAGACAACTTTAGACATACGTAGCCATAAAATTCATCTTTTGATTATACTTGAATATTGGAAGAGATTAATGCATACATTCATCAACCATGGTGTTAGCAGAATGGACATAATTTGGAATATTCTGGTTAAAGCACACACACAGAAACACACACGGAAGATATAATTTGATTGTCCCCTCAGCAGATTTACCTTTCTAATTATGCTTTTCTTAAGGCAATATTAAAATTAGCACTCCCTGAGCACAATCCCACTAATGGTGGGGAAAGTAGCTATGGAGTAAAAGTAAGCTCAGGGCATTAGCAGTTCAAGCTCTTCAGACTCTTTTCCACACCAAAAGGACTGAAGCAAGACCTTGCTTGCAGAAAGTGTTGCAGTGATTTACTACCCTACTAATTCCTCATGTGTTGTGCTGTAACCATCAGACCCTTGGCTGTGAGAGATGATGTCTTTCAGATGGAAAGTCAAGATGATCATTAAAGCACCCATGTTATGTTCCATGAGTGCAGGATGGTTGGTAATTCTAATGATCCTGGAGGCGTTCCAAGCTAGGAAGCCACATGCTATGCCTCTTGAAATTTCATCTAAAGAAGTTGCTTTCCTGTTACCATCCTCATCTATTTGTAGTACTTCATACAGCTGCCAGACAGTTGCCATGTCACACTCCAGGCATGACTGATTTTAATATTGATCATAATAATGTCATCAGAACTATCATTTTGGATTTAGAGTTCAAACAGGCTAGCTTCAAAGGGAATTAGAGCTATAAAATTATTAATATTGCTGACTGTAATCATTGTACTGTGATGGGAGTTGAACTAGCTTGGAAATGGCTTTCCCAGTAGTTATGTTGAATATGATTTGATTTGGCGTGAGTAAGTGTGACTGATAATGTTTGTCTTTTGTCCAGGACTTTGAAACTTTACTGGACTCTCATCTCATGGTTAGAGTGTATCTGTGCCTCATCAGATAACTGAACAAGTTGAGACCCAGAGAGTTCAAAATCACAAGGTAAGAGAGTCTAATTTCTCCCCAATTACATTAACTCCCATTAAATCGTGAGCTCGAGGAGGCCTTAGAACAAGTCTTTCTCACTCACCCAACACGTAGCACCCACTTAGGACGTAAAAGGCACTCACGAGAGACCTTCAAGATGGCGGAGGAGTAAAACGTGGAGATCACCTTCCTCCCCACAAATACATCAGAAATACATCTACATGTGGAACAACTCCTACAGAACACTTACTGAGCACTGGCAGAAGACCTCAGACTTCCCAAAAGGCAAGAAATTCCCCACATACCTGGGTAGGGCAAAAGAAAAAAGAAAAGACAGACAAAAGAATAAGGATGGGACCTGCACGTCTGGGAGGGAGCTGTGAGTAGGAAAAGTTTCCACACACTAGGAAGCCCCTTCATTGGCGGAGATGGGGGTGGCAGGAAGGAAGTTTCGGAGCCACGGAGGAGAGCACAGCAACAAGGATGCAGAGGGCAAAACGGAGAGATTCCTGCACAGAGGGTCGGTGCCGACCAGCACTCACCAGCCTGAGAGGCTTGTCTGCTCACCCGCCAGGAAGAGTGGGGGCTGGGAGCTGAGGCTCTGGGTTCGGAGGTCAGATCCCAGGGAGAGGACTGGGGTTGGCTGCATGAACACAGCCTGAAAGGGGTTAGTGCACCACAGCTAGCTGGGAGGGAGTCAGGAAAATGTCTGGAACTGCCTAAGAGGCAAGAGACCATTGTTTCGGGGTGCGTGAGGGGAGGGGATTCAGAGCACCACCTAAAGGAGCTCCAGAAATGGGCGTGAGCCGCGGCTATAAGGGTGGACACCAGAGACAGGCATAAAATGTTAACGCTGCTGTTGATGCCGGAAGAAGCCTGTGTGCAAGCACAGGTCACTATTCACACCTCTCCTTCCGGGAGCCTGTGCAGTCCACCATGGCCAGGGTCCCGTGATCCAGGGACAAAATCCCCAAGAGAACAAACGGCACACCTCAGGCTGCGGAAACATCACGCGGGACTCTGCCCTACACAGGCTCGCCCCGCATTCCTTACCCCTCCCTCCCCCTGGGCCTGAGTGAGCCAGAGGTCCCTAATCAGCTGCTACTTTAACCCCGTCCTGTCTGAGTGAAGAACAGACGCCCTCAGAAGACCTACACACAGAGGTGGGGCCAAATCCAAAGCTGAACCCCAGGAGCTGTGCGGACAAAGAAGAGAAAGGGAAATCTCTCCCAGCAGCCTCAGGAGCACCGGATTAAATCTGCACAATCAACTTGATGTACCCTGCATCTCTACAACAAATCACCCCAAAATTGAGGCTGTGGACTTTGGGAGCAACTGTAGACGTCGGAGCCCTGTGGCTGACATGGTCTTGGTATTCCAGCTGGGTGTCAGGCCTGTGCCTCTGAGGTGGGAGAGCCGAGTTCAGGACATTGGTCAACCAGAGACCTCCCAGCTCCAGGTAATATCAAACAGTGAAAGCTCTCCCAGGGACCTCCATCTCAACATTAAGACCCAGCTCAACTCAACGACCAGCAAGCTACAGTGCTGGACACCCTATGCCAAACAACTAGCAAGACAGGAACACAACCTTACCCATTAGCAGGGAGGCTGCCTAAAATCATAATAAGGTCACAGACACCACAAAACACACCACCGGATGCGGTCCTGGACAAGATCCAGCCTCGTCAACCAGAATAAATGCACCAGTCCCCTCCACCAGGAAGCCTACACAACCCACTAAACCAACTTTAGATTCTGGGGGCAGACACCAAAACAATGGGAATTACGAACCTGCAGCCTGCAAAAAGGAAACCCAAACACAGTAAGTTAGGTAAAATGAGAAGACAGAGAAACACACAGCAGATGAAGGAACAAGGTAAAAACCCACCAGACCAAACAAATGAAAAGGAAAGAGGCAGTCTACCTGAAAAAGAATTCAGAGTAATGATAGTAAAGATGATCCAAAATCTAAGAGAGAGAAAGGAGATAATACAGGAAACACTTAACAAAGACCTAGAAGAACTAAAGAGCAAACAAACAATGATGAACAACACAATAAATGAAATTAAAAATTCTCTAAAAGAAATCAATAGCAGAATAAGTGAGGCAGAAGAATGGATAAGTGACCTGGAAGATAAAATAGTGGAAATAACTACCGCAGCACAGAATAAAGAAAAAAGAATGAAAAGAATTGAGGACAGCCTCAGAAACCTCTGGGACAAAACTAAACGCACCAACATTCACATTATAGGAGTCCCAGAAGAAGAAGAGAAAAAGAAAGGGACTGAGAAAATATTTGAAGAGATTATAGTTGAAAACTTCCCTAATATGGGAAAGGAAATGCTCAATTAAGTCCAGGAAGCATAGAGAGTCCCATACAGGAAAAATCCAAGGAGAAACATGCCAAGACACATATTAATCAAACTATCAAAACTTAAATACAGGGCTTCCCTGGTGGCACAGTGGTTGAGAATCTGCCTGCCAATGCAGGGGACACGGGTTCGAGCCCTGGTCTGGGAAGATCCCATATGCCGCGGAGCAACTAGGCCCGTGAGTCACAATTACTGAGCCTGCGCGTCTGGAGCCTGTGCTCCGCAGCAAGAGAGGCCGCGATAGTGAGAGGCCCGCGCACCGTGATGAAAAGTGGCCCCCGCTTGCCGCAACTGGAGAAAGCCCTTGCACAGAAACGAAGACCCAACACAGCCATAAATAAATAAATAAATAAATAAAATAAAATAAAAAAAAACTTAAATACAAAGAAAAAATATTAAAAGCAGCAAGGGAAAAGCAACAAATAACTACAAGGGAATCCCCATAAGGTTAACAGCTGAAATTTCACAGAAACTCTGCAAGCCACAAGGGAGTGACAGGACATATTTAAAGTGATCAAAGGGAAAAAATTACAACCAAGATTTCTCTACACAGCAAGGATCTCATTCAGATTCGATGGAGAAATTAAAATCTTTACAGACAAGTAAAAGCTAAGAGAATTCAGCACCACCAAATAAGCTTTACAACAAATACTAAAGGGACTTCTCTAGGCACACAACACAAGAGAAGGAAAAGACCTACAATAACAAACCCAAAACAATTAAGAAAATGGGAATAAGAACATACATATCGATAACTACCTTAAATGTAAATGGATTAAATGCTCCGACCAAAAGACATAGACTGGCTGAATGGATACAAAAAAAAAGATCCATATATATGCTGTCTACAAGAGACCCACTTCAGACCTAGCAACACATAAAGACTGAAAGTGCGGGGATGGAAAAAGATATTCCATGCAAATGGAAATCAAAAGAAAGCCGGAGTAGCAATTTTCATATCAGAAAAAATAGACTTGCAAACAAAGACTGTTACAACAGACAAAGAAGGACACTACCTGATGATCAAGGGATGAATCCAAGAAGAAGATATAAAAATTGTAAATATTTATGCACCCAACATAGGAGCACCTCAGTACATAAGGCAAATGCTAACAGCCATAAAAGGGGAAATCAACAGTAACACAAAAAGAGTAGGGGACTTGAACAGCCAACTTTCACCAATGGACAGATCATCCAAAAGGAAAATAAATAAGGAAACACAAGCTTTAAATGACACACTAAACAAGATGGACTTAATTGATATTTACAGGACATTCCATCCAAAAACAGCAGATTACACTTTCTTCTCCAGGGCTCATGGAA
The DNA here is from genome assembly GCF_028564815.1 of Eubalaena glacialis. Lineage (NCBI taxonomy): Eukaryota > Metazoa > Chordata > Mammalia > Artiodactyla > Balaenidae > Eubalaena > Eubalaena glacialis. Next base: position 46,694,855 of record NC_083717.1, on the reverse strand, counting down.
CATTTTCCAGGATAGATCATATATTGAGTCACAAATCAAGCCTTGGATACATTTAAGAAAATTGATATCATATCAAATATCTTTTCTGACCGCAATGCTATGAAACTAGATATCAATTACAGGGAAAAATCTGTAAAAAATACAAACATATGGAGGTTAAACAATACACTTCTAAATAACTAAGAGATCACTGAAGAAATCAAAGAGGAAATCAAAAAATACCTAGAAATAAATAACAATGAAAAAACGCCGGCCCAAAATCTATGGGATGCAGCAAAAGCAGTTCTAAGAGGGAAGTTTATGGCAATACAATCCTACTTCAAGAAACAAGAAAAATCTCAAATAAACAACCTAACCTTACACCTAAATCAATTAGAGAAAGAAGAACAAAAAAACCCCAAAGTTAGCAGAGGAAAGAAATCATAAAGATCAGATCAGAAATAAATGAAAAAGAAATGAAAGAAACAATACCTAAGATCAATAAAACTAAAAGCCAGTTCTTTGAGAAGATAAACAAAATTGATAAACCATTAGCCAGACTCATCAAAAAAAAAAAAAAAAAGGGAGAAGACTCAAATCAGTAGAATTAGAAATGAAAAAGGAGAGGTAACAACTGACACTGCAGAAATACAAAGGATCTTGAGAGATTACTACAAGCAACTATATTCCAATAAAATGGACAACCTGGAAGAAATGCACAAATTCTTAGAAAAGCATAAACTTCTGAGACTGAACCAGGAAGAAATAGAAAATAAAAACAGACCAATCACAAACACTGAAATTGAGGCTGTGATTAAAAATCTTCCAACAAACAAAAGCCCAGGACCAGATGGCTTCACAAGAGAATTCTATAAACATTTAGAGAAGAGTTAACACCTATCCCTCTCAAATTCCTCCAAAATATAGCAAAGGCAGGAACACTTCCAAACACATTCTACAAGGCTACCATCACCCTGATACCAAAACCAGACAGAGATGTCACAAAGAAAGAAAATTATAGGCCAATATCACTGATGAACACAGATGCAAAACTTCTCAACAAAATACTAGCACACAGAATCCAACAGCACATTACAAGGATCATACATCATGATCAAGTGGGGTTTACCCCAGGAATGCAAGGATTCTTCAATATATGCAAATAAATCAATGTGATATACCATATAACAAATTGAAGGAGAAAAACCATATGATCATCTCAAAAGATGCAGAAAAATCTTTCAACAAAATTCAACACCCATTTAGGATAAAAACCCTCCAGAAAGTGGGCATAGAGGGAGCTTACCTCAACATAATAAAGGCCATATATGACAAACGCATAGCCAGCATCGTTCTCAATGGTAAAAAAGTGAAACCATTTCCACTAAGATTAGGAACAAGACAAAGTTGCCCACTCTCAGCACTGTTATTCAAGATAGATTTGGAGATTTTATCCACAGGAATCAGAGAAGAAAAATAAATAAAAGGAATCCTAATCAGAAAAGAAGAAGTAAAACTGTCAAAGTATGCAGATGACATAATACTATACATAGAGAATCCTAAAGATGCTACCAGAAAACTACTAGAGCTAATCAATGAATTTGGTAAAGTAGCAGGATAGAAAATTAGTGCACAGAAATCTCTTGCATTTCTACACATTAATGAAGAAAAATCTGAAAGAGAAATTAAGGAAACTCTCCCATTTTCCACAGCAGCCAAAAGAATTAAATATGTAGGAATAAACCTACCTAAGGAGACAAAAGACCTGTATGCATATAAGTATAAGACAATGCTGAAAGAAATCAAAGATGATACAAACAGATGGAGAGATATACCATGTTCTTGGATTGGAAGAATCAACCTTGTGAAAATGACTATACTACCCAAAGCAACCTGCAGATTCAATGCAATCCCTATCAAACAACCAGTGGCATTTTTCACAGAACTAGAACAAAAATTTCACAATTTGCATGGAAACACAAAAGACCTCGAATAGCCAAAGCAATCTTGAGAAAGAAAAATGGAGCTGGAGGAATCAGGCTCCCAGATTTCAGACTATACTACAAAGCTACAGTCATCAAGACAGTATGGTCGTGGCACAAAAACAGATATATAGATCAATGGAACAGGATAGAAAGCCCAGAGATAAACCCACACACATATGGTCACCTTACCTTTGGTAAAGGAGGCAAGAATATACAATGGAGAAAAAACAGCCTCTTCAGTAATTGGTGCTGGGAAAACTAGGCAGCTACATGTAAAAGAATGAAATTAGAACACTCCCTAACACCGTACACAAAAATAAACTCAAAATTGATTAAAGACCTAAATGTAAGGCGAGACACTATAAAACTCTTAGAGGAAAACATAGGCAGAACACTCTATGACATAAATCACAGCAAGATCCTTTTTGACCCACCTCCTAGAGAAATGGAAATAAAAACAAAAGTAAACAAATGGGACCTAATGAAACCTAAAAGCACTTGCATAGCAAAGGAAACCATAAACAAGACCAAAAGACAACCCTCAGAATGGGAGAAAATATTTGCAAATGAAGCAAGTGACAAAGGATTAATCTCCAAAATATACAAGCAGCTCATGCAGCTCAATATCAAAAATACAAACAACCCAATCCAAAAATGGGTAGAAGACCTAAATAGACATTTCTCCAAAGAAGATATACAGATTGCCAAGAAACACATGAAAGGATGCTCAACATCATTAATCATTAGAGAAATGCAAATCAAAGCTACAATGAGGTATCACCTCACACCAGTCAGAATAGCCATCATCAAAAATTCTACAAAAAATAAATGCTGGAGAGGGTGTAGAGAAAAGGGAGCCCTCTTGCACTGTTTGTGGGAATGTAAATTGATCCAGCCACTATGGAGAACAGTACGCAGGTTCGTTACAAAACTAAAAATGGAACTACCATACAACCCAGCAATCCCACTACTAGGCATATACCCTGAGAAAACCATAATTCAAAAAGAGTCATGTACCACAATGTTCACTGCAGCTCTATTTACAATAGCCAGTAAATGGAAGCAACCTAAGTGTCCATTGACAGATGAATGGATAAAGAAGATGTGGCACATATATACAATGGAATATTACTCAACCATAAAAAGAAATGAAATTGAGTTATTTGTAGTGAGGTGGATGGACCTAGAGGCTGTCATACAGAGTGAAGTAAGTCAGAAAGAGAAAAACAAATACCGTATGCTAATGCATATATGTGGAATCTTAAAAAAAAAATGGTTCTCAAGATCCTAGGGGCAGGACAGGAATAAAGATGCAGACATAGGGAATGCACTTTAGGACACGGGGAGTGGGAAGGGTAAGGTGGGACAAAGTGAGAGAGTGGCATGGACTAATATACACTACCAAATGTAAAATAGAGAGCTAGTGGGAAGCAGCCACATAGCACAGGGAGATCAGCTCAGTGCTTTGTGACCACAGAGAGGGGTGAGATAGGGAGTGTTGGAGGGAGACGCAAGAGGGAGGAGATATGGAGATATAGGTATATGTATTGCTCATTCTCTTTGTTATAAATCAGAAACTAACACACCTCTGTAAAGCAACTATCCTCCAATAAAGATGTAAAAAAAAAGCATTCACTAAATATCTTGAATTAATGAATAAAAAGAAGTTGAGTTTTAAATATGTCTTCCACTAAACTAGGATTTCTAAACTTGGGACATATTCTAGAAACCCATTTTCTGGGATCTACCACCGTCTACACAAACTTTCTCATTTTTTAAATGATTCTAGAAACAAAACAACATAAGCATATTCTGGACTGTCTGGAAATTAGTGTTCTACCACTCAATTTCAGTACTATAATTTGCCTGTTTTGTTTTTGATGTATTAAACAGAAATGAAGGTCAAATTGCTTCTAGTTCATTATTTAAACAAAAATTTGTTAAGGAGGAATGCCATATTCACCTTGGAGGCAGACATATTGAGTGGATAATGTTTTTTATGCAGAAGAGCATACGCCATTTCGTTAGCAATAGGTGTAATGATTTAAAAAAAAATCAATGAAAGTTTTTCTATTCCCAGTTTCAGCAACAATTTAATTAGATGCCCATTTAACACAATTATCAATAATTCCGTAACACCAACATTATATTCCAGTGAAGAAAAAAGCCTTACATATATATCAAATGATTCATTAGAATTGGTGTTTGAATATTACTTGTGTGCAGTTTGAATAAAGTTTGAGTCTCAATAATTCCCGGAATAGCAAGCAAAGTCTTACAACAATTGTTTTATATATAGTACATATATTATTATATGACATAAAAAATCTGGAATAATAATATTGAAGTTGAAACACAAATATAATTTTAATGATGAACCATATCTTAGGTTACATGTGTCCAATAGGAACCTCAACTTTTTAGTTTTAATTATAATCCACCATGTTAAAAATAATGGTTTATTGTCTTTCTCTGTCTATATTACTTCATAATCATAATACCCTCCTGATCCATCCATGTTGTTGAAAATGACAAAATTGCATTAATTTTTATGGCTGAGTAATATTCCATTGTATGTATATATTGTGTATATATATATATATATATATATATATATATATATCGCATCTTCTTTATTCATCCATCTGTTGATGGACACTTAAGTTGCTTCCATATCTTGGCTATTGTAAATAATGGTGCTATGAACATTGAGAGAGGGACAAGATAGGAGAAGGGGATTAAGAGGTACAAATTATTAGGTACAAAATTAAGATATAAGGATGTAATATACAGCAGAGGGAATATAGCCAAATTTTGTAATAACTTTAAATGGGGTATAATCTATAAAAATATTGAATTACTATGTTGTACAACTAATATAATATTGTAAATCAACAATACTTCAATTTTAAAAAATAATGGTTTATTAGATATACCTGACTTTATAGTTTTGCATGCATTTATAAATTTGCTTAGAATTTTTAGTTGTAAAGAAATTATAACCATGAAAATTTTGTACTCAGTTTTATACTTTTATATATTTAAGTAAAATTATAAAAATGATGATTTAAGTCAATGCTATGTCCTCTGAGGGTTCATTCCCTTAATGAATTCTCATTTGTCTATATGTGTGTGTTTGTATTATATACATATATATAATTCATTTTAAAATGAGCATTATATATTAAATATATATATATATGCTGATTTCTTGAATGAATTATCTCTATATAATTAAAAAATTTCGTGGAAGAATTTATCACCTCTTTGCTGTTGTTCACAAGTATTGAATATAAGTGTACTTTTATATGTAACAAATCAATCTCAATGAAAGGGAATTATAGACCTTCAAAAATAAAAAAATAAAAATCAGGATACCTAATTAAAATTAAAATGTTGGAAAAAGCAGCATTACATTTATTTTGCTTTAAGTCCTAGATATTTTTTTTGTTTGCTTAGCAATATTTCAAATATAATTAACAGTGTGAGAAGAAATTACTTTAATGTTTTATTATTATACTCATACATAGTATTTTCAGATATAAGGCACCGTATTTCACTTCTGAAGGGATATTTTGAGAAATTAAACATATATTAATATGAAAATTAATAACATTTTTTGACACATTCTTTAAAGTATTTCAATAAGTACAAAACCATGTTTTGAAGAACATTTAAAATGTTTTGGTGAAAAATAGTAAATAGTTATTGTAAATAACTCAAACAGAAAAATATAAAGGCAAAGTGTTTTTAAAAGTTCTTGAATCCCACCACTCAGAGAGAGCCAATTTTAATCATTTAGGGAACATCCTTTCAGGCATCTTATTTTAACATCTTACATACATGTACACTATTATACATTCATAGTGTATATCTTTATCTTGAAGTAATTTTTAACTACGTATCATGTACATGCAAAGAGTGACTCAAACAAGTGAATCAATTTAATGAAACTCATAACATCAGTTTGACTATTGAAGAAAACTAGGTAGAACACAGATTATGTAATTGACCAGTGTAATTAAATTTAATAGTAAAGAAAAAATTACTATGGATAAAGGAATTAGCAATATGTTTAAACAAAGAAACTGTAACATGATTTTTTCCCATGGATCTGACTTACCTTGAGCAATTATTATGTTCTACTTTTAAAAATCTTGAATTTATAATAAAGTAGTAAAAGGTAGAAAGGTGTTCTTATGTTATCCATTTTAGAAGCTGCAGTGAACTACATTACTTGATAGTATCTCTAAATTAATTAAGAAGTCTGTTAGGGGTATTCTTAATAAAGCCAGCCAATTTTTAATTCAGGTTGACACCACTAAAGATACAAGCGTAATTGCTATTGGTTCAGAGTCTAGAGATGATCTGATATCAGTCCTCAGCATATGTTCAAGCACAGCAAAACCTCATTAATTTAGACATCTTCATGTGAATTTCATGACAATTTGAACAGGTACACTGTTCTTCATTACCTAAGAAAAAAGTTCCCAGTAGCGAAAAAAAAAAAAAAAAATCCCAACAAGATCTCAGGGCTACAATATAAATTATTGAATAGATCAAATAATTTTTAGAAATTTAGCAGCATTCATGTGTATACAAATGTAATGACTATCAATGAAAAAAGTATATTCAGCATAACATCTATTTAGAAATACTCTTAGTGTATTGTGATTTTCTATCTATTGTCTATCTATGTATCTAATCAATCTACCAGTTTATCTTTCTACCTCATCTGTCTAAATTGTACCCGCCACATCTTCACTAATTTAGAATGGTATTCCTCCATGTTTTTCATGGTTTTTAACTTATTGGGGAAAATATGTTATAGAAGTTGTTAGATAATCCATATATATATATGTGTGTGTGTGTGTATATATATATATATAGTATCTCATATTACATGTAACAATATGGAAGATCAATACAATATTTTTTTTTAACATCTTTATTGAAGTATAATTGCTTTACAATGGTGTGTTAGCTTCTGCTTTATAACAAAGTGAATCAGTTATACATATACATATGTTCCCATATCTCTTCCCTCTTGCATCTCCCTCCCTCCCACCCTCCCTATCCCACCCCTCTAGGTGGTCACAAAGCACCGAGCTGATCTCCCTGTGCTATGTGGCTGCTTCCCACTAGCTATCTATTTTACATTTGGTAGTGTATATATGTCCATGACACTCTTTCACCCTGTCACATCTCACCCCTCCCCCTCCCCATATCCTCAAGTCCATTCTCTAGTAGGTCTGTGTCTTTATTCCCATCTTGCCACTAGGTTCTTCATGACCTTTTTTTTTTTTTTTTTTCTTAGATTCCATATACATGTGTTAGCATACTGTATTTCTTTTTCTCTTTCTGACTTACTTCACTCTGTATGACAGACTCTAACTCCATCCACCTCATTACAAACACCTCCATTTCATTTCTTTTTATGGCTGAGTAATATTCCATTGTATATATGTGCCACATCTTCTTTATCCATTCATCCGATGATGGACACCTAGGTTGCTTCCATGTCCTGGCTATTGTAAACAGAGCTGCAATGAATATTTTGGTACATGACTCTTTCTGAATTATGGTTTTCTCAGGGTATATGCCCAGTAGTGGGATTGCTGGGTCGTATGGTAGTTCTATTTTTAGTTTTTTAAGGAACCTCCATACTGTTCTCCATAGTGGCTGTATCAATTTACATTCCCACCAACAGTGCAAGAGTGTTCCCTTTTCTCCACACCCTCTCCAGCATTTATTGTTTCTAGATTTTTTGATGATGGCCATTCTGACTGGTGTGAGATGATACCTCATTGTAGTTTTGATTTGCATTTCTCTAATGATTAACGATGTTGAGCATTCTTTCATGTGTCTGTTGGCAATCTGTATATCTTCTTTGGAGAAATGTCTATTTAGGTCTTCTGCCCATTTTTGGATTGGGTTGTTTGTTTTTTTGTTATTGAGCTGCATGTGCTGCTTGTAAATCTTGGAGATTAATCCTTTGTCAGTTGCTTCATTTGCAAATATTTTCTCCCATTCTGAGGCTTGTCTTTTGGACTTGTTTATGGTTTCCTTTGCTGTGCAAAAGCTTTTCAGTTTCATTAGGTCCCATTTGTTTATTTGTGTTTTTATTTGCATTTCTCTAGGAGCTGGGTCAAAAAGGATCTTTCTGTGATTTATGTCATAGAGTGTTCTGCCTATGTTTTCCTCTAAGAGTTTGATAGTGTCTGGCCTTACACTTAGGTCTTTAATCCATTTTGAGTTTATTTTTGTGTATGGTGTCAGGGAGTGTTCTAATTTCATACTTTTACATGTACCTGTCCAATTTTCCCAGCACCACTTATTGAAGAGGCTGTCTTTTCTCCACTGTATATGCTTGCCTCCTTTATCAAAGATAAGGTGACCATATGTGTGTGGGCTTATCTCTGGGCTTTCTGTCCTGTTCCATTGATCTATATTTCTGTTTTGGTGCCAGTACCAAACTGTCTTGATTACTGTAGCTTTGTAATATAGTCTGAAGTCAGGGAGCCTGATTCCTCCAGCTCCATTTTTCGTTCTCAAGATTGCTTTGGCTATTCGGGGTCTTTTGTGTTTCCATACAAATTGTGAAATTTTTTGTTCTAGTTCTGTGAAAAATGCCAGTGGTAGTCTGATAGGGATTGCATTGAATCTGTAGATTGCTTTGGGTAGTAGAGTCATTTTCACAATGTTGATTCTTCCAATCCAAGAACATGGTATATCTCTCCATCTATTTGTATCATCTTTAATTTCTTTCATCAGTGTCCTATAATTTTCTGCATACAGGTCTTTTGTCTCCTTAGGTAGGTTTATTCCTAGATATTTTATTCTTTTTGTTGCAGTGGTAAACGGGAGTGTTTTCTTAATTTCACTTTCAGATTTTTCATCATTAGTATACAGGAATGCAAGAGATTTCTGTGCATTAATTTTGTATCCTGCTACTTTACCAAATTCATTGATTAGCTCTAGTAGTTTTCTGGTAGCATCTTTTGGATTCTCTATGTATAGTATCATGTCATCTGCAAACAGTGACAGCTTTACTTCTTCTTTTCCGATTTGGATTCCTTTTATTTCTTTTTCGTCTCTGATTGCTGTGGCTAACACTTCCAAAACTATGTTGAATAATAGTGGTGATACTGGGCAACCTTGTCTTGTTCCTGATCTTAGAGGAAATGGTTTCAGTTTTTCACCATTGAGGACAATATTGGCTGTGGGTTTGTCATATACGGCCTTTATTATGTTGAGGAAAGTTCCCTCTATGCCTACTTTCTGCAGGACTTTTATCATAAATGGGTGTTGAATTTTGTCGAAAGCTCTCTCTGCATCTATTGAGATGATCATATGGTTTTTCTCCTTCAGTTTGTTAATATGATGTATCACGTTGATTGATTTGCCTATATTGAAGAATCCTTGCATTCCTGGAATAAACCCCACTTGATCATGGTGTATAATCCTTTTAATGTGCTGTTGGATTCTGTTTGCTAGTATTTTGTTGAGGATTTTTGCATCTATGTTCATCAGTGATATTGGCCTGTAGTTTTCTTTCTTTGTGACATCTTTGTCTGGTTTTGGTATCAGGGTGATGGTGGCCTCGTAGAATGAGTTGGGGAGTGTTCCTCCCTCTGCAATATTTTGGAAGAGTTTGAGAAGGATAGGTGTTAGCTCTTCTCTAAATGTTTGATAGAATTCGCCTGTGAAGCCATCTGGTCCTGGGCTTTTGTGTGTTGGAAGATTTTTAATCACAGTTTCAATTTCAGTGCTTGCGATTGGTCTGTTCATATTTTCTATTTCTTCCTGGTTCAGTCTTGGCAGGTTGTGCATTTCTAAGAATCTGTCCATTTCTTCCAGGTTGTCCATTTTATTGGCATAGAGTTGCTTGTAGTAATCTCTCATGATCGTTTGTATTTCTGCAGTGTCAGTGGTTACTTCTCCTTTTTCATTTCTAATTCTATTAATTTGAGTCTTCTCCCTTTTTCTCTTGATGAGTCTGGCTAATGGTTTATCAATTTTGTTTATCTTCTCAAAGAACCAGCTTTTAGTTTCATTGATTTTTGCTATTGTTTCCTTCATTTCTTTTTCATTTATTTCTGATCTGATCTTTATGATTTCTTTCCTTCTGCTAGCTTTGGGGTTTTTTTGTTCTTCTTTCTCTAATTGCTTTAGGTGCAAGCTTAGGTTGTTTATTCGAGGTGTTTCCTGTTTCTTGATGTAGGCTTGTATTGCTATAAACTTCCCTCTTAGAACTGCTTTTGCTGCATCCCATAGGTTTTGGATCGTCGTGTCTCCATTGTCATTTGTTTCTAGGTATTTTTTGATTTCCCCTTTGATTTCTTCAGTGATCACTTCGTTATTAAGTAGTGTATTGTGTAGCCTCCATGTGTTTGTATTTTTTACAGATCTTTTCCTGTAATTGATATCTAGTCTCATGGCGTTGTGGTCAGAAAAGATACTTGATACGATTTCAATTTTTTTAAATTTACCAAGGCTTGATTTGTGACCCAAGGTATGATCTATCCTGGAGAATGTTCCATGAGCACTTGAGAAAAATGTGTATTCTGTTGTTTTTGGGTGGAATGTCCTATAAATATCAATTAAGTCCATCTTGTTTAATGTATCATTTAAAGCTTATGTTTCCTTATTTATTTTCATTTTGGATGATCTGTCCATTGGTGAAAGTGGGGTGTTAAAGTCCCCTACTATGATTGTGTTACTGTCGATTTCCCCTTTTATGGCTGTTAGTATTTGCCTTATGTATTGAGGTGCTCCTATGTTGGGTGCATAAATATTTACAATTGTTATACCTTCCTCTTGGATCGATCCCTTGATCATTATATAGTGTCCTTCTTTGTCTCTTGTAATAGTCTTTATTTTAAAGTCTATTTTGTCTGATATGAGAACTGCTACTCCAGCTTTCTTTTGATTTCCATTTGCATGGAATATCTTTTTCCATCCCCTCACTTTCAGTCTGTATGTGTCTCTAGGTCTGAAGTGGGTCTCTTGTAGACAGCATATATATGGGTCTTGTTTTTGTATCCATTCAGCCAGTCTGTGTCTTTTGGTGGGAGCATTTAATCCATTTACATTTAAGGTAATTATTGATACGTATGTTCCTATTCCCATTTTCTTAAATGTTTTGGGTTTGTTATTGTAGGTGTTTTCCTTCTCTTGTGTTTCTTGCCTAGAGAAGTTCCTTTAGCATTTCTTGTAAAGCTGGTTTGGTGGTGCTGAACTCTCTCAGCTTTTGCTTGTCTGTAAAGGTTTTAATTTCTCCATCAAATCTGAATGAGATCCTTGCTGGGTAGAGTAATCTTGGTTGTAGGTTTTTCTCCTTCATCACTTTAAGTATATCCTGCCACTCCCTTCTGGCTTGCAGAGTTTCTGCTGAAAGATCAGCTGTTAACCTTATGGGGATGCCCTTGTGTGTTATTTGTTGTTTTTCCCTTGCTGCTTTTAATATGTTTTCTTTATATTTAATTTTTGATAGTTTGATTAATATGTGTCTTGGTGTGTTTCTCCTTGGATTTATCCTGTATGGGACTCTCTGTGCTTCCAGGACTTGATTAACTATTTCCTTTCCCATATTAGGGAAGTTTTCAACTATAATCTCTTCAAATATTTTCTCAGTCCCTTTCTTTTTCTCTTCTTCTTCTGGGACCCCTATGATTCGAATGTTGGTGCGTTTAATGTTGTCCCAGAGGTCTCTGAGACTGTCCTCAGTTCTTTTCATTCTTTTTTCTTTATTCTGCTCTGCAGTAGTTATTTCCACCATTTTATCTTCCAGGTCACTTATCCATTCTTCTGCCTCAGTTATTCTGCTATTGATCCCATCTAGAGTATTTTTAATTTCATTTATTGTGCTTTTCATCATTGGTTGGTTCCTCTTTAGTTCTTCTACGTCCTTGTTAAATGTTTCTTGCATTTTGTCTATTCTATTTCAAAGATTTTGGTCATCCTTACTATCATTATTCTGAATTCTTTTTCAGGTAGACTACCTATTTCCTCTTCATTTGTTAGGTCTGGTGTGTTGTTACCCTTCTCCTTCATCTGCTGTGTGTTTTTCTGTCTTCTAATTTTGCTTATCTTACTGTGTTTGGGGTCTCCTTTTCACAGGCTGCAGGTTCGTAGTTCCCGTTGTTTTTGGTATCTGTCCCCAGTGGCTAAGGTTGGTTCAGTGGGTTGTGTAGGTTTCCTGGTGGAGGGAACTAGTGCCTGTGTTCTGGTGGATGAGGCTGGATCTTGTCTTTCTGGTGGGCACGTCCACGTCTGGTGGTGTGTTTTGGGGTGTCTGTGGCCTTATTATGATTTTAGGCAGCCTCTCTGTTAATGGATGGGGCTGTGTTCCTGTCTTGCTAATTGTTTGGCATAGGGTGTCCAGCACTGTCGCTTGCTGGTCGTTGAGTGAAGCTGGGTCTTGATGTTGAGATGGAGATCTCTGAGAGATTTTCGCCATTTGGTATTACGTGGAGCTGGGAGGTCTCTTGTGGACCAGTGTCCTGAAGTTGGCTCTCCCACCTCAGAGGCACAGCCCTGATGCCTGGCTGGAGCACCAAGAGCCTTTCATCCACACGGCTCAGAATAAAAGGGAGAAAAAATGGAAAGAAAGAAAGAAAGAGGATAAAATAAAATAAAATAAAGCAATTATAATAAAAAATAAGAAAAAAATTATTAAGAATAAATTTATTAAGAAAAAAATTTTTTTTAATTTTTAAAAATAGATTTATTAATTTTTTATACTAAAAATAAGAAAAAAATTATTAAGAAAAAATTTTATTAAGAAAAAAATTTCTTTTATTTTTTAAAATAAAAAATATGAAAAAACTTATTAAAAAAATTTTTTTTAAATTTTTTAAAAATAGAAAATAAGGAAAAAATTATTACGAAAACATTTATTAGGGAAAAAAAAATTTTTTAAGTAAAAAAAAAAAAGAACAACGGACGGACCTAACCCTAGGACTAACGGTGAGAGCAAAGCTATACAGACAAAATCTCACCCAGAAGCATACACATATACACTCACAAAAAAAGGAAAAGGGGAAAAGTTAATATATCCTGCTCCCAAAGTCCACCTCCTAAATTTGGGATGATTCGTTGTCTATTCAGGTATTCAACAGATGCAGGCACATCAAATTGTTTGTGGAGCTTTAATCCGCTGCTTCTGAGGCTGCTGGGAGAGATTTCCCTTTCTCTTCTTTGTTCGTACAGCTCCCGGGGTTCAGTTTTGGATTTGGACCCGCCTCTGCATGTAGGTCACCTGAGGGCGTCTGTTCCCCGCCCAGACAGAACGGGGTTAAAGGAGCAGCTGATTCGGGGGCTCTGGCTCAGTCAGGCCGGGGGGAGGGAGCGGTACGGAGGAGGCGGGGCGAGCCTGCGGCGGCAGAAGCCAGCGTGACATTGTAGCAGCCTGAGGCGCGCCATGCGCTCTCCCAGGGAAGTTGTCCCCAGATTACGGGAGCCTGGCCGTGGCGGGCTGCCCAGGCTCCCGGGAGGGGCGGTGTGGAGAATGACCTGTGCTCGCCCACAGGCTTTTTGGTGGCGGCAGCAGCAGCCTTAGCGTCTCATGCCCGTCTCTGGGGTCCGCGCTGATAGCCGCGGCTCGCGCCTGTCTCTGGAGTTCATTTAAGTGGCACTCTGAATCCCCTCTCCTTGCACGCCGCGAAACAAAGAGGCAAGAAAAAGTCTCTTGCCTCTTCGGCAGCTGCAGACTTTTTCTCGTGCACCCTCCCGGCTAGTTGTGGTGCGCTAGCCCCTTCAGGCTGTGTTCACACAGCCAACCCCAGTCCTCTCCCTGCGATCCGACCGAAGCCCGCGCCTCAGCTCCCAGCCCCCGCCCGCCCTGGCGGGTGAGCAGACAAGCCTCTCAGGCTGGTGAGTGCTGCTCGGCGCCGAGCCTCTGTGCGGGAATCTCTCCATTTTTCCCTCTGCGTCCCTGTTGCTGTGGGATCCGCGCTGATAGCCGCGGTTCGCGCCTGTCTCTGGAGCTCGTTTAGGCGGCGCTCTGAATCCCCTCTCCTTGCGCGCCGTGAAACAAAGAGGCAAGAAGAAGTCTCTTGCCTCTTCGGCAGCTGCAGTCTTTTTCCCGGACTCCCTCCCGGCTAGCACCGAAGCCCGTGCCTCAGCTCCGAGCCCCCGCCCGCCCCGGCGGCTGAGCAGACAAGCCTCTAGGGCTGGTGAGTGCTGGTCGGCACCCCTCCTCTGTGCGGGAATCTCTCCGCTTTGCCCTCCGCACCACTGTGGCTGCGCTCTCCTCCGTGGCTCTGAAGCTTCCCCCCTCTGCTACCCGCAGTCTCTGCCCACGAAGGGGCTTCCTAGTGTGTGGAAACCTTTCGTCCTTCACAGCTCCCTCCCACTGGTGCAGGTCCCGTCCCTATTCTTTTGTCTCTGTTATTTCTTTTTTCTTTTGCCCTACCCAAGTACGTGGGGATTTTCTTGCCTTTTGGGAGGTCTGACGTCTTCTGCCAGCGTTCAGTGGGTGTTCTGTAGGAGCAGTTCCACGTGTAGATGTATTTCTCATGTATCTGTGGGGAGGAAGGTGATCTCCGCGTCTTACTCTTCCGCCATCTTGCCCCTCCCTAATACAATATCTTTAAATCATGGCTTAAAAAGTAATTACCTTGAAAAGTTTAAGCTACCAAAATGTTTATAATTAGTGGTTCTCAACTAGGACTGATTTTGTCCCTCAGAGAATTTTTGACAAGGTCTATAGCCAGCCCCCCACAATGAAGAAATATTCACCACAAAATATCAATAGTGCCAAGGTAATATTTTAATTTTAATAATGATTGAATCATTTATTGATGTAATTGAATAAGCTCTCTGCCTAAGCTGTCAAATATGAAAATGACCAAAAATATTTTTTGGCAATATTGAGGTCCACTGGAGGTCACCCACCAAATAAACATGACCTGGTTTGGTTCCATGTTGAATCAGAAATATTAAGTTTGGTCAGCCTCCCACTATGATACTGTGTACAAGCAGAACCTGAAGCAGATTTGTTAGGTAGCACAACCTAGGTTCTTGAGAAAATAGCCTAAAGGAAGGATTCAAGTGTCAATACTTTAGTTGGGAGGTGTAAGCCCAGGTTGATGAAGATGAGGAAAAAAAAAACTTCAGGCAAGAGAAAATGGGAGGCAATTCAAGTGATGCATGGTGATGCTGACTGCTGTGGATGAGAACCCACAGTGAGATGCAGCAGTCTACTCAGTAGGTCTGTCTGCTTTTCTTGAAATACTGCAAGGTAAACTCTCAGTGAGTCCTTAAAAGGTGAGAAGGAGGGAAGTTTTCTCATTGGTCAAAATTTACTCCATAACTGGTGGGGGGAGGTTTAACATCCAACACATTTCTGATTGGTATGATCTCTTTCCTTCCAAGGCTTTCAGGGATGTCCGACTCCATACACTGCATTCAGAGTCTGAAGGTGGTGGAAGGGTCCAGGTACCCCAGTGTGTGTCTGTTTGGTTGCTGTGTTGCTGAAGTCAAGGAATCAGAATGAGTGAGTGGTTAGTCCCATGCTGGAGGCAGCTCAGGAACTATGGGGAAGCATATATATTTGTGTCTGATAAAGTAAGTATGGTGGTCATTTGAGCTATTTGTCAACTATTTCAAGTTATTTTCCTTCCAGGACCATGGTGTGATTACAGTTCTTGTTCATTGCGTTGGTGGGATGGGGCCATGTGTCTCGTTGAGACCAGTGAGTTGTGAGAGGAAATTGTTTTTGCTATAGCATCCAATTACCAGTAAAATATCCTGCAGAGCTCACTCTGGGATGACAACTACAACAGTCAAGATGGCGGCTGCTCCAGTAACCAGGGTCCCTAAGTGACTACAGTAAAGAGTCTCTTCACCCCACCATCCTTATCTAAAAAAGGCATGCAGCATAAAAAGGAGGGGAGAAAAGCTTGTTATTCTTTAAACCATGGGTATTTCGAGGTGATTTATTACTGCAAAACTAGCTAACCTATTCTGACTGGTTATATTTGCTGTGTAAGTCTCAAGAAGTTGAATAACGGTTAAATTAAGCTATGTGACCATCATACAGGACCAAATAGGGCCTTAAGGCATAAAAAATGCTTTCAATTTTACTGAAGTATATCCATTTCCCAGTTGCAAAACAAAACACAAGATAAGATGGAGCAAAAATATGTATTCCTGACATGGCAATTTCTCTGTAAGAATATAGATTAGAAATGTAAAAAGATTTCCCAACTAATTTTGCTTTTGAAATAGTGCACAAACATTTAAGAGGCCTAATTTTTCTGTGTGCACAATGAGAGACAGTGTTTCAACAATTGTTTTACCATCATGGGGGTCCAGGTATGTGCTGGTTTTCTTAAGTTATGCTCATGCAGAGGGAAAGAGAATATTACTTATGTTGTACCTATTTTGCTCTAGAAACGGTTAGAGACTTTTCCATTTGTGATCTCAGTTATTCAGAAATTGGAGCATGATCTTCACTTTATAGATATGAATCATTAAGCTTAGAGAGGTTACAAAAATATTCTTATATCAGACATTTGTTAAGTCCTCAAATAAAAAAGGGAGTTGAATTTTTAACCCTTAAGAAAAGGGGGTGGGGTGGGGTCAAACTAATATGCGTACTCTATGCTACATCTCATTTAATCCTAAACCCAAATCAGTAGGATAAGAATTATTATTGCCATTTGACAATTAAGAAAATCAAGACCCTGGAATGTTTTAAATTTGCACAAAATCCCATTTCTGGTAAGTAGCACAGCTAGGATTGAACCCTGGGTCTCTCTGTTTCCAAAGTCTATAGCTATATGTTATACCCTTGCTATTTGAAGTGTATTCCTTAGGCCACCACCAATGACACCATTTAAGAGCTTGTTAGAAATACAGAATCTCAAGCCCAGCCTCAGATCTACTGTTTTAGAATCTACATTTTCAAAAAGGTTCCTGGGTGCTTTGTGTGTATGTTGAAGTTTGAGAACCACAATGCTACACCACATGGCCTTCCCACAAGCTCCAATGCAACCAATGATTCCTTGGTATTAGTTCAAAACCAACCGAAGTGTATATCCCAAAAAACAATTATTTCCTCTTCTATTGCTATTTCTATCAGACTTTGGGAAGCTTGTCCATTTGTCACAGAGCTTGAATTACCTGGTCTATGAAGTCTATTGCAACTTGAAGCAAAACTTAGAGTTGGGTTTCAGTGCTGGGCATGTTGAATCTGAAATCTCTCAGGCAATGAGGCAAAATTCAGTAGTGTCTTTACAGATCTTCCTCAAGCCATCTTCACTCATGCTTGGAGCTGCCCCAAATCCTCATGTGTGTGATTCCAGGCCTTTTCTAATGTGGCACAATGATTTAGTATATTCCTAATATTCCAGATCTCACTAATGATAACTGTCAACAAGTGGTAAAGCAGTATAATAATTTAATACTGGTGGCTGTATCAGCCTTCATACAGACTTTTATAAAATACCTTTAATGTGCAGACACTGCTAGACACTGGGGCTACAAAACCTGTCAAGACACAGCATTTGTTGTCAAGAAGTTCACAATGGTTTTAGAGATATCGCTTGATAAAAACAAATAAGTAGGCTTATAGGACAGAAAAGAAGGATACTAAATTATGTACATGGATAATAAGGTCATCTCAGTGAGAATGTTCATGATAATTATCATCTAATATGCATCTCATGCAAATGAATTATGGTACCATGTTTATATGGCTCTAATCAACAAAGCCTCTGGTGTTTGTAGACTTTCTTTCTATGGGAGCACAGTTAAAATAGTTGTACGTGCTCTATTTTCATACAACAGAACATCTTGTCTTTGTGGGATTCCTCAGCCTAAGTTTCCATGGGAAAACTAGTAGAGAGAAACTAGACGTGCCTACCTGTGTTGGATGTGTTGAAAAGATTTATTTAGTGTGCCTCTCCTATTGCAGCATATATACATACATAAAAAAACTACTGAGATATTTTGGGAAAATTAAAAATTTTGTGCATTAAAAATATTCCAATTTCTCTGGATAAGCGAGGTTTTATATATATTGTTCTATCATTTCTGACACTGGTCTGATCCTCAAGCAAAGCTTCTATGGACCAGTTTCTTGACTGGGGTAAACTGGGAATATCTAAACACTTTACAAAGTTTATTTTAATACTGAAACTCTTGTAAGAAAGGTATATCTTGAGAGGGATAGACAAAATAAATAGAAGACTTGTAGCAATTGTAAACATGGTAATGATTTTGTTTTCATTCTCTATACTAAAGATGTCTTTAAATACTATTTCTGGGAAATTTTGGGTTCTTTCATAGTATGGCATGAGCTGACAAAATTCTCATATGGAGGGATAAACAATCTCCAAACAGACTCTTCCAATAAAACCAAATCCTTTAAAGCTTTGAAAACAGTCCTTTTGTCTTCTTTAACTTCCAACAACAGCTTGGGGGATAGAAAAGAGGAGGTTATTTGGCAGAAATTCAAAGGTTGAAATACTTTCAGTTGACTTCATTTTTATTTCTGTTCAAAGTTTGACCATGTTCTCTTAAAACTGCACTGACCTTTGTGGGAGGGCCAGTGGTTGTAAAAAAAAAAAAAAAAAAAACTTAAAAATAACAATAAAGGCTAATTTCAAAATTATCTCTAGAATATATAGTCCTGAATAACATATACAGATAAAATGTTTTATCTGCATTTTAGTGCCATGGTTACATGAAACTAGAGATGACACAACCGAAAGAAAACACATTTGCTATTTCAGAAAGCATCCCAGTATACTACACATAGGAGCAAGAGCATATAGTCCTGGGACCATTACCTGCCCTGCTCACTGTCTCTGAAACAGTGAGGTAGGTTAAGTAAGTGACCAAAATCCAAAGGTTCTTATCTGTTGAACAGAATGTTAACAACTCGTTTGGTGTGACTGTCATACAAGGATTCATTAATTAGTGTTTGCAAAGCACATCAAGGATGAAAAGCTCTAAACATTAATGATAACCAATTTCTCATTCTCCAGCAATGCCTGCAGTGATTTCTGCATGTAGAGAAATGCTAGAAATAAGTTTTCATATTGCACCAACACATCACTTGAAAGGTGACTCTTCAGTGGATTAAACAGAACACTAAATTGGGATCTGGGAGAAAAGGGAGTTTACAGTGGTATTAATTATTATACATGGGGCATTTTAATGATTTACAAATGAAAGAGAGAAGCACACTATTGACATACATCCCTGGGCAAGTGAAGTTTCTTTGGTCAAATAATTTAAGAAACAAATTTTACGCTATTGACCCTAAAGACTTTAGATAATTACAGTCAGTTTCAACACATTAGATCACCAATATTGGCTTAATTTTTAAAAATTTGTCCACAGAGGAAATATGGGCACTAGCTAGTTGTTAACAGACTATTTTTTCCCTTTGCAAAATAAGTAGTATTGGCTTTATTTTGTTTGACATAAATGTTCAGTTCAAGGGCAACAATTATAGACACTGGGTTCTATTTTTTTTTTTCATTCAAATACATTTTTAGCTTAAAAGTAGTGGTCTTACCTCCCAGGATGCCATGAAAATACTTTATAGTGCTCTTAAGGTCTTTCAAGTATTTTTTCAGAATTAAACCATACATCTCTACTCAGGAGATCTACTGAAAAGGGTACAACACTGACTGTCATGATTTTATAATTCACCTAGCTTTATTTATTTTGTAACTCAAAGAGGATGTTTTTCTTTTCAACTAGACAAGTGTGTCAAAGTATAATTGGTTTTAGAAAAGAATGTTCCTGCTTCTGTAGAACTATTTTTTAATTACGTGGGGAATTCTATTTTGGAATTGATATACATACATCAGATACATATGAATAGGAACCAATGCATTTGGTAAGAAAACTATAAAAGTCCAAATTAACATTCATCACTTTGCGCATCCATCTTGTTGGAGCACCAGCAGACCCCTACTGGAGAAAGGATGGAGCTCAGGATGGCCAGAGGTATCATTGTAACATCCCCTAGTGTTCCACAGAGATAACGAAGGAAAGATGAGAAATAGCCTTTCAAAACTACCAGGAAAATAAACGAAAAGGACCCAATTTTTAAAGAAACATAAGTCCTGGGGGGGTCAGACCAGACATCAGCATGTACAACTCACCTGGACTTATCACCCTAAACTTCAGCTGATAGTGACTTTAGTTTTAAATCTTCAGATTAATATCCAGTTTGATTGGTATTAAAAACCAACAAATAAACCTGTTAATGTGATAGAGATTCGCAGAATTCACCTGCTTGCTACAGAAGAAAAAGAAAAGAAATTGGAGCAAAGGAAGTTTATGTCAGAAATTCACTTACCAGTCTACAGCTTAGAAAACACCAAAGTAAAATTATATATATAAAATATACTTATATATATCTCATCACATCGAGTGACAAAATGGTAGCTGTCATAATGTGTCAGTTAACATGTCCAGTACAAGCTGATTGTTGAGTGTCCCCTGGGAAAAGAAGACAGAAACATGACAAAGAACAAAGAATGTGGATCAATAATGCTTGGGGAAATAAGACAGAGAAGGTTATTTACTTTCATTGATCCACTGCTGCCTTCGCGTAAACTTGGCCTGTTTTTCTTTTGTTAACCTTTAAGCCTGAGCATACTCAGAGGCAACCAGGGAGCCAACTAACAGGTGTAGATTAAGGATCGAAGGAGGTCACCGTACCTCTGTCACCACCAGGCACCCATGTAACAACATCCCTGAAGAAATTTAAACATCAATAGCCATAATAAGGGCAAATTTATCAAGCCCAGCCGGCTCTAGCTGGGAGCCTGCCTGCGTCCAGCTGGTTCGCCCTTGCTAAAGCTCAATTGATTTGGACATTCTTTTACTAGAGTTGATTATCAATTGTGACATAGCAAATTTGTTACCTTCCAAGTGCTGAGCGTATGGTGGCTAGTGGAGTCTCTGAAGTGAAAACACCTGGAGTTGTTACCCTTCACTAGTGAAAAGAGAGAAGCAGGGGGGCAGTCTTGCTCTTAGATGGGCCAGGGGATCTGCCCTTCCTTCGGATGCAGTCCAGGCTGTTCTTAGAGAAGGAGAAGGTCCTTGGAAGAGTTGAGAAGACTTGTTGACAAGAGAGGGTGAGTGTCCAACTGAAAGCTGGATCACTAAGCTCTTACTCATGCTCTTCCCTCCACCTGGAAAACCCTTAACCATCCATCCTCATTTACCAAAACCAGACTTACTGCCAAGGTATAGTTTAGAAGCCCTGTCTTTTGAAATCCACAATGTAAAAGCCATTCCTCTCTACGTCACTACCCTGGTGAATTATACTTATTTGTCTAATTTCTCTTCTCTTCCTTATTAGATAGCAAACTCCTTAAAGTCAGAAGTTTGGTTTATATAGCTTTAGATTTCCCAGATCACCTACCGCAATACTGCAGTTTAATAAAACTTGCTGGCAAGTGAGGAAAGAAATGAATGAAGAAATGAAATAATTCAAATGTAGATAATTCCAAATTGAGTGATTAAATAATTAACATCAGGACCTTTCAGAGGCAAAACTGTACACTTTACCAGTCCATGTTCTGTAGCTAGATTTTTTTTTCCTGAGGCTATTTTCCCATACCCCATACCTCTCTTTCTTCCTCTCCCCAGCCTGCACCTATGGCCTCTTCTAGGTGCATAGGGCTCCCCAGACTGCCCCTGGTACTCAAAATTAGCTATCAGTCATTTATATTTCAGTGTAACTTCAGTATTATGTCTCTCAAGGCTATGTATATTTCTTACTATTTCATTAAGAATGTCTGTTCTATATTCATGAAGGATATTGGTTTGTATTTTTATTTTTTATTTTTTGTACTGCTTTGGTTCTGGGAGAAGGGTAATGTTTACTTCATTCAGTTACCAGTCTTTGTAAATACAGCTTTCAGTAGTAAAATAACTGATCATCCTTGCTCAAAGCCTATCTGTAGTTTATTTAGATTTACAGAGAAATTTTACTTATATTATTCTGTGCCTTAGTCTGTTTCAGCTGCTATAACAAAATTGCCATAGACTGTGTGTCTTATAAACAATAGAAATTTATTTCTCACAGTTCTGAAGTTTGGGAAGTCCAAGATCAAGGAACCAGCAGATTCAATATTTGGTGAGAAGTTTAGTTCATAGACTGCTATCTTTTACTATATCCTTACATGGCGAAAAAGAGCTCTGTGATCTCTTTTGTAAGGGCACTAATTCTATTCATGAGGGATTCACCCTCATGACCTAATCACCTCCCAAAGGCTCCACCTGTGAATACCATCACATTGGAGGTTAGGATTTCAAAATATGAAATTTAAGGGGACTCAAACTTTCAGTCTAGAGCACCCTGCTAGTAATCACAGAAGCCATGGGGTATATGCAGGGCAGGTATTATTACCTCTGCTCCACATTTTCCACTAAGGGAAACTGAGGCTCATAGTGGTTAATGATTAGCCCAAGGTCACCCAGCTAGGAATTGGTTGGCTGGGACTGGAACATATCCTCTGCCTCCAAACCCTGTGCTCTTGGATGTCCTCCATTTTTAATCCATATCCTCTTAGTGCTATTTCAGGCAAAATAGAAATTATACAAGAAAAAGTAAAACTTATCCTGCGAAAGACTGTAGATGGAAGAAGCTGGGGAACACACACACATTAAAGAAAGTACAATTGCTCGCTCTTCCAGAACAGCGCTTCTCACCTGCTTTCCCCACAACACCCATAAGGCAGACAGGACCCAGTACAGGAAACCCACTCAGACCCTTCCATCCTACAGTATCCATAAAGGATAAGTAATTTAGCAATGTGTAGCCATCCCAGCTTTACAACATATTGTCAACTGTTTCTTACCAAGGACTGTGGGGGATCCTGGGGCCCATCCCTATGAAGTGACAGTGATCTGTGGCGGGATGATCTGCTCAGCCACAGAGCACAGGACTTGCAGGCACAAGAGCAGCTCACAGCCCCTTCCTTTGCGGAGAGGGTCTGCAACAACCAGTCCTCATTAAGACCCACAGTAGTCTCACTCCGTGGTGTCTGGAATGCAGCTGTCTCCCCAGCACTGTGTCTTTTCCTGGAACACATTGCTTTTTTCAGTCCAAGCTTTCCACATCAGGAAAACAAAATAAATTAGGAACCCCAAACACCTTTCTAATGAGCACTAATTGGTGCCTCTGCTGATGAGATCTACAGAAAAGCCAAGCCTGGAAGGGGGCCTCTGATCCCCAAGGCAGCAGTAAGTGCTGGCACCTGGGGACAGCTTGCCTTCCAGTTCCCTGTGCATGCTACCTCCTGCAGACAAAGCCTGTAGTGTTGTGTGCTGTCATAACAGGGTTTCCAGAAGTGATCTCTCACCTAAAAATGGCAAAGAGCACAAGGGAACTCTTCCTTATTAATTTGGTAGGGTTTGGTGGCAAAATGAAGGCAGCCATACTCTACACAGTATAAAAATGTCATTCTGCAAGATCTGGAGAGGAAAAGAGTGAGGAATGCATTTCCAGGGAGACTGAATGAACCCCATAACCATACCCTGGAATGGAGTCATCAGTGTGATCGTTTGTTTATTCCTACATCGATCACAGATGTCTTCATAGCATTTAAGGGGTCAGGCCTGATCTGGGTGCTCAAGATAAAACAGTGCTCCTGGCTGACACAGTCCCACCCTAAATGAACTGCCCACAAGAGTAAATGGACATTAAACACAATCACTCACCCCATAGGATTTTCTCAATTTACTCTAAATTGTAAGCAGGAAAAACAGAGGATGTTATTAATATAATAATAAGAGAATGATTTAAATTGAAGTTTCAAGGATGTTTTCTCCTTAGACATGAAGAGGAAATAGGAGGTATCCAGGCTGAGAATGGGACAGGAAGAAATGAGAATATTTAAAGTCCTTGAAGTCAGAGTTCAGCAAATCTGAAAAGCTGAGGAAAAGTCATTGTGGCTGGAGTGTCCAGAGTGGGGCAAAGGCCGGTGAGATTGATGGTCTTTAGCAGGTGGAGAACAGGGTTTTTTCCCATGTGCACCAAGAAACCACTGACATATTTGATGTAGTGTGGTGACATCGGATTGACATTTAAAAAATCATCCTGGCCACTCTTTGGAAGTTGCAGGTTGGCAAAAGACAGAACAGGGGATCAGAATAGGAGGCTATGGAAATAATCAAGGAAGGAGATGAGGAGAACTAAATGTGCAGGATGTATATACACAACACACACACATATTCATACCTCCACTATGTGGATACAGGTTAAAAGATAACTTAATATCTTTAAAGAGGGAACAGACAATATCACATATCTTGAGTAGGAAAAAGATATATACATTTCAAGATTTTAAATTATATATAACTGTATAATATATTGATATATATATAACTATATATCAATATTATACATATAAAGATCTTGAAAAGGAAAATTTGATGGTCAAAATAAAGAAATTAAAGCTAATTGATGAGTTTAATGGATGGGACAAAAGACTGGATGTCACTGAAGAACAATTTTTGATGGGTAGAGAAGCAAAGGAATTCTTCCAGAACAGAACGCAAAGGATGCGAGAGAAATGAAAAATAAATGAAGCAACATGGGAGATTCTGATGACACTCTTCTTTCCCCCCCTTCTGGGAGGAATCAGTCTAACCCTCCTGGGTTATATTATTTAAGTATGCAGCAAGCTCGTGTAGTTGCTCTCATCCCAATCCAGCACATTTTGGCCAACAAGAGAATGAGCTTCTTATTTTGTCATTTCAGAGTACAATCCTGGCAGAGTTGCTAATAGATAGGAGCATGACACAAGAATGTGGAACCAGAGGATTAATTACCTACATTGGATTTGACTAAAGTCAAGAGGAGAAAAGATTGCATGAGGTACAGATACACACCTAGAAATTCTCCACTCAGGTTCGATTTAACTCTTTCATGCCTGACTCAAATTCTTTCCTCATGACTTCTATTTTTTGCCTGTGGAACAAACCTATTCCAAACTACTTCCAAAAAATGTTTCCCTAAGTGCAGCCAGAGAGACATCAAATGGCTCCACCTTAATTATTACTTTCTGTACATAAGCTATTTTCTAATTATATTATCATTAACATGTGGCGTGATTTCCAAAATGTCAGTGATGGGTCAGGTACAGACAATTCAGGCTTTATTGAAACCTTAACCTCATTTGATCAAACCCCACTGTTTGTAAGTGGTAGAGCCAGGGTTCAAATCCAGGTAGTCTGTCTCCCAAGTTCTCTTTCTTAAACACTGAGCTATACCATGGGCTGGAGCAGGATTTCTCAACCTTAGCACTATTGATATTTGGGGCCAGATAATTGTTGCACAGGGTCTTACTGTGCTTATAGGATGTTAGCAGAGTTACTGCCCTCTACCCACTAGGTTCCCATAACAACCCTCTCCAGAGCTTTTGCTAAATGTGTCCAGGGTGGGGGGTGGCAACATTGCCCCTGGTGAGAACCACTAGGCTGGGTTCCCAGGAGGAACCATAAAGCAAGCATTATACTTCGGTGGAATATGAAAACCATCCCTGTTCACAGCTATGCATTCTGACTTCTATGAGTCACCATTGCTCTATGAGCTCTAGCCAATGCAATAAAAGAAGAAAAATACATGTAATACATATAAGCCTACTACTATTTGTATCTGTAAATTTGTTGACAAAGAAAAAGTCCTTTTCTGATGTTTCTGTTATGTCTTGGTAAAGTTTTAAGAGAAGCCACCTACTGAAATAATGGAGGAGGGTAAGACAAGAATGAGAGGTTTGAACAGAGAGAAGAATATGAGATGGGAGAATAGACCCCAAACAAGACAAAATGGTAGGATGATGGGTCATATTAGCCCTGCTTGAGGTTGCAGATCCTGAAGACCTCATATTTTTATTTCCTAAAACTCTCAGCAGAGATTTCTGCCAGCTTCTTACCAATGGCCTCACCAATATCCTCCAAAGGGCTCCTAATCCATCTCCTATGCATGAACTTTTATCCCAGTTACCTAAAAATTACTAGCTGCTATCTTTCCCCAGATTGCAATACAAATTAATTCATAAATATTATAACACTTTATAAAACCCAATGTTGTTAAGAATACATAAATTAATAAAGTATTGTATTTTGGAAAAGTTAGCAAAATATATCAAAGGGCAAAATGTTCCTACCATTGACTTAATAATCCAGTTTCTAGGAATTTTCCTCAAGTAATAATTGCATAAGCATAAAAAGACATTCCCAGCAGCATTGCTATAATATTAGAAAATTGGAAACAACCGAAATGTCCTCCCTAGGGGACTGTTTAAGTAAATATTTGTGCACATATGCAATAGTCTCTGATGCCACATTTAAAAAATAATATTCATGATATATTACTGAATGAAAAATATAGTTTATGAGCAAGTGTGCGTAGCATGAGTTCATTCATAAAATGTAATATACATGAATAGAGAGATTTCTGTAAGACTCTTTTTCAAAACTTTAGCTATGATCTCTAGGTAGTGGTATTTGAATAATATTTATGTTCTTCATACTTTGGGGATCATTTTACTTTTCTAAATTGAGTATATTTGTGTGTGTGTGTGTGTGTATATATATATATATATATATATATATATATATATATATATATATATATATGAAACAACAACGTAGTTCCCAAAAGACTGAAAATGACCACATGACTGGCATTGACAGTCAGTGTTGAAGGTACACTGCTTTGATAAACTGGGTAGCGAAAACTTTGATGTCAGGCCCCACCTCTCGGAGATGGCTAAGTCCGCTTCATACAGGAGAGGGCTGACTATGGGGTTCTTGCCTGAAAGCTGAATCAATGCTCTCTGCAGGTATACTTAACCAGAAATACTACCATTCTGTTGAAAAATACTATGGCTACATTAGCAAAACAAATAATAATATTCAGCTCTGCAGCCAAATTCAGGACTTGCGTGTGTACGTTTTTCCAGAGTATGACCTCAGTGTGGTTGGGAACAGACAGGGCTGCCTCACCCAGAGGCCTGGTACATTCTGACCTGCTCACTAGCCTTGGCCAGTTGGCTGCTTGGCACCTTTCCCAGCAGTCATTGCTCTCCAAGCACAACATCTATCACTGCTGCAGTCAGAAAGATGGCACTTACCTGATGGGTGGGCAGAAGCATCTTCTCTTACCATATGCTGGAAATTGTCAGGGGCTGTTCATGCCAAGACTGGCTACTTTGAGTGCCAGGAAACAGGCCTTTCCCAAAGCTTGCCAAAAAAATACAAATAAAAATTTTAAAAGAACCAATTTTCACATATCACATTTTGTGTTGAGGAGTTGTGTAAACAAGCTATGCAGAACAGCGAATTATGGACATTTTTCTGGCGTACACATGCTGAACACAAAAAAGAAGAGCAGTTCTCATTTGTGAAATGGAAAGGGATTAAAAAAATCCCTGACCTACATAAATATTAGGTTAGACCTAGCCCCATGAAGAGTTGGAAGGGGGACTCACCTATCCAGTGTAACTTAATGAACACTGAAAGGCCCATCTGCGGTGAAAGCGGAATTCTCATCATTGGAGTCCTTTCTGGGGGGTTAAGGCATTATCTGATCGGATGAAAGGTCCTGTGGACTCCCTATCTGTTCCTTTGGGGCACAGAACAACATTGAACCATTGTCTCCAATTATCATATTTGTGTAGATTATCTGATTAGATGTAGCAGATAGGTATGTTTTGATGAAATCACACACAATTGGGAAATCTTTGGGGCCCTGGGTGTCACTGGAGAAAGAAAGCCACAGTTTGCTGCTGAGCAGAGACTTGTGTGTATTTAAGGAGGAAGACAGGGACACAGGCCTGCGATTCTGAGGGGACATCTCCAAAGAGGGACGCGGGAGGTAGGAAGGAGTCAGTGTCCTGTGAAAAATGACGTAGGAGTATAACCTGGGGTACAGTTTGGGAGCTCAGGCTGGCAGGAACCCCTGAGCTATGCTTGGGGCCATTGTCAGAGAAGAGAAGAAGAACCCAGCTGGGAGGTGCTGGAGAGTGACTGGAAGAGATGGGATGAGCCTTAAATGAAAGGGACAAAGAAAGATGGGGAAATGCAAGAGGCTGCTGCCTGAGCAGAAAGGCCACTGGCCTCAGAGATCAGAGCAAGATGCCAAGGATGTACTGGACGCTCAAGGAACCATCAGGGTACAAGTCAGGGAGCGCCTTCTGGTGCTCTGGAGCAGGTGGTCCCAGGACAGGCAGAGCCGCTTTAACATGCCTGTCAGCTCTGCAGGCTGCAGTGCAACAGCCAAGTCCCATCTCCACTTAAGGCAGCCTCATCGGATCTTCTACAGCAGCCTGAGCTTTCTGCTCTGGAGCTTTCTGTTTGCTTTGAGTTTCCACCTGACCTTGTTCACCCTTGCCAGCTTTTCATAGGAGAGTGTGTAACTGTGTGGGAGGGTGTGTTTGTGCATGTGTATCTTGAAATACAGTGCTAATTGCAAGTTTATGCTCTCAAGCCATCCTTTGATTCACTCTTCCATGCCTGCTCTGGTTATTTAGCCATTGTCATAGGAAGGTCAACCCAGAACTAGAGTCAAAGGCAACAAACTCCACAACCTTTAGCCCTAACCTTTCACGGCAAATGAGACCCACATTCCAAAGCTTTCTCTCTTATTCTGCAAAGTTTAGAGTTTAATAATTCTATTATCCTATTTTGAAATACGTTTTCAATTCAGAAGCATTTAAGGGGAGAAAAATCAACAGAAAAGCCATATGCTTAGTAGCCCTGGGTCAGACTTCTTGAGTTCCTATCCGGACAACTTGCTTACTGGGTGTCTCTGTGTCCTTCAGTTTCCTTATTCATACAACTTAGGAAATAATAAAACACAGCTCATAGGTCAAGTGCTTGGAAGCATCTATAATTTGAGTACACATTTTTTGGGTCTAATTATGAAACAAAAGGCATTTAAACAGAGTTTAAAGACAAAGACTGATTAACAAAACATTAGTATCCATGACATATCATTAGTTCCTAAAATCAATAAGAAGAGAAAATGAGTAAAGGATATAAACAGACAATTCTCCATAGAAAATGTATATATAGTCAAAAAAAAAATCTATGGAATAGCACTAAACATTAAAAAAAAAAAAAAAACATAATGAAAACATTTTTTTCCCATGACATTGGTAAAAAGTTTGATAACACCAAGGTTGTTCAGTGGACTGGGAAACAGGCTGTCCTCAACAGCGTTGGGGGAATAAAAGTCGTTTAGATTTTTTATCCACTCTCACTTTCCGAGAGGACCCCATGCCCTGGGGCTGCTTTCTCCTTCGGAGCCGGACCAAATTCTGCCTATGGAATGTGTATCTCTCTCAATAAACATGCTTTCACTTTAAAAATATTTTTTTAAAGTCATTTTGACTTTTTAAAGGGCCATTTAACAATGTCTTTCAAATTTTAAGATATGCAGATTCACGTGCCCAGAATTATGAATACTAGGGATCAGAAATACTTGTGCAAATCCACAAAAAATAAATGCTTGTATTTACTGCAGAATTGTTGACAATAGCAAAAGAAATGGAAGATAGTCTAAGTGTTTATTGATAGAGAAATATTTAATAAATTATAGTACAGTGTCATAATAAACAGCCACTGAAAAAGTTGGGATCTATATGTATTAACAGAAAATGTAAGTTGAAATGAGGCTTTATTATCATGTTATTTTCAGACTTTGCATGTTTATTTGTGTTTACTGGAAGTGGCAGTGGAATATGTCTAACTGTGTTTTCATCAGAGTATGAAAGGGTCAGAGAAGGGTCAGAGATGCAAGCTGAAATCCTCAGGAACTTTGTCATCCATACACTACGGGCAACTAAGCTATTTGTGAAAAAGACAGCAGGGAGTGGTGAAAAAACATGGGATTTTAGCATCTTGCAGATCAGTGTTCAAAATCCAGTTTTGCACCTCCTTGACTATGTGAGATTTGGACAATTTTGTAGACCTCCATCCTCCTCTCTAATTCCTAAATTGTGGACTTGTCATAAGATTTACATAAAATAATGTTTATAAATCATCTATCATACAATGTATTCTCAATATATGCCACTGTCATTTTTCATGTATAGAAATGCACATTTACCCTAATAAAATTTCAGAGAGCAAGAAAAAAGATGATTTTTTTTTTTTTTTTTTTTGCTTTTGGCCAAAATAACTACTTGTTACCAAACTTGAGTTCAGCTGCTTGCTGCTTAAAAGCCAATAATCTGAGAGGCAAGTGTCAGTAGAAAGAAAAGTCGTTTTAATCAGAAAAGCTGGCAATCTGGGGAGAAGGTGGACTCATGTCCTGAGACCAACTCCAAAGATTCTGCTCAGCCATAACAGTTTTTAAAGGAAAAGGGTTGGGGGCGGTGAACAGAATCTCGGTGAATCATCGAGATTCTGCATCATTTTCCATTGCATGTTGGCTGGTTGACTCTCTCTTCATATGTTATCTTGCCTGTGTGATCTGCCTGCAGGATTGCTAAGGGGGGTTTTGAGGGGTAAAGAGCTAGTCATTCTTTAACTACTTAATTCTTCATTCTTCTTTCAATCTAGGAAAAGAATCAACAGGTTAGGCAAGGCATGATGTGCATTCAGGAGAGTATAAGTCAGGAGTTAGTTTAAATTGCCTAGTGATCTCATTCCTATAATTAGGTTTTATCAAAGTTGATGGGGAACAGAAATGGGCAAACAGGAAAGGGGCAAAAGAGCTTTCAAACTCATTGTAGGTAATGTCAGCATATAATATGCTAATAAGAGCTCTATTTGCCAATTTTCTTGATTAATAATTTGGGGAAATGAGTGAATATTACTTAGAAATGGTTGATGAAACAAACTTTTCAAAACTTTGAGTTTGGGGGGAAACAATCAACTAGATCTGTGATGATGAAAGAGCTCTTTTGTCCCTTTCCTCTTTGCCCATTTCTGTTCCCCTCTAACCTTGAACGAACCTAATCAACCTGTGGATCTGTTCCCTAGATAAAAAGAAGTAAGGATGAAGAATTAAGTAGTTAAAGAATGACTAGTTCTCTACCCCCAGCAGTCCTCTTAGCAATCCTGCAGGCAGATCACACAGGCAAGATAACATCTGAAGAGACAGTCAGCCAGCCTGCACACAACGGAGAATGATGCAGAACCCAGCCCCCTGCCTTGATGATTCATTGATGTTCTTCCCCCCTTTTTCCCTTTAAAAACTGTCATGGCTAACCAGAATCTTTGGAGTTGGTCTCTGGACATGAGTTCACCTTCTCCTCAGATTGCTGGCTTTTCTGATTAAAACACCTTTCCTTTCTATTGACACTTGTCTCTCGAATTATTGGCTTTTGAGTGGCAAGCTGCTGAATGTGGGTTCAGTAACAATGATAGTCACTGAAACTTCACTCAACAGGGTGCATCATGGGCCCTGTCTTCGTCTTTGGAGAAGGACTCCTTGTCAATGATTTGCACAGGAGGGGAGAAAGCACTTCCCAACTCCAGGGAAACTCACCTTTTTGAGTTTTGAATCTGGCAACAAACTGACAAATACATTGTTTTTCCTATTTAGGAAGGTGGTGTTAAAATGTTAGAAATCCAGGCCAAAGGATCGCTTAGATGTTCTCTTGAGGCAGAAACTTTTAATAATGAGAAATGTCTATTTTGTATTATTCAGCAGGGTTTTCTTTTTCCACAAGGAAAATTCTTCCCACTTACCCCATCATCCTCCTCTGATCCTCCTAGCATGTTTTATTGTCTATATTCTTATTTACTCATACATACATACCACAAAGTGCTCTTTGACTTATAAATAAATGGACAATTCTGCAAAAGTGCAGCTCTTTTGGTAAAATGAGTTTGAGGTCAGTTTTCGGGGTCCTTGGGTTTTTATATGCAATCTAGCCACATTTCCTGTCTCTGCTTTGCTTGCTTAACTTACTAGAAACTTGGGCACAATTTTGCTGGTGTTGGCAGTTTTAAGGTATGGATTCGTGGAGGCTATTTACAAGATGCCAAGGGATGTCAAATACGGAACACGTGTTTTTTATCCCAGGGTCCTTCTTTGACAGCAGAAATACTCTGCAGATTATCAGATCCATTTGCTGATATTTAACATCTTTTTTATTTTTTTGTCCACTATGGGTTTTGGCTGAGATGAATTTTAATGTTTCTTCATGCTGAAACTGACAAAAAAATCCTTTAAACATTTAAAGAGAGGAAATGGGAGCTTTACATTTCAATGCAAAGAGAGCCATTTCATTTACTTAAAAACTTCACAATTACTTTCCTGCCAAAGAAATTCAGCTTTTTAATTTTGTTAAAAAAGGAGCACTTCATAGACATTCTACACACTAAGCAGATCTAATGAAGACATGGTTATGGTCATTCTGAAATTGTCAATACTTGATTTGCTCAAGTTATCATGACGGTGCTATGGGCTGATTCAGGATTCTCTTGTTCCATAAAATGTTAATATTTTTTCCTAACTAAAACAGTTATTAAATTAGCTATCATTTTTGGTGAATATACAGCATCATCAAATGTGAGTGAAGATTAGACAAGGGAGGTGTCTGTATTTTTCATAGTCCCTCATGTTGTTCAGTTTTTGTTTTCTCTCTTTATGTGACCTATTTGCTTTGAGATGCCTTGTCATGTCATTCATATTCTTTCTTCTTAGTCCATTCCAATTTCCCAAAGCTCTCTAAACCTACCACCAAGAGTCCTTTTCCACCAGTCAACAAGAACCATAGCCCAGGCCTTCCCAACTGGAAAGATAGCCAAATTGTGCAACCATTACAGTGATAAGACCACACAGGGCTCCGAGCTCCACGTGACTGTTGTAGGTAGCTCAGGACCCTGGTTCTGGGCGGCTGACACATCCCTCTGCCTGCTCTTATACCCTCTCTAGTCTCTGACTTCTAGTCTCTGCAGCCACTGCTTTTGTTTGTCATTGCCACTGAGGATTACTACCTTGGCATCACCAATTCCATCTGGCAGGTGGACAAAAATATTTGAATGAATGAATGAATGAGGTATTGCCAATACCTTGCCAATGCCATGATTAATTGTATGTCCACCAGAGTAATCGAGGCAGCCTCCCAACTAGGCTGTCCCAAACATAAGACTGCCAAACAGTGGCGTTGCTCATTCCATGAATGTCCTAAATGTGATAGTGCTTTAAAGTTAGGCTCACTCTCTCTGGGTTGCTTATTGAGCCCTCTGACAGTTAGCTGCTGACAACCACTAGCTAGACTGGTGTTGCCCACTGAACACAAACAATCACACAGAATGGCAACAATCAGACACATTACTCCTTGACCATGATAAAACAGGACAAACACAAGACTGCTCTGTAATCATGTCTCAGCAAAGACAAAAAAAGACCTCTGCACCACCACAAAAATGACCAAACATCCCCTCTCTACTGCCTCTTTAGCAATAACAACACCTCCCTTTATGGTCCTCCTAGATAAAAATTAGTACACCCAATCGCTAAATTACCCCCTCTTCCTGACAACACCCAATACAGAACTGATTCCAGCTTCCTAAATCTTCTTCAAAATCCCCTAACACAAGCCCACCTCCTATCACAAGTCTTTCCCAACTTTATTTTCCTAGGAAACTCCATGGTTTTCTCCAGTGCATTCTTTTTAGCTGCGACAAATTAATAAAGTAATGTCGTGTGTTTCTGGTAGTCTGTGGGCCCTGGGCTTCAGCATCACTTTAGGGGAAACTGGACCAGAAGCTGGGTGACAAGATAATGCTCTCAAGATCCACTCAGAAGTTTCCCTCTGACCATCAGGCAAGATTCCATTATGAAGCCCAGATACTTTCAGGGCGAGCGCACAGGCACACTGAGGTCTTCCTCTGGGCTTGGGGTATTGAATGTCACATGCTGGCTTGAAGCCTCAGTGCCAAGAGCCACTTCCCCATTTTAATCTGTCTCTTCACTGTTCTTCTTAGGAAACCCATGGAAGACTAATGAAGAGACTAACACATCCTAGTGGGTTAGAATTCCCAGGTAAAATGAAGACAGGATAAGGATGCCTATGTCTCTGTGCATGTGTCTGTGTGTGCTTTTTATGTGGAAAGAGATACACTAATAGAGTGATATTTGCTTCATAGATGTACCATTGAACTTGCAAGTTTTGAAGGATGAGGAATAGGGACGATGACATGCCTATGATTTCTGATACACAATGGTGATATTCAAGTAAAAACTTTCCCATTTGATTTTTTTTTTCACACACACACACTGTATTTTATTTTTACAAGAGATAAATAGACTGGCACCAAGCATTGTACATGGATGACCACAACAAAAGCAACAATGATTGCAATTACCAAACATGAAACACACTCATACTATGTCATAATATTGACATTCAGTCCAGTAATCCTCCACTGTAACAGCTCCTTTACTTTGCAGTGAAAATTGATTTGTATATTCTTTGCCTCTGAGACCTTGTGGGATTCTTTTTTTTTAAATTCAAACAGAAAGTCACAAAAGTTATACTCATACTCATCAGTTCACTCAGTCCCATGTAGTTAATTTTTTTTTTATCTTGATCTTTTGTTAGCACTTTTATGAGTTCATCTGTTTTTCATTAGAGTTCTGAAAATGCTTATTCATTCAGTTCAGCAGTACAGTCAGTTACCAGAAACCTGTACTTGTCAGAGTCTTTTCCATGAATTTCTTGAAGATGAAACCCTTTTATAGGAACATATTTGCAAAAGCATCAGAGTACACCCAGAACTGTCTGTAAATGACAAAAGACTTAAAAATGACCACGGTTAAAGATTTGATGAAAGTTCATAATAATGCAGTTGACAAGAAAATTAGTTATTTCTGAGATATACCTTTTAAAGTAATAACTAGGATTATGACTTATAACATTATACCAGAACATATAAAATTTTTAGAAATTTCATGTAATGTCTGAAACATTTATATTAACATATTTCCATACAAATAACCCAATGAAAGTTTAATATTAGTTGTTTTGTTTGTTTGTTTGTTTATACTGCAGGTTCTTATTAGTCATCAATTTTATACACATCAGTGTATACATGTCAATCCCAATCGCCCAATTCAGCACACCACCATCCCCAGCCCACCGCAGTTTTCTCCCCTTGGTGTCCATATGTCTGTTCTCTACATCTGTGTCTCAACTTCTGCCCTGCAAACCGGCTCATCTGAACCATTTTTCTAGGTTCCACATACATGCGTTAATATACGATATTTGTTTTTCTCTTTCTGACTTACTTCACTCTGTATGACAGTCTCTAGATCCATCCACGTCTCAACAAATGACTCAATTTCGTTCCTTTTTATGGCTGAGTAATATTCCATTGTATATATGTACCACATCTTCTTTATCCATTCGTCTGTTGATGGGCATTTAGGTTGCTTCCATGACCTGGCTATTGTAAATAGTGCTGCAATGAACATTGGGGTGCATGTGTCTTTTTGAATTATGGTTTTCTCTGGGTATATGCCCAGTAGTGGGATTGCTGGGTCATATGGTAATTCTATTTTTAGTTTTTTAAGGAACCTCCATATTTTTCTCCATAGTGGCTGTATCAATTTACATTCCCACCAACAGTGCAAGAGGGTTCCCTTTTCTCCACACCCTCTCCAGCATTTGTTGTTTGTAGATTTTCTGATGATGCTCATTCTAACTGGTGTGAGGTGATACCTCATTGTAGTTTTGATTTGCATTTCTCTAATCATTAGTGATGTTGAGCATCTTTTCATGTGCTTCGTGGCTGTCTGTATGTCTTCTTTGGAGAAATGTCTATTTAGGTCTTCTGCCCATTTTTGGATTGGGGTGTTTGTTTCTTTAATATTGAGCTGAATGAGCTGTTTATATATTTTGGAGATTAATCCTTTGTCCGTTGATTCGTTTGCAAATATTTTCTCCCATTCTGAGGGTTGTCTTTTCATCTTGTTTATGGTTTCCTTTGCTGTGCAAAAGCTTTGAAGTTTCATTGGGTCCCATTTGTTTATTTTTGTTTTTATTTCCATTACTCTAGGAGATGGATCAAAAAAGATCTTGCTGTGATTTCTGTCAAAGAGTGTTCTTCCTATGTTTTCCTCTAAGAGTTTTATAGTGTCCAGTCTTACATTTAGGTCTCTAATCCATTTTGAGTTTATTTTTGTGTATGGTGTTAGGGAGTATTCTAATTTCATTCTTTTACATGTAGTTGTCCAGTTTTCCCAGCACCACTTATTGAAGAGACTGTCTTTTCTCCATTGTATATCTTTGCCTCCTTTGTCATAGATTAGTTGACCATAGGTGCCTGGGTTTATCTCTGGGCTTTCTATCTTGTTCCATTGATCTATGTTTCTGTTTTTGTGCCAGTACCATATTATCTTGATTACTGTAGCTTTGCAGTATAGTCTGAAGTCCGGGAGTCTGATTCCTCCAGCTCCGTTTTTTTCCCTCAAGACTGCTTTGGCTATTCGGGGTCTTTTGTGTCTCCATACAAATTTTAAGATGATTTGTTCTAGCTCCATAAAAAATGCCATTGGTAATTTGATAGGGATTGCATTGAATCTGTAGATTGCTTTGGGTAGTATAGTCATTTTCACAATGTTGATTCTTCCAATTCAAGAACATGGTATATCTCTCCATCTGTTGGTATCATCTTTAATTTCTTTCATCAGTGTCTTATAGTTTTCTGCATACAGGTCTTTTGTCTCCCTAGGTAGGATTATTCCTAGGTATTTTATTCTTTTTGTTGCAATGGTAAATGGGAGTGTTTCCATAATTTCTCTTTCAGATTTTTCATCATTAGTGTATAGGAATGCGAGAGATTTCTGTGCATTAATTTTGTATCCTGCAACTTTACCATATTCATTAATTAGCTTTAGCAGTTTTCTGGTGGCAGTTTTAGGATTCTCTATGTATAGTATCATGTCATCTGCAAACAGTGACAGTGTTACTTCTTCTTTTCTAATTTGTATTCCTTTTATTTCTTTTTCTTCTCTGATTGCCGTGGCTAGGACTTCCAGAACTATGTTGAATAATAGTGGTGAGAGTGGACATCCTTGTCTCATTCCTGATCTTAGAGGAAATGCTTTCAGTTTTTCACCATTGAGAATGATGTTTGCTGTGGGTTTGTCATATATGGCCTTTATTATGTTGAGGTAGGTTACCTCTATGCCCACTTTCTGGAGAGTTTTTATCATAAATGGGTGTTGAATTTTGTCAAAAGCTTTTTCTGCATCTATTGAGACGATCATATGGTTTTTATTCTTCAATTTGTTAGTATGGTGTATCACATTGATTGATTTGCGTATATTGAAGAATCCTTGCATCCCTGGGATAAATCCCACTTGATCGTGGTGTATGATCCTTTTAATGTGTTGTTGGATTCTGTTTGCTAGTATTTTGTTGAGGATTTTTGCATCTATATTCATCAGTGATATTGGTCTGTAATTTTCTTTTTTTGTAGTGTCTTTGTCTGGTTTTGGTATCAGGGTGATGGTGGTCTCATAGAATGAGTTTGGGAGTGTTCCTTCCTCTGCAATTTTTTGGAAGAGTTTGAGAAGGATAGGTGTTAGCTCTTCTCTAAATGTTTGATAGAATTCACCTGTGAAGCCATCTGGTCCTGGACTTTTGTTTGTTGGAAGATTTTTAATCACAGTTTCAATTTCATTACTTGTAATTGGTCTGTTCATATTTTCTGCTTCTTCCTGGTTCAGTCTTGGAAGGTTATACCTTTCTAAGAATTTGTCCATTTCTTCCAGGTTGTCCATTTTATTGGCATAAAGTTGCTTGTAGTAGTCTCTTAGGATGCTTTGTATTTCTGCGGTGTCTGTTGTAACTTCTCCTTTTTCATTTCTGATTTTATTAATTTGAGTCCTCTCCCTCTTTTTCTTGATGAGTCTGGCTAATGGCTTATCAATTTTGTTTATCTTCTCAAAGAACCAGCTTTTAGTTTTATTGATCTTTGCTATTGTTTTCTTTGTTTCTATTTCATTTATTTCCGCTCTGATCTTTATGATTTCTTTCCTTCTGCTAACTTTGGGTTTTGTTTGTTCTTCTTTCTCTAGTTTCTTTAGGTGTAAGGTTAGATTGTTTACTTGAGATTTTTCTTGTTTCTTTAGGTAGGCTTGTATAGCTATAAACTTCCCTCTTAGAACTGCTTTTGCTGCATCCCATAGGTTTTGGGTTGTCGTGTTTTCATTGTCATTTGTCTCTAGGTATTTTTTGATTTCCTCTTTGATTTCTTCAGTGATCTCTTGGTTATTTAGTAACGTATTGTTTAGCCTCCATGTGTTTGTGTTTTTTACGTTTTTTCCCCTGTAATTCATTTCTAATCTCATAGCGTTGTGGTCAGAAAAGATGCTTGATATGATTTCAATTTTCTTAAATTTACTGAGGCTTGATTTGTGACCCAAGATGTGATCTATCCTGGAGAATGTTCCATGCGCACTTGAGAAGAACGTGTAATCTGCTGTTTTTGGATGGAATGTCCTATAAATATCAATTAAATCTATCTGGTCTATTGTGTCATTTAAAGCTTCTGTTTCCTTATTTATTTTCATTTTGGATGATCTGTCCATTGGTGTAAGTGAGGTGTTAAAGTCCCCCACTATTATTGTGTTACTGTCAATTTCCTCTTTTATAGCTGTTAGCAGTTGCCTTATGTATTGAGGTGCTCCTATGTTGGGTGCATATATTTTTATAATTGTTATATCTTCTTCTTGGATTGATCCCTTGATCATTATGTAGTGTCCTTCCTTGTCTCTTGTAACATTCTTTATTTTAAAGTCTATTTTATCTGATATGAGTATAGCTACTCCAGCTTTCTTTTCATTTCCATTTGCATGGAATATCTTTTTCCATCCCCTCACTTTCAGTCTGTATGTGTCCCTAGGTCTAAAGTGGGTCTCTTGTAGACAGCATATATATGGGTCTTGTTTTGGTATCCATTCAGCAAGCCTGTGTCTTTTGGTTGGAGCATTTAATCCATTCACATTTAAGGTAATTGTCGATATGTATGTTCCTATGACCATTTTCTTAATTGTTTTGAGTTTGTTTTTGTAGGTCCTTTTCTTCTCTTGTGTTTCCCACTTAGAGAAGTTCCTTTAGCATTTGTTGTAGAGCTGGTTTGGTGGTGCTGAATTCTCTTAGCTTTTGCTTGTCTGTAAAGCTTTTGATTTCTCCATCAAATCTAAATAAGATCCTTGCCGGGTAGAGTAATCTTGGTTGTAGGTTCTTCCCTTTCATCACTTTAAGTATATCATGCCACTCCCTTCTGGCTTGTAGAGTTTCTGCTGACAAATCAGCTGTTAACCTTATGGGAGTTCCCTTGTATGTTATTTGTCATTTTTCCCTTGCTGCTTTCAATAATTTTTCTTTGTCTTTAATTTTTGCCAGTTTGGTTACTATGTGTCTCGGCATGTTTCTCCTTGGGTTTATCCTGTATGGGACTCTCTGCGCTTCCTGGACTTGGGTGGCTATTTCCTTTCCCATGTTAGGGAAGTTTTCGACTATAATCTCTTCAAATATTTTCTCTGGTCCTTTCTCTCTCTCTTCTCCTTCTGGGACCCCTATAATGCAAATGTTGTTGCGTTTAATGTTGTCCCAGAGGTCTCTTAGGCTGTCTTCATTTGTTTTCATTCTTTTTTCTTTAGTCTGTTCCGCAGCAGTGAATTCCACCATTCTGTGCTCCAGGTCACTTATCCGTTCTTCTGCCTCAGTTATTCTGCTATTGATTCCTTCTAGTGTAGTTTTCATTTCAGTTATTGTATTGGTCATCTCTGTTTGTTTGTTCTTTAATTCTTCTAGGTCTTTGTTAATCATTTCTTGCATCTTCTCAATCTTTGCCTCCATTCTTATTCTGAGGTCCTGGATCATCTTCACTATCATTATTCTGAATTCTTTTTCTGGAAGGTTGCCTATCTCCACTTCATTTAGTTGTTTTTCTGGGTTTTTTTCTTGTTCCTTCATCTGTTATATAGGCCTCTGCCTTTTCATCTTGTCTATCTTTCTGTAAATGTGGTTTTTGTTCCACAGGCTGCAGGATTGTAGTTTTTCTTGCTTCTGCTGTCTGCCCTCTGGTGTTTGAGGCTATCTAAGAGGCTTGATGGGAGGCTATGGTGGTGGGTAGAGCTGACTGTTGCTGTGGGGGTCAGAGCTCTGTAAAACTTTAATCCACTTGACTGTTGATGGGTGGGGCTGTGTTCCCTCCCTGTTGGTTGTTTTGCCTGAGGCAACCCAACACTGGAGCCTACCTGGGCTCTTTGGTGGGGCTAATGGCAGACTCTGGGAGGGCTCACGCCAAGGAGTACTTCCCAGAACCTCCGCTGCCAGTGTCCTTGTCCCCATGGTGAAACAGAGCCAGCCCCCACCTCTGCAGGAGACCCTCCAACACTAGCAGGAAGGTCTGGTTCAGTCTCCCCCAGGGTCACTGCTCCTTCCCCCGGGTCCCGATGCACACACTATTCTGTGTGCACCCTCCAAGAGTGGGGTCTCTGTTTCCCCCAGTCCTGTCAAAGTCCTGCAATCAATTCCCACTAGGCTTCAAAGTCTGATTCTCTATGAATTCCTCCTCCCGTTGCCGGACCCCCAGGTTGGGAAGCCTGACGTGGGGCTCAGAACCTTCACTCCAGTGGGTGGACTTCTGTGGTATAAGTGTTCACCAGTCTGTGAGTCGCCCACCCAGCAGTTATGGGATTTGATTTTACTATGATTGCGTCCCTCCTACCGTCTCACTGTGGCTTCTCCTCTGTCCTTGGACGTGGGGTATCCTCCTTGGTGAAGTCCAGTGTCTTCCTGTCGATGATTGTCCAGCAGCCAGTTGTGATTCTGGTGCTCTCGCAAGAGGGAGTGAGAGCACGTCCTTCTACTCCGCCATCTTGGTTAATCCCCCCCCATTTGTTTCTTGTCTCATATTTTTTTAACCTCTTGGAATTATTTTATGTAGGTTTGTCTCTTTCTTTGCTGTCCGCTTTAACTTTCTGCTTACAGCACTCCCTGACTTATCTGGCATATTAGATAAGCACTCAATAAATATTAATTGAGCTAATGAATAAATTAACCTTTCAAAAACTAAGCTTATTAAAACTGTCTGAGGGGACTTCCCTGGTGGCGCAGTGGTTGAGAATCTGCCAACCAATGCAGGGGACACGGGTTCGAGCCCTGGTCTGGGAAGATCCCACATGCCGCGGAGCAACTGGGCCCGTGAGCCACAATTACTGAGCCTGCGCGTCTGGAGCCTGTGCGCCGCAACAACAGAGGCCGCGATAGTGAGAAGCCCGTGCACCGCGATGAAGAGTGACCCTCGCTTGCCGCAACTAGAGGAAGCCCTCGCACAGAAACGAAGACCCAACACAGCCATAAAAATTAATAAAAATAAATAAATTTAAAACTGTCTGAGGAAAGCAGGAATGGTGTGTGAAGGGTTAGATGCTCTGATGAGTTGGGAGAATCACCTCGGCATACTCACTAGAGTTAACTGGCTTCTGGTGACAGTGTTTGGGGGCTGCCCCTGATTCTGGCTGTATCACATGTAGCTGACTTCCCAGAAGAGACAATATTACTACACCACTATTTTTATTTAGCTCTCAGCCTCCCTTCTCTGCTCCAAAAGCACATTTTCGTGTGCCACCAAAACCAGAAACTATGATTTCTATTTCTAAACTTGTAAGAAATATTTTCAGGAATAGTCCCTATTTCTCGGCCTCAACTAAAGCAGAGGTTCCCAAACTCCCTTCCCAGAGACCCTCACCCGGCAGGTCTGCAGGGAGCCCAGCTTTGCAGAGACGGACGCTGATTCTCCAGGTTTACAACCCTCTAACGTGGACCCTTCTCCTGGGGAGCTCACGGAAATAACCCTGAGGGCGACGGCAGCACCTTCAACATCAGCCCCAAAGCCACACGCGACTCCTGACAGACTCCTCAGTCTTCCCGTTCTCCTTCAACAAATTACTTCAGAGAATCCGGAGGGTGCATTCAAATAACACAGGGCTTCAGGAGCGGCCCTGCCAGTCTGGGCGACAACGGGGCAGATGGAGGAGGGAAGTGTCTCCATGTTTCGGGGGCAGGAGGTCTTAACAGTTTCAGAGCGACTTCTTCACGATTTTGGTCCTGAACACCTCCTCCTGGTCTAGGTTCACGGTGCAGTAACAGTCTCGCATTTTGTTTGGCCCCGGGTAAGTGGGAAGGTTTTTGACTTCACCTTCTGCCCAGGGACCTCACAAAAGTGGAACCACACACCCCCATTTGATTTTAATGGATCCAATATTTAGAATTAAGATGTCCTTTGACAATGATTTTAGCAATATTAGATTTTAAA
Organism: Eubalaena glacialis; assembly: GCF_028564815.1. Classification (NCBI taxonomy): domain Eukaryota; kingdom Metazoa; phylum Chordata; class Mammalia; order Artiodactyla; family Balaenidae; genus Eubalaena; species Eubalaena glacialis. The sequence goes on along the minus strand of NC_083717.1, from coordinate 46,652,604 downwards.
AGTTTTTAATTCCATAGTAATATAAAAACACTTCCCTATTAGTAGTTTTCACATAAGCACACAGTGATTTTCTACAATATCTGACTCCCCCATGGAAGTAAGCTTCTTGAGAGTGAAAACACTGTCTCTGGTATTTGTGTGCCCCAGCATCTAGTACAGCATCAGGGATATTGTAGGTGCTAAATAAATGCAATGTATTAAAAATCAGCAAAAAACAAACGTGAAATAGTCTTGACTATTAAGACTAAAACCTTTTAGGCCCGGTCTTATACAAAGACACATTGGTTCTTACAAAAATATCTAGTGATATCTTCTGCTCAAATAGCTTTGTGATGAGATGAGTTTTAAAAGATTAACCAATGATACTTTTCCCCTGTGTTTTCTTTTATCTGTGGCCCTTCCCATTCAGTAGGCCAGACATTTATTGCTCAGGATATGCATGAGACAAGGATTTTAGTGATAACAGTAGAGACCTTCCACATTTTCCCCCCAGATTTCTAAACATTCCACACCCAGTAAATGCTACCAAGAATTCTGGATGCTCTTTTTAATATTTCAAAGCAAAAGAAGCTGTCTCATGCTCTAAACTCCCTTGCATGTGCTGGCACCCTGGCTCTCTCTGCCCATCAGAGTTAGGGAATTAACTGGAACATTTGAGAAGACCTCTGTTTCTTCCCTGTCTAGGCCACACAGCCATTCCCGGCAGCATCACATCTCTAAGCACATTGCAAGCAATAATACATGAGCAAAAGTCTATTTCAACAATAAAAGATGATCCTGGGGTCTAAGAAGACCCTGGGGTCTCCACAACTCTTATTGCCAGCACCTTGTTAAAGTTTTTAAAGAGAAAGTGGAAATTAGTCCATCAGTGCCACTTCTTCTGTGGTCATGGCCCCCCTATTCTCTCCGTAATCTCACCTCATTGTCTTCCTCCCACTCCAAGTGTAAGGTCATGATTGAGAAAGATACTGCTTTTCCAGATCATGTTAAGTATAAAGCACATGCATGAAAGCCTGTAAAAACTGCACAAGATATAAAAAAATAGATAAGTGTGACAAAAAGTATTCTCCTATACTTTGCAAACTCTAAGTGACTTTCAAATGTTAAATATCTTAATTTTAAATATAATTAATTAACTTGTCAGTGTCCAAAGAATATGAGACAATTTATAGTAAAACATATATTCAATAAAATGATATAAGTAAAAATGAGACAGTAAATAAAGAGAAAGAAGTGTTCCCACCCTATGGATTAATATTTTTGCCATAAATAAATATCAATAAATATCAAGTAAGAGTCTGAGGGAAAAATGTCTGACACAGTAATTTACATAGCTCTCACCATGAGCATGAAAAAAAGCACACTGGAATCCTTAGGGAAACAAAGATTTTCCTGGCAAGAAATTCTCAAAGAAATTTCTCACTTCAGACCTGCTATAAATAAAGAGGAACATTTTTGCTCCTCTCCTGGAAATCATCCCATCACAAAATCTGGGCCTTTTAATCAAATGTTATCTTCTCAGAGGAGGAATAGAAAACCTAAAGAAGAATTATAAATTTAAATAAAGTCATCTTTTTTGTTAAAAATAATAATAATGTATATTATCATATAATTATTAGTATTATAAAATTTAATACCATTTTGAAATCTAGGGAAAAAGGTAGGACAAAGTAAATAGAGGCTTGAAAATAATTTAATTAAGGGGAACAATGGAGCTGGCCTAGATTCTAGTTCAAGGGGTTGTACCAAGTTGGTGTTCAATAATTAAGCCTATTGAACTAAATGAGATTATAGGGAAAGTGGCATAAAAGAACTCACTATTAACTAGTGACAAGTTATTTTATATTTAAATCATCTAGGATGCATCTTCCTAAAACAACATCAAAAATTGTTTCTGAGAAATAGTAGCTAGGAGAGGAGTGAAGGTCTTTCACAGGAGAGTGTGGGGCAAATAACTACCATAGGAATTTTTCCAGAGTGTTGTCTGAAGCATTTCCATCTCCACATCAAATTCTCAAGTCTGAATATACAATGTGAAATGATCATATGAACCAATCACTTCAGAGCACTCAAGATTTTGCAGTTCTGCAGCGTGAACTGTTCCAAAGGCAATTTGGAATTTCGTTTTAATTTCCATTCTGAGAGTGAAATATCAAATTGAGTCCACTTCAACCTGGCTCTCACTCAAAGCACTCTAATCACCCAGTTTTCTTCCCGTGATGACCAGTAAACGATGTCATCCTCAACAGTGACTCATGGCCAGAGGGAATGAAAACTAAGGTAAACAAGCGCAAAGTGTGAGGCGAGCTGGGAGACCCAGCCAGGAGATCAAGAATAACATGGGTGCTGAGGACCTGGTGGGAGAGCTGACCAGGTTCCTAGAATACATTTAATTTGTGTATTCAGGGTGTATTAGTTTCTTAATTTAGGTCTGCATTCTGTGTGCCAATATTTTAATGCATATTTTTGCTTTGATACCTGGAAAATATAGATCTTAGTTTTCCTTTTTGTACTGCCTTTAAGAGGTTTAGATATCAGTGTTAGACTTGCTTAAAAAAAATTATGACATTTTTCTTCCTTTTCAATGCTCTGAAATAATTTAGAGTTACTCTTTGGTCTTTAAAGATATACTAGAAATCCCCATGAAGCTATCTGGGTCTAGTGCTTTCTGTGGCACATTTCCTTAATGGCATTTTCTACCCCTTCAATGGAAATTGGTCTTCTTAAGCTTTCTGTTTGCAATGGGGCCAATTTCAGTCAAATGCATTTCCTTAAGAAATTATTCTTTTTTCTAGGTTTTCATAGTTATTTGCATAGAATTCTACAAGGTAGTCTCTTATGATTTTTAAGTTTTATTCTGTTCCAGTGGTTATTTGCTTGTTGTTATCCTTTATTTTGTATCTCCCTTTTTTGGTGATAAACTTAGTGATTTGTCTATGTTGTTAATTTTTTTCTAAAAACCAGAATGTAGATTTATTAACTATATCTATTGTTATTCTATTATTTATCAATTTCTTCACTTTTATTATTTCCTTTCTTCTGTATATTTTTATTTATTTTGTTGTTCTAGTTTGTGAGCTGAGAATTGAATTAATCTATATTCACTTTTTTATTTTTCTAATCAAGGTGTTTAATATTGTGAATTTTCCTCTGATCATTGCTGTAAATATACTCTTGGATTATAGTTTTAAATATTAGTTCCGTTCCCTTGTTTTGTTTTTTTCCTTAGAGACTCCAACAAAATAGAAGTTATTCCTTCTGTGCTTTTCTCCCATTTCTGCTATGTTCTCTCTGACCCTTTCATTTTCATTCTCTTGGTTGTTTCTTTCTTTTTACAATGACCCTTATTAAATTATCATTTGAGTCTATTCTCCCTTGAGCATCTTACAATGTATTATTTATTTGTGAAACAATTTTGTTTTTTTCTTCCATTTCTTCCCTGAATTAAGTCAACTTTCTTTTAATTTCATCCTAGTTTTTTGTCCCTTTTTGTTTTACTTTAAAATTTACTGATGCATGTTGGCTATCCATACATTTATTGCTTGAGTATATTTAATTCTGTTTGAAATATTAACTTACAGGTTTCTTCTCTTTCATAGTCTTTTTTTTTCTTTTCCTACAGGGACCACTCCTCATTTAATATGTATGAGACTGTGTTTCTTGATTTTCTGTAATAACTCTGAATGGATTTGACTTTCCATTTGTTTAATTTTGTAGTATGAGGTGTTCTCCATGATTTCTAGTTTAAAAGAATCCTCATCTATCAATATATCAAAGTCCAGATATTTTGGCCTGTTTCTTCAATATGTTTGTTTGCGAATTTGTTTTGAAGGTGTGTGTGGTGGTGGTGGGGTGGGGGAATGTATGTGTCTCAATTAAAATTCTCTTTTGATATTCAGGACCCTGAATTTTCCCCTTTTTCTCCTTTTGTTCTTCAGTACCCACGGCCAAATAGTGCTTTCCCTCTCTCTCTCTTTCTCTCTCATCTTTTTTCTGTCCTACAATGTATGCATTTCAAACACCACACCTTAAACCACCCTTTTAGATTATGCCTGCCACCATGTTAACTTACACATTGAAAACTCTCCCCTACGATCCATCCTTAGATCCACTTGGATACTCTTTAGACTTAGACTAGACTTGCTTTTTCTGGGACAGTTTGAGAACAAACTTGTTCCTCCTCATGAGCGTCTGTATTTCTTCTGTATTTCTTCACAGATTTTCTTGATACCTTGAAAAATCATGGGGGCTTCTCTAGGCAGCCATACATTTGGGATGGAGTTGTGGGAGTGTGAGAGATTTTAAGCTGGGATTTCTTGATTTTTCTTTTTTTTAATCCCACTGATTTTTCAGTTAGGCAACATCTTTCTTCAAGGTATGCCGAGTGTGAAATTTCCACGTAGAGCCTATTTTCTTTCTGTTGTTTTGTCTTGTTTTGTACTGTAATGAGGAGGCACGTAGCTGTGCTGCCGACATTGTCTTCAGCTGCCCATAATTCTGACTTTCTTTGATCTAAGATGAATTTTTGTCATTTCACCACTTGGCTCCTGTCCTTAAATCATGGTTCTAATGGTATTTTTGTTACAGTTATGCCTTTCGTGACCTTTTGGATGGTAGAAATTAATAGTTAAATGGAAAGAAGACTGGCTTGAGAAATAAAATTTTGCCCTCAGTCTATTTCCTTCTTAGCATGGTCATTTTCTTTCACACCATAAACATATTCTCTATGACATTTTCCCAAAAGCTTTTAAAAAAGAATAAATGTAGTTTAGCTCTCTTGATCCTCACATAACCACTGTGAAGTGTTTTCTATCTCCTCTATCCAGATTAAAAAACCTGATACTTAAAAAGGCCAAGTGTTTTGCCCAAGGTCACACAGTTAGTGTCAAAGCCAGGAATTTAATGTCACTTCTATGGCGAGTTATAAGGAAAAAAATACAAGAAGCATCTAAAAATAGACATGCCATATGTGTAGAAACATTTCTAAGCCATCATGGTCTTCTAGCATTTTTTTCAGGGTTTAGTTAATTAGTGAGTAATTATTATTATGTCTTGACTCAACAGCAAGTTTGACTGTAGACTCAATTCTTTCTAGTCCATGCTAATTCATGGAACTCTCCTTGCTAAAAAAAATGGGGCAATTCAGCTTGAGACTAATCTTTCAGTGTAGATAATATGAAATAAAATGCTTAGTCCAACACAGATAATCCAAAGTTTATAATTGCTTTAGTGTCTGATATAACTTCTCTGAGATGACCAATTCCATTTCTAGGAGGGGTTAGGGACAACACTTTTCTTAACTTTAGCCCTGGACACCATTAGAGCTAATAAAGTAGTTTAGATAAATATTAAGTATAGAATGACTTGATTGAAAAGTGTTTCATTAACTGGAAGCAGTTGAGTTTTAGAGGTAAAGAAAAATTAATGAATTGTTTCTCACTGACCAAGTGCTAAAGCCATCCCCTTCTTGCTTTAAATGTAATTGCCTAACAAAACTCTTCAGGAAACAATTCAGTGATCATCTCCCCCCTTCATATAAGTATTCCCCATTATACACATGCTTTCATACATTAAAGAATCATCATCTTAAATAATACTTAAATAACTCTTCTCCATAGCAAATAGCTATTTGGTTTACACTGAAAGAGAGAAAACAACACAATGCAATTCAGATAACTCCATCATCAACGTTCAGGGAATCGTGCATAGAATCCTTTCCTGGCCAAATGATGCCAAGTTCTTCACAAGCTGCATCTGAAAACTAACGTATGGCAGAAACCTAATCATGACTCTCATTTAAATATCTTTTTTTCTTAAAGTGTCTCAAAGAAAAAGTAAGAGGGAATAAATATGGGACTTTGTTAAGAACACAAATACTATCCAACAGCTCATGTTGGTACATTTATACCACCTTCTTGTAGCAATTTTAATTTTCCTCCTTTAGCTTCAAATGTCAGCATAAGGTCTAGTAGGGCAAACACTGAAAATGGATCACAGTTTCAGAGTTTCCCTCCCCCTTCTATTTCCAAACATAATATCAAATAACTGGAAATGAGTGAAGATGCTAATGCAGCTCTGTGGGTCAGGCATTAGGCTTAGTCATTCACACTGACACATACATTGTCTTCTTTCTTAAAAATGGTTCTATCAGAAGAAAATAATGTATAATGGAAAAATCCTCTTATACGTCATTTAATAAAAGAAAATCCCAAGAAGCACCATTGCATGCATGGGAACTAGATGTGCCCACATATGCACACATGGGTGTACAGGAACCCACAACCTGCATTTGGAATATCCTCCCTCAGGCAAAGCAAGGACCTATAAGTAGTACTATTTTTCCTATCAGCCCTGGAAAGTACAGAGGCAGCCCTGTGTGTTATTAATGGATAAAATCTGAACAGCAGCCAACCCCAAGGTGAACCCTATGCATTTAAAACATTTCATCAGACAGCTAAGTTTTCTTTTTTTTTTTTTTTTTGAGCAGCGGATATCTCTCCAGCCACCACTCAATAGATCCCGATAGAAGAGAGCAATAGCTGAGCTCACTAATGTGCAAATTGATAGCATGAGCTCTCCACCAAAATGTAAACAGCCCTGTGTTTCTTAAGTGTTAATATCACAGGCTGGCTTGGTGTGAGGGGAGTGTAAGGGATTAACCCTAGAATTATCTGGCAAAGGTAAATGGTAAATGGAAAATTGTTGCCCAATCTGCTGAAAGCCTGGGCTCCTTTCTAGGCTGCTGGTGTGCTCTAGCTGAATTCTCATGTCTAGAACCAAGATATTTATAGACTGTTAATGACTTCAGTAGTTTGTAAGGGTCAGGGAGGAGATGGGTATCTACAAAGTTAGGGAGAAAATTTTTTAATTGTTATTTACTTTATGATTTGGTTATTTGTTCTCTGCTTAATGTCTAAAATGATTTGAGTGTGTATTGGTTGTTTTTTTATTTACCATCCACCCCAGATCCATTTTCTGCACTGTCCCAGTTTTGTGCCCAGACTCCAATGGACTGCATAACCCTGGCTACCTGATCACCAGCCTTCCAGTTGGGTTGGACAAATGGGAAGCCCTGGGAGAAGTCTGGAGGGCAAGAGGAGACAGAGATTGTCATATTTCTTCCTTGTTTCCTCCTACCATGGGCCACGTCGGTGTCACTGGCTGGCTCCCTCCAGGAATACAGCTCCGAAAGAGGGGCCCATATTCAGGGCCCCAAATCTCACTGTGCTCCGCTAAGGTGATTTCCTTTCGTTCCCCTTTAGGCCTGGAGGTGGCAAAGCCTACTATCTCTTGCTTGTCTCTGAGGACCTCATATTTCTCATTGGTCCCTTCAGCCCCGTCCACAACTCAGTAAGTAGTCCCTTCATTAAAGACTCCTGTACTGTCTGAGTTGAATTCTACTTTCTGCTATTTTTAATATTAAATCGGGGACTTCCCTGGCAGTCCAGTGGTAAAGACTCTGTGCTTCCAATGCAAGGGGCGCGGGTTCAATCCCTGGTTGGAAAACTAAGATCTCACATGCCGTGTGGTGTGGCCAAATATATATATATACACACATATATATATACATATACATATATATATATATATATGTATATATATATATGTATATATATGTATATATATATACATATATATATATAAATTAAGAAGGCTTAAAAAAATGTACATATATTTAAAAAATATTAAATCAGTGAGTATTTGTAAAATGTTTACAACAGTTCCTGACACATAGTAAGTGCTCTTTATGTTGGTTAAATCAATAAAATTGGCCATATATAATCCTAACACTATGTTCAGAAGAATATAGTACTATGATTGTCTAGGTTGATTCATGAGCCTACACCTGGAATAAAAGTATATGTGGAATCAGGTGGTTAACAGGGAAAAGGCAGTCCCCAAAAGTGACCAAAATAACAACTACAAGCAGAGTTGTACACTAATACCAGTTTTGAACATTGCTATTTTGGCCTCAAGGATGCTCCCTTTCTGTGATAATACAGTGAACTCTTAACCTCGGCATTTTATATGGTGAAAGATTAATTTCCTTGTTTCAAAGGTAGAATTGAGAGCAGTATTTCCCCCTCCTGATTAAAGAAAACAAGACTCACATGGTATGAGTACAACAAAACAAAGAGCTTTATTGATAAATCTCAACTCCTTTTAGATGCAGTATGGAGGAAAAGGAGGAAAGAATCCAAGCCAGAAGAAAAATAAGAAGTTACAACTCTCACCACTGCAACTAGAATATGTGACCCACAGATGGTGGAGACCATTGCTGCGGGTCTGTCCAGGCATCTGTATTTCCCCCAGGAACTGGGTCTCCCCCGTTTGATGGGAGGAATGGGGAGGAGTGATTCAGCAGTTCAGCAGGTGAAACAGCAAGGGCCTAGCAGAGAATGAATGTCCTAGTATCCCAGGCCATCATGAGGTCCTTATCAAACTTGGCCAAGCTGTCAATGTCTTATCTGCCCATGCACAAGAAAATCACCAATACTTTCAAATGATATTGCTAAAACCAAACATTTCTTACATCTTTAACGTAGACTGTACACCTAAATTCAAATTGCTACACTATTAACAAGTTTTGTTATAAACGTGTCTCTAAACAGATTGTCCTGGGAATTTCTATTATATATTCTGCAAGGCAAACCTTCGTGTGCTTTTCATGACACCCCATCCAGCAGGAGTTGGCCTCACCCCAAGATCTGTTACCTTTTTCCCACTTACACCTCTATCCAAGTCTGATTTTTTTTAGTCTAGAACACTGCCTTGGGAGTTGCAACAGAACAGACTGTGGTTAAAACTCAATGGCATGGAGAAGAATAAGGATGCTGGGGGATTTATTTTAAGTCTTGCAGAAGAAACTGGAATTAGCAGTCTGTATCCTGTCCTCTCTGAAGTGTTCTCACTAAGGTCTGTGGCAGACACACCTCTTTAATGTTCTAATTTAGTTGGTAACTGTTGGCTCCCATAGATTCATGCAAGCATGTGTGTGCGCACACACACACACACACCCCAACCCATACATCCCATATATCTGTCAAGGGAAACATTACTTCTACTCTAAACTCATAAGGATGAAAAAATATATATATTTTCCTAAGTGCTAGGAAAGGAATCATTTGTAAAGCAGCATCTTAGAGTTAAAATTGAGCTCCTTTTGAGCCCAATGCAAATAAAAATAAAACATAGTGCTAAGACATATACCACTTCTTTTGAGTGAGGGAAGAATATTTTAATTAGTAGTTTTTAAATTCTGAAATAAAATATACTCATGATTTTAAGAATAAAGAAACAGAATTAATGAACAGTTACAAGACCCAAGACCAACTGGTGCAGCCACTACTAAGAACAGTATGGAGGTTCCTTAAAAAACTAAAAATAGGGTTACCACAGGATCCAGCAATCCCACTCCTGGGCATATATCCAGAGAAAACTCTAATTAGAAAAAATACATGCACCTCAATGTTCATAGCAGCACTATTTACAATAGCCAAGACATGGAAGCAACCTAAGTATCCATCAATAGATGAATGAATAAAGAAGATGTGGTGTGTATATATATATATATATATATATATATATATATAATGGAATATTATTCAGCCTTTAAAAAGAATGAAAAATACCATTTGCAGCAACATGGATGGGCCTAGAGATTATCACACTAAGTGAAGTAAGTCAGACAGAGAAAGACAAATATCATATGATATCACTTACATGTGGAATCTAAAAAATAGTACAAATGAAATTATTTACAAAACAGGAACCTACTCACAGATGTAGAAACAAACTTATGTTTACCCAAGGGGAAAGGAGGGGAAAGGAATAAATTAGGAATTTGGGATTAACAGGTACACACTACTATATATATAAAATAGATAAGCAACAAGGTCCTACTGTATAGCACAGGGAATTATATTCAAAATCTTGTAATAAACCATAATGGAAAAGAATCTGAAAAAGTATATATATATATCACTTTGCTGTACACCAGAAACTAACACAATATTGTAAATCAACTATAGTTCAATTAAAAAAAAAACAAAATCCCAAGACCATCTCAGACCCATTTTCCTACTCCACTAATGATAGTTCATTTTTATATTTTTTAAGAATATGTATCTCAGTTGATAGTTTTTTTTTTTCCCTTTCAGTGCTTTAAATATATTATTCCACTGCCTTCTGGTCTGCAAATTTTCTGCTGAGAAATCTGCTGAAAATCTTTTATGTAATAAGTTGTTTTTCTCTTGCTCCTTTGAAGATTTTCCCTTTGTCTTTTGACAGTTTGATTACAATGTGTCTCATGTGGGTCTCTTTCGACTTTTCCTACTTGGATTTCATTGACCATATTACATTTGTACATACCCATGTCGTTCATCAAACTTGGGAAACTTTTGGCCATTATTTATTCAAATAAGCCTTTTTCTCTCTCTTCTCTTTCTGGGACTTCCATAGTTCATATATTGGTCCACTTAATGGAGCCCCATAAGTCCCTTAGGCTTGTTCACTTTTCTTCATATTTTTTTCCCTTTCTGCTTCTCAGACTTGATAATTTCAATTTTTTTTATGTTTGATAATTCTTTTTTTCTGCCTGTTCAAGTCTGCTGTTGAACTTTTCTAATGAATTTTTCAAGTCAGTTATTGTATTTTTCACCTCCAGAATTTCTGTTTGTTTTTCCTATAACATCTCTTTGGTATTCTTTCTGTTCATATATTGTTTTCCTGATATCCTTTAGTTCCTTGTCCATATTTAAGATAGTTGTTTTAAAGTCTTTTTCTGATAAGTCTGAAGGCTGTGTTTTTTTCAGGGTCACAGTTTCTGGAGATATATTTTGATATTTTCAAAATGCCATGTTTTCCTGTTTCTTTGTATGCCTTGTGGTTGTTTGTTGGAAATTGGGCATTTGAAAAAACAGCCATCCCTTTCAGTCTTTGCATACTGGCTCTGTGCTGGAGAAGACCCTCACTGATCAGCCCAGGAGGAAAGCTTAATGTCTTCAGAAGCCTTTGCCAAGTAGGTGTCTTCCCTGGGCTTGCGTGTACTGAATTTTCCACAAATTCCCCACTGTACATGGTTATTTTTAATTATTTTAATTTCCCTTAGAGTCTCTCTTTTACTTGTTGGAGCTTTAGCTGTTCTATTGAATTCCTCTGCCTATAATCTCTGGCTTCCAGGTATCTCTAAGTCTATAATCCCCTTACAGTTTTCATGTAACTGTTTCTTCTTACAGTTTCATGTAACCATGCCTGTTCCTTCTGACATCTTTTTCTACCTTGAGATCTGAGATTCTTTTGGCCATCTGGGCTTCAAGTTAGGTAATACAGAGGTCAATCCCTGAGGAAGATTGCAGACAGTTTAGAATATTGCAAATGCAGTCCACTCTGATCTCTCTGATTTGCAGAAGGAACTGTATCAGGCCACTGTTCCCCCCAACACTGTACCATATCATGCCAGAGAGGGGAAGGAGCAAGGATGAGCAAAAATGCCATGAAATTTCCTACCATTCTCAACATAACTTTTTTTCATTGGGTTTGGTCGCTATAGATCTTTGACTGATTTCTAGAGTTCCTGTAGTTATTTTAGTTTGTTTTCAGTTGTTTAGTTAGTGTTTCCAAGGAGGAACAAGGGTCTAGAGCTTCCATGTCTGCAATCTTGCTGACATAACTCTCAGTTCTATGAGTTTTAACATATGTGTAGATTTGTGTAATCACCACCACAATCACGATACATAACAGATGAGATACAGAACAATTCCATCATTCCAGAAAACTCCCTCATGCTATCCCTTTGTAATCGTACTCTCCATCCTATCCCTAGACCTTGGTGACTACACAGATGTAGTCTAAAAACAAATAGAATCATACTATACTTACTGAACTGCAAATTGCTTTTTTCACTTGTCAGTATATCCTGGATACCATTCTAAATCAATACATGTATGCAATTACTTAATAATGCTTTAATAAAAGTATAGTTTTACATCATTATTTGTTTAACTGTCTTCATATACTTGTACAAAATGATATATTTTACCAGGTTTTTCAAAAAGTACTGCAATAAATATATTTATATATAACTCATTCAACACTTGTGTTAATATTTCTGTAGAATGATTGAAATTTCTGTGTCAAATAGCATGTGGATTCATAAACTTAATGGATATTTCCAAGTTATTATCCAAATTTTACCACAATTTTTACTCACATAAGAGTAAAATGATTTTCCTTCCACACATTCATTAACAATGAGTGTAATAAATACTTTAAAAATGTTGACAATCTTATGGGAGAAAAATGTCATATAATTTTGTTCTATTTTGCATTTGTTCAAAATGAACACAGTTGGCATTTTCCCCTTTGTTGAGTCATATTTTTTTTTAATTTCCTGAGGATTGCCTTCTTGAATCTTTTGCTCATTTTTATATTTGATTTTTTTGCCTTCTAGTATATTGATGAAATTAGTCTTCCATCTGTCATAAGTTTTTTTTCAGTTTGCTATTTGTATTTTTACCTTACTTGTGGTATTTTGCCATCAGAAATTTCTAAATTTTATGTGCTTAGATTTATTTATCTTTCCCTTTTTGGCTCATGTGTCATGCTTAGGAAGGACTTGTTTTTAAGAATAGATACATTTCCTTCCACTAATTTGAAATGGTAGTTTTATAAGCTACTAAATTCCCATATACAATTAGATCCATTTCTGAACTCTATTCTATTCTTTGCATCTGTATATTTTTTAATCCCACTACCAAGTTGCTTCAATTGTTGAACCTGTATAAAATATTTTATTATATGCTTAGGTTAGCCAAGCCTCCTACTATTCTCTTTTCAGAAATATCTTAATAATTCTCCAATGTATTTTTATGAACTTTACAAAAATAACCAGATAGAAAATATAATGAAGTAAAAAATGACAACAATAAAAATATATATCATCTTATTGGAAATATGTATAGAGATAGATATAGAAAAATAGAGATACATATGATAGATGCAGATATAGATATACTTTAAGAAAGCTTTACACCTCTTTTAAGAACCACAAAAGAAGACAAGAATAAATGAGAAGAAATAGTTTGTCCTTGACTAGGAGGACAATGTCCTAAATTTGTCATATCTCCTTACTAAATAATTGCAATTCAATCCCAATCAAAATACCAACAGGAGTTTTCTTTTCAATTTAATTAAATGTTACTGATATTCATTTTTTAAAGCTGTATGCCTCTTATTAATTTTTCCCTTAGCAACATGAATAACTGGCTGAAGCTTTTGCGTTAAGGGCCTGATTAACCTTTTAAATAAGGTCCTTTTTCTGTCCCAGTTTTTGGTGTTATGTGTTTTATTTTCCTTCCAGTTATGTAGAAACATAGACATTGTATCTATATCTATAATGTAAATACATATATTATATGCTGACCAGCTGCTAAGAGAATAGAATCTTCTTTTTTTTTCTTAATAGCTATATCTTTTTTTCCAATCTAGAGCCCCAGGACATTTTTTAACTCTAAATGCCACATATCACCATGCAATGAAATGCCACTCTACCTTTTTTATTTAAACTGTAAGCTTCTCAAAAGCAAGAGCCTTAGCTTTTATTCTAAACCACATTCTCATTTGAAAGGGCTTGAGAAACATTTAGATGGTGATCTGAGTGCAAAGCTTACACATGTTTCTGAAAAATACTTTCTTTCTCTTCATCTTTTCCTCTGTCATTTTTTACTTCTTCATCTGATTTTTGTTTTTGTTTTTGTTTTTAATCAGGGAAAGTATGGCTATAAGTTTAACGTGTCTTGTGAAAACATCAATTCTTCAGTGAATCAGGGAAATTGTACATGGTGCCACACGGACTTTTGTAGAGACCACTCAGTAATGTGTTCTCTCCTCTGAACATGTCTCTTTGAACCCTGGGGCTGCTTAGCTAAAATCCCAGATCTTCTTCTTGTTTATTGAGATTTCTATCTGCTTGCTCAGGCTTAGGGACCCTTTTACTTGTGACTCATGAGGGGGAATCTAGATATCCCATTTTAACCTCACTAAGTGCCAAATGGTCTTTTTAATCTACACACTGTGGGGTGGTGGGGGAATCATGCCTAAATTGAGTCCTTCACCCCTGTCAGGCTAACAAAACATCTTTTAAGCAGATCTCAGAGGATTCAAGATGAGAAAGTCATGCTACACTGGAGAAATTATTTAAAGTAAAGCAGGGAAAGGGGACGTTGTATTTAGCTTTCGAATGTGTTGTTTTCTCACAATTTTTTTCCCTAGAATTACATGCATTATGGTCAGCAAATTAGAGATAAAAATACCTGTGTACACATTTTTATGGCTATCCCCTGAGATATTCCCTCTCTCTCTCTCTCTCACACACACACACACACACACCACACCAATCCATGATTTTACTAAGCTAATTATTTTTACAAAAATTCCTTCTAGTTCCCAAAGTCTAAGGCATTAACTACTGGAATAATCAAAGGGAAAAATGTTCACATTTTAAAATGTTATAATTAGCTGCTAATCATTTCTCTTCAGTTGGAAAGATCTGGTTAAAGTTGACCCTGATCAAGAAGTTGCAAATAACTATTATCTTTTCCCTCAAAATATCAGGGACATAGAAAATAGCTGGTTCAGCAAACATTTATTGTAGATGCACTACGTGCAAACAAGAAACACCTACCGGGAACAAGAGTTAATTAGGGAAGGATCAACAGTGGCCAAGTCACAGCCAAGAAATGATTTGTTAAGCTGTAATATAGATATTAGTATTCTAATGACTTAGAACTTTAGTAAAACATTTAATACAAATCTTAAAACCAATGTTTTAAATTTCTTAAACAAGTTTTATGAACCATAACAGAAGATAGGGATAAATTTGTCTACATTAAAATTAAGAACTTCTGTTCACCAGATCAAAGATTATGAACACATTTGTCTACACTTTGAAACTGAGAAATGGCTTAATATATGGCCAAAATTAAGGCAAAGAAATGGAAGGAAAAACAGAAATATAATTTTAAACCATGCTTTTTTTCAGAGATGTTTATTATTCTCGGTGTGGGTGTAATTTTAAAATTATAAAATAACTCCACTCTCTTTTTACTCTTATGTTATATGCCCCCTTCTCTAGTGCAATGTTTGGCACAGGATGCTACAGAATAAATATATAATGTTGAGAAGAACAAAAACAGAAAAAAAAAAAGAAATACTATTTCTCAATGCTCATTATTAAAACAATTAAAATAGACACTATGCATATTTTCCCATGGAAGGGTTATGAGCTGTGATGAGAACATCTTGTTTTCCTGTTAAAGGAGTCAAAATGTGAACACTAGTTATTTTAATGAATGTGTATCAATGTTGTTCCATGAAGTAAAAATTCTCAGTATCTGTACTTGACATTTCTCATCCTAATCAAAGCTCTTTCTTGTTTTTACATGTTTGACTTCTCCCCAAGGCAGATTTTATTTCTGGATATTTTTCATGTGGATCCACCAGAGACTACTGGGCATATATATTTATGGAAAAGAAATTTCCATTGGAGGTTGGTGCCCATGTCACTAAATGCCAAATAGTGTTTTTAATCTACACACTATTGATGATTATTGCTCTCACGTAGATACTTTAAATGTCATGTGACTTTGCTGCCCTCCTGTGGCTGCTCCTTGGGGTGTCCAGATCTTGGTTTATGCCTACAGGTTCCAGGGACTCTTTCACTAGGTCACACCCACATTCCACTTGCTGCTCTTGGCTTCACATGCATGAGCTATGTCCCATCTGAACGGACTGAGTGAATAAATGTTCTACCAAGGCGTTCTGAACATTCTTTACTCCTATTTCACCCAAGAGCCCAGAAGAAATGGGACAATAACACATTGGTTTTCCAAATAAATAATGCATTTTTCCTTTTGATTTTCCTGTTTTCACTCTCTCCAGGTAAGAACTATCTGATATTCTACTGCAGGGATCAGCAAACTCTTACTATAAAGGACCAGATACTAAATACTTAGGTTTTTTTAAGCAATACAGTCTCTGTCATGACTACTCAACTCTGCCACTGTAACATGAAAACAGCCATAGACAATAAATGAATGAACTTAGATGTGTTCCAATAAATCTTTATTCAATAAACTTTATTGACAGAAGGAGGTGGGGAAGGATAGATACTGGGTATGTACCACAGATTGTTGTTTACCAACTCCTATTCTACAGTCATTTCCTATTATATCAATGCTGAACTAATTTATTGATAACTTAAGTGATAAATAAATACATGTAAATGAATTAATAAAGGGCTTTTTAAATAAAAACATGTATTTCTAAATATTCCATCCATAATTGAATTTATACAAATATAGACACTGGCTAACCCAAGCTTTACACTCCATTGTTACATTTTTTAATTTCTGTATGACTTATTCAGGTGACATCTTCAAATAACTAGCAAGAAATCTATTACAATTGATATATATATATCAATGTTTAGGAAAATGCTTCTCCACAGAGAAGGATGTCTATACTTACCAAGGAATACAATTTGGTTTTTTTCCCTTTAAAACTGTTAATAACTCACATTTATTTACCTGTTAGGTCCTGCTGATTTGTTTTCTAAATATCTTTCCAATCTGTCACAATCTTTAGTTCAGACTTCTAGATAAGTTTCATATTATTGAAAATATCTCAAGTGTATTTTTCTGTTCTGCCTCTAGTCTTACATTCTATACAGTCATGTATATCACTGCCCAAATGACCTTTTTATAATACAGATCTGACTTCATCTCTCCTCTGATCCAGTGACTTCCTGACAATCAAGTCCAAGTTCTTTAGAATGGCACAAAAAGCTTTTCTGTTTTTTTCACCTCTTGGCACCATGGAGGGCTCTTTCCCTGGCTCTAAACTCTAACCACATCAGGCTTCCCATAGTTTCCAACCTCCCCATGCCCTTTCTTTAAGCTTTCTTCACACCACTTTTCCTAGACTTCCTGATCTTCTCCACCCCACTTTCCAATCAACTCATCTTTCTCTCCATCCATTCCTTTATTCATCCACCTTTTTATTGATATTCATGGAACAAATATTTAATGAGAGCATTCCCAGTACCACAGGCACAAATTCTCTCCTGACCTGCTTCCTTTCATCCCAATCATTCTAACTGTTGCCCCAGTGTACTTTGTACATACTTCTATTAGTGTTTATTATGCTCTACAGTAATTATAATTTCTGTGTCTGTGTTTCATCCATTAGACTATAAACTCTTGAAAGGCCTAAGCAGTGCCTTAGTAATCTTCCTATTCCTAGCATCGTGCATTTTTACATAGTAGGCAATCAATAAGGATTGAATAAATACATGAGAAAATGAGTGAGTGAATAGACTAATGAATGGCTTCCATACTGACTGATGATCAGAATGTGTTATACTCCATTTAACGTTACCAAAATAACAAGTTATGTTGCTGACATTAGCTGAACACCAGAAAGGAGGTAAAAAAATGTGACTGCTCCTCAGACTCTACTTCACTGAACTGACTTGCACAGATCTGTCTTCTCAGCTAGTGAAATATTGAAAAAAAAAATAGATTTGATGCTTTAGACTTCAAATAACAGCTCCCCCTACCGATAGTGGGATAAGTAGGAACCTCAAGATCACCATGATGCTGCATCTCTGTGAGCCAAGTTGGCAAGATCTGAAAGCAAGGTGATCCAAAGATCAGGCAGCCTGCTAGACTTAACATGCCCAAGTGAGAGGTCAGGGGCAGGGCACTGGCTACGCTAACAAAGCAGCCCTGTCCTCACCCAAGGACAAAGGCAACTGTAATTTTACAGCAGAGAGTATTTGCAGTTCCCTCTTCCAACAAGTCTTTAAAAATGCTGATCTGAAAGACTGAAGCAACCCACTTGAGACTCATTTTCAGATGGTAAAAGTACTGAAACCCAGACTGCAAAATCTCAGGAAGCAGCTGGGTTCCTAATTAAAACAAATCGTTAATAGATTTAGCAGTCCAAATTTATGCATTTCAATTAAAAATGCTATTGCAGTTGGTGTATCTGAGCAAGAGTATATGTGTCTGGGTGTGTGTGTGTGTGACTGTGTGTGCATGTACAAACAAATACGCCTGCACTGTGGGCTCCGGGTACTCCAGAGTTTAAGAGCCAGTCATAAAGTGGGGGTCAACACTAAGATACAGAGGTTAATTAAATCAATTCTTAACTGTTTTGGTAACTTCCTTGAGTCTCTATATATGTTTCAGAAATAGTTATGTATGGACAAATAGAACTTTTCTATCACAATTCTTTCAAGAAGACATTTTTAAACTATTCTGTAAATGGTAGGTAAATTTTGAGAAGATATTATTTTCAGTTTAAATGAAGAAGACATTTTGAGGTGGACAGTTTTTTCTGAAGTTCATCCAGCTAGTCAGTGGAAAACATCTTAACCCTAGTGCTCATACATAACTTAACCCTAGTTATTTATGCATATCAGCAGGATACTACGTTTCTGGGTGAACAAGCCAAATTTTGTCAATAAGATGGACATCTTTCTCTTGGCCATGGGTTATCAGAAAATGTACCAAGCAATGATTTATGGTGCCCATAAGCAGAGCAATTAACTCCCTCCTCACCTGGAAGATGAGTCAATTTGTCTTCGTTCCATTCAGCAATTGCTCCTCTTACTTACCTGGGTGCTCTTGGGGCACCAAGGGCTCAGGATAGAAGAGTCCTGAGAGCCAGCTTATGGGAAAACACACCCCCACCCCAGTCCTGCTTTAGGAGAAATCACTTCACCACTTTTATCACAACAAAGGTGCTCTGAATTATATTTGCACCATTATAGTCTATTTTTCCTAAACTAAAATAAGTGTTTTTAGACAACAAGATGATAGAAAATTCATCAGACCATCTGGAGTATAGGAAAGACAGATAGTCTGTAATCAGGAAGAGGACATATGAATTCTGAAGTTGCATATGTGTGTGGAATTGTGGACAGGTTAGTTCAACTATCTGAAAGCCAGTTTGTTCAAATTTTAAATTCTCTAAACTTATAAGTTTAAAAGTTTATAAATTCAAAATCTTATGGGTTGTTAGGAGATTTCAAGATAACTTTATAAAGCACCTGGTTAAATCACTGGCACCTTATATGACCCATGGTAGGAGCATGATAATAGGGTGCTAAAAAATGTCAATAAATGGATTTTGGAATAGTTTTTAATTTATATTTTTCCTTCTCTTTCCTCCTGCGTCCCATCCTCTGTTAACCCTCATCCTCTGATTGCCTTTCCATTCTTTTGTGCTTCAGATTCCACATTAATGCTGGTTAAAAAGGTAAATTTTATCCTACACAAGGAGTCCATGAACTGGGCTTCCATGTAGGTGCAAACCTCCTGGAGTTGCATGCGAAACTGTGTGTGACTATGTGCACATACATGCTGGGGGTCCAGAGCTTTCCTCTGATTCGCAAAAGGCTCCATGGCCCAAAATAAAGGTTATGAACTGCTAATCTATGGGATTTGTATTTGACATTCCAGAAAAAAAAAAATTTTTTTTTTTTAAAGCCTGGTTAAATGGTACTATGGTAAGATACTGACACTGTGTAAAAGGAAGCGTAATGTGATTTGAATGTAGTACATAATGACTTATAGTTGATGATTGTAATCTCTAGAGCAAACACTAAAAAGAGAGGAATAACTAAAAAGTCAACACACAAGATAAATGGAATACTAAAAAATATGTCACCCACACACAGAAGGCAGGAAAAAAACATCAAAGGAGTGAGACCAAATGGGATAAAAGAAGACAAAGAATGGTGGCTCATAAAATCATATCAATTATTGCATTAAATGAAAATGGAGTAATTATTCCAATTAAAGGCAGAGATTATCAGATTGGATTATAAAAAAAGCAAGATCCATGCTGTTTACAAGAAACACACTTTAAATATAAAAACACAAGCAGGTTGAAAATAAAAGAGTGCAGGTAAAAGATATACCATGCAATCAACAAGCAAAAGAAAGCTAATACAGCTATATCAATATCAGACAAAGTAGACTTCAAAACAGAGTGTGTTACTAGAGTTAAAGGGAAATATTTCATAGTGGTGAAAGAATCAATTCATCAAGAAAACCTAACAATCCTAAAGGCATACTTTGGTATGAAAATGAGAAAAGGCAATATATGAAAGTGCGTGTGTGTGTGTGTGTGTAGAAACGGTGTCCTTGTTTGAATTTTTTGTTTGTTTTTAATACAATGCCCTTTTTTGCTCCATGTCATTTCCTTCCCTACTTCCGGCTCCTCTGTCCCCATGCTTTGCCTTTCAAACTTGTGGGATGTGCTTTCTTTTCTTACCTGAGGATAACCAGTTGTCAATCTGAAAGACAATAGCTGTGCAAAGAAAGTGGTCAGGTCAGGCAGAACTTACCTGCTGCAGTTCCACAGATCTATGCCCTGGGCTCTGTAGGTGGTTGGTTCCAAGATGGTGCCAGTGGTCCCACTGCATTCCAGTGGTTAACTCACTCAGCTACTCTGACCACAGGCTTGAGACTCCGTGTAGGAGGGCCAATCTGTGTGCCCTACCTATACCCTGGGATCGCCTCATGTCAAGACAACAGTACAAGTAAAGCAAGACTGCAGCTAGATTAAAGCCATCACACCCCAGGAGAAACTAAAGTAAATCATTTTAGAATAGACACATAATGGACCTTTCCAACCAGCTTTAATACACATGCTCACTTTTCTTTCAGAATCCCAAATTGCTGAGCCATTTCCCTAGAAATATTAATTAACAAAAGAAAAAACAGTAATAATAACAGATCTTTGGGGCAGGTGAATTAATTTGTCATATGGCCTTGAATTTTAATATTAATTTAAGTTTCCACTAAGGATATTATACAACATTTTTACAGGAATTTCTGCTTACAACATATTTCTGGGTTGTTAATGAATGAATCCCCATGCTGTTTCTAAAAAGACTGTCAGGATTATGCATTCCTCTAAAAAGAGAGGAAACTAAACCATAGAGACTTTGATTTGTCCAGGTTGGAATTTAGACTTCCTGGCTGCCTACCTTGTGCTCAGGATGGAGCTGTCAGCATTCACGAACTTCTGCCCAGAAATATCTGGAACTGTCTTACTGAGGACAGAGTCTGGGTATTGCAATGAGTTCATTTAGGAATTTGTGCCGAGGTCTCCACCCGTCTCATTAAGTATCCTTCAATTCATGCACTGGGCAGCTATGGCACTCTCTTTTGTTTCCATAAGGAAAAAATGTCTGTGTGTGTGTGTGTATGTGTGTGTTATTAATATTTGAGGAAGGTGTATTGGGCAGAGACAAATACTCCAATGCATAATATATTTTTGCCTGTACCTCAATAAAATGGAAGAGAACATGATCTAGTGGAACAGTGCTGGATTTAGGGCTCGGTTCAAATTCCTGATAAATTAATTAAAAGCTGCATGACCTCGGACAATCTATGGAACCTCTTTGAACATCCATTTCTTCAGCAGTAAAATGAAGATTTAAAAAGATATCCCTATCTTGGTCAGGATGCTCTGTGGATTAGCGATAATAAATGTGAGGTTCCTGGTCCTTCACAGTTTGTGTGCTCAAAAAATAGAATCACTCAGCATTATTCACAGCTCAAATGATGGTGGACCAGTTGCTGAGCATAGAAGATGACTAACCCTCCTTTCAAAGCCAGGAGGCATAAGGTGTGTTTCACTCACTGCTCCTGTGGAATGTCGGGATCGTCTTTTTGAAATAAACAAATTCAATGATTCCATGATGTAGTGGTCCAGAGCAATTCGCTTGATACCCAGAGGTATGTAGTGAACACATTAGGACAGTTTGCATATACAGGGACACAGATGGGGTGAGAGATGAAGAATGCACAACAAACTCCACAGGTTTCATCAGTTTATCACTTCTGAGAGCAAACCACCAAACCGGCCTGAAAGCGCAGGGTGGTGGGGGGGAGGGAGAGCCCTGAGCTTCTACGGCTGACTCTAGAGGTCACATGGCCCTGGCACATAACTTTTACTGAGTTGACTATATCTCACTTCCTGTAAGTGCCTGTCTCTCATGCTCACTTTCAAGGACTTGGCCAATCTCCTTTTGTAAATAGAACAATGCTTTATATTTCGCTATTACTCTGGAGCGACTCTATCAATAATGCAGGAAACACATCTGTCCAGCACAATGAGATTATTTTTCTGATTTCAGTTGACAGTTATGGTAATAGTTTGGCAAACAATCTACTCCACCATCAATGACCACAGATTACAGCTGTTTTTAAAAATCTCAGCCCCTTCCGGAAACTTGGAAGATGGATCGCACATTGAGAGGGAGATGGAAAGACATGCCATGAGCCTTTATGGTAGAAAAAGTCTTAACTCTTTCTGTACATAAAAACCTAAAGAAATATTAGGGAAAGCACAACACAGCATGTTATCTATGGATGCACTATAATGAGAGCAAGGTAAGAAATGATAATACTCTGAGACAGTGTTAGGATTGTCTAACATTGCCAGAGGGGTCATAAGGCAGTAGGAAGAGCTTGAAATATTTCAGGGACCTGCTTTTTCTATTGATGAATTTCCCAAGTTACCTAGGAGTTATTGCAAATATTTACAGGGGAGAAAATAGAGAAAGAATATTATCATCTCTACCATATTGGCCTTGATGAATAGAGCCATTAGCTAATCAATAATGACCAAAGCCTAGTATTTCCAGGTTTGTTAAAACATACACACACACACACACACACACACACACACAAATCATGGTTTAATTCTACTTACACAGAGATGATGAAGAGAAGTTGATTTCTTTTTAATTGGAACTTCTAAGTCTCAAAAAAATGTGCTTTTCCTAAAAGTTCACAACAGCTCTGAAATGGGCCTTATTTTCTATATGAATTTTTTCCCTTTGTGGTTTTTTCTTTACTTCTGTTTCATAAGAAGCAGTGTGCTCATCTTGCTAGTGACCTGTGACCCTGGCATTTGGCTAGCCATTATTACCCAGGGAGCAGAGGACAAAATGCTAGCCTCACAAGTCTCCCAAGGTGCATGATTTCTTCCCCTCTGAGTTCCAAGGTGAAACTGTTAAGAAGAATAGTTGTAAAAAGGAGGCCATCGTCCTCATATCCAGGTGAGTTCATTTTTCTTGTGAACTTTTCACCTAGGCCCCAATTAGTATCCTATTAACCTCCTTAAATACGGAATTGCTAAGATCTTAGGATACTACAAAATGGACTATTAGCCAGCCCATTTCCTGGCTCCATCAGATGAAAATGCCAAAGTAGGTCATACAACAGAATTACCTTGATTAATTTCAGCTCTCTCCCATGGGGCATGATGTCATGCAAGTTTAAGGAGATTCAAATTTGATACATCATTTCAATGACTGATTAACCATGGATTTTTATTTAAACATTTACAATTCTAGGTTTATAAGGATTTTCCTTTTTAACATGACAAACACTTGAAACATGCTAAATTGATCAATTATACAAATGGTGACTTCCCTTGAATGTAATTTTTAACGTGCATGTTCTCCGAAGCCTAATATGAAAAAAGGTTTATTTTTCCCAGTAACTACTATGTTAAATCAGAAGCTTTCAGCATTATACCCCGTTCCTATCCATAGATGCAGGCTGGTTTTTTAACACACTGTGAAGAGGCCACTTCCACTCCAGAGCCCACTCAGAATGGCATTTGTAAAAATAAATGGCTTTGCTAAGGCTAAAAGAAGCAACAAACTTCACAGTCTTTATCATACATTCCTAAAGGCCTGCCTTAAGAAAGTACTTAAAAAGAAACATTGTATGTTTTAACATCTCATACATTGGTGCAATTTCTTTACAATAGGCAGATTTAATTTGTTTTCATGTATAAAGCAGCTTTAGAGACACATTAGTAATTTCAAATATTGCAGCACAATATGTCGAAAACTCTGAATTTTATCAGAAGTAGACCTAACTTAGATAACACTTGTTTCTCAAAATGTAAAATACAACTAGTTCTTTAAAAGGCTACTTGTTTTCTGTTTAATTATTTTACTTAGAAATAAGAAAACCTTTGGATGTGGCAGTTATGCTATAAAATCAGGGTGGTATCTCTCTTGTCTTTATAGTAACGTGGGCAACATGGTGCCTCTATAAACACTAGACCGGTATCAACACTCTCCAGCCCTTTTCAGACAAAAACGTAACTTGGATTCCTCATTTCAACTACCAAAGTTTCAAGCTGTATCGTTTTTCAATATTCAGGCATTTCTTCCTGTAGTAACCTGTGACATATATTTGTTTTTGCAGTTTCTCAAGGAAGTGATGAAACATTCCATGGTCTATGAAGCATCTCTAAACTTCCAAAGGTCCACTTTTCTAACTCAGGGCTTTGTGGGCACCCACTTGCACAGACTGGGCTGTGACACTGCCTGTAGCAAGTACCTGATGGGGGGATGCTGGCTATTTCTCTCCCTTTCCTTCCTGAGCAGCCCACCGATCACTAAGAAAGCAGTGCTAAACTGCTACCTTTTCGAAACTCTATCCGTAAATAAATAGCTTGTTACCATCAGAGAGACTGAAAGCTGCAGACAGATATTTATGCCTAATGTGACATTCAGGAAGAACAGAGTTTTAGAATCCCACTTTCCTGCTCTGAGATTCAACTTCTGTTTGAGATCCCCAGCTGAGGAATTCAGCTTTATGGATCCCAGTGTCAAAGTGGGCTTATTTGTCACCAGAGAAATTCTGCCATTATATTCTAACATCAGATCCCCCCAATCCTGGCTCTATCTATCGGTTGACTTAGCAAATTAAATAGAAGTCCAGGATATTATGCTGTGATGAGAGAAACTATGTGGTTCAGTGATAGAATTAGGAAAATATCATACTTTAAGACTTTTGTCTTTTCTCTCTCTCTATAGGCATTTATACAAGTCCCTTTAACTCATTTACGTGTATTCTCAACATTTTCATCTATTCATGCATTTCCAAGCAGTATCTCTAAGATGGGTGTGGAACCCTTGTGTTCCTTAATACTGCTTACCTAAAAGTTCATTAGTTTACTAGTTACCTGAAATCCACCAACCCATGTGACTCTCAACCCACAGAATCTTTATATAATACTAATAAAATAAGGCACCCCTTCTGTGAATCAGTTTATTCTGTCGGAAGATTATTATACACACACTGGTATTTGACAGAAGATACCTTAAAGGAATATTACCTTAATAAACATACAAATTTGAGACATCTACAACATGAATGACACCCACTTAGTTGTGGCTGTTGAATAACAGTGCAGTTTGTGTGCATAATCCCGTCCCCGACTCCCTGCATCCAGTCCAGGACAAAAGAACTCTTGAGTGGATAGTTTAACTTTTTTGTTTATGTTTATACCCACTTCCGTATGTCTTTAGCCCGACCCCCGCCTTAGTTCAGTCTTTCATGAAGTCTCTCCTGGATTATCATAGCAGGTAATTCATTGGCACCCCTGTCCTCCAACTACTCCCCCATTCCCATCTTCTACCACCCTGCTGCCCTAAGGAAGTGCCTAAAATGCCCATCTGCCCATGTCAGCGTGACCCCACCTCCTGTGCATGGCTCACAAAGCCATTTACGAGCCTAAGCATCAGTTCCCTTTATCCCCTCCCCTGCTGTACCAAATCCAATATGGTTTCCAGGAAGCATCGCTCCCTCCACCCCATTCATCCTGTTCTCTCTGCCTGGATAGTGATCCTTCAGAAATCCACTTAAGCATCATATCTTCAGAGAAAAGTTTACCCTAGGTTAGATGTCTCTTTCCCCTTTATCCTCCCAATGCCTTACTCTGTACAAAATCTAACATGACACTACACTCAATTACAATTTTTGGATATTTGAGTGACTTTCATTTCCTACCAGTCAATGAACCCAAGTGGAGTGTCTACAATGCCTTCCTTGGTATAGTGGAGTAATTACTACCTAATAGATGTGAAATGAATGGTTGCCTAATCAACAGTTCTGAGCAAAGAATGTCCCATATTCCCTATTGACCAGTCCCAGAGGTGGGCAGGGGTGACTGTGTACATGCCCCACAGCGCACACTGTCAACTAACTCTCTCTCTCACCATCACCATTTCTTACTTGTTTTCAGTGAATATGACACCACTGAAAAACTTTCATTCTTCTGGGCCTAGTAGGAAATCTTAGATTGTTTTACTCAGTTTCCTCTCCACGCTTGTTCATGCTATGAACTAAGCCCCTCCCTTGCAGAGAATCAGAACTCACTTCTCATAGGTTAGGGCTGCCTCACCTTATTGGAACAACATTAAGAGAGATGAATTTTCCAAAATGAGGCTAACCAGTGAACTGTGATGCCCGAGTAATCCCATTACTTTCGGAGGTGCCGAGTCTGTTATAATCACTCAAGTGTAGCAATGCTGTAACTTTAAAAGGGAAAGGATATGGTATTCGCTGGTGACAGGTTGTTTTCTTCAACACAGAACTCCCAATCTTGGGAAGCTTGTGATTCAACAAGACAAAGCCTTTAGGGAGCTCATTAAGATCATTCCAACAATCTCAAAGTGTTTAATAAAATGGGTCAAAGAAGTTGATACCAGTTGCCTAATGCCTGGAATAAGGTTAAAATAAGTGTGGGTCTCTGTTTCTAGGCAAATAAATTCCCCAATTTTGATTCTTTCTATGTTAGCTCTGATCTAATGATGTTCATTCTTTTAAGAGTTAGGATTCTTAGGAAAGTGTGAAGGAAAAATTTTGCAAAAGTGAGAAGGACTAACCCACTGAAAGAACCTTTCAGAGAAGAGGTGTGAGAACCCTTAAATGGTATATATGCCTCACTCAAATCCATTTTTTTCATCTTTATTTTACTATTTAAAAAAATCATCCTTAGATGTGGGCTAAATATATATACAGATTAACACCAATTTTGTTGCAATGTTGTGCTCTAAAGAAGTTGTTCTCAAAGCAAATTTTTGGTCTACTGGTGGGCTATAAAAGCCCTCTGGAAGACCCAAGAACGTACCCCAAAATTTTGGATTTATTCTGCACTGTTTACGTACAAATGACATGAAATTCCACTGGATGTTGGTAGCTATTAAATGAGTTATGAAGAGTTACTAACATGTGATATCGATAAACTAAAATTAACATGCTATGGGAGTTTACTCTAGACCTTAATCCAGTATGGTGCCAGGAAGTCTGGCTGCTACAAAAAGCTTAGCAATGCTGTGGAGCTCCTACGTTTAGGTACACAAGCAGATGGTTGGGATTCCCAGAGTTTCCAGGAAGTAAGCTTTGCTATCAGTGCATTTTTATTACTGTCTTATTGAGTTGTCTTTGGTTTTTAATTGCTACTAGGTTTGTATTAAGATTTTACTTTTGTTGATTGTTAGGTTCTTGTGTAATTGCTTTGCTTTGCTATTCTGATTGCTATTACTAGGCTCTGTTGCTAACTCTGTTTGCCGAGCATCTTGGGAACCTCTCACTGACCAGATACAAAGCATAGGCCCACAGGTATGGCATGGAGGCACAAGCTAACAGTTATTCACACTCAACTAGTGCCTGGAAAATTTCTAAGCACTTTGAATATTTGATTGTCAACACAACCTAAAATCTAGGCAATCTTAGTTTTTGTTCCTCAGCACCTTCTAATATGTTTAGAGCAATCCTCTATTTAAAAACATTCTACCACTTGAAATGATTTCCTTTTTTTCTCTCAGCATTTATTTTTAAAATGTCAAATATAAGTGAATGAAGTAACACAGTAAATACACTTAGATTAAACAATTGTGAATGTTTTGCCACATTTCATTTTTTATTTTTTTTATGAATCATTTAAAGGTAAGTTTCAAAGTGACACTTCACTATTAAATACTTTGGTATGCATCTCCTAGGAATAAGGACACACAGAGCCATAATGCTGTCATGACATCTGAGAATACTAAAAATAATTCCATTATATTATCTGATATTTAATATGTAGTACATACTGGAATTCCCCAATTACCTCCAAAATGTCTCTTATAGTTAGTTTTTTGACCCAGGATCCCCTCCAGAGTCACAAATTACATGAGATCTGTGTCATTTCAGTCTCGTTAAACCAGGAGAATTCTATCCTACTTTTAATTTTTTTTAATGTTATTAACTTTTTAAAGACTCCAGGCCAGTTGATTGTAGATTATGCTTCATTTTAGATCTAATTGCTTTCTCAGGGTATTGTTTAACTTTTTCTCTTATCCCTGTATTTCTTTTAAACTAAAAATTAGATATAGGGGGTTGATTAGATTTACCTTCAACATTTTTGGCAAGATTACCCTATGGGGGCTTCCCTAGTGGCGCAGTGGTTGAGAATCTGCCTGCTAATGCAGGGGACACGGGTTCGAGCCCTGGTCTGGGAAGATCCCATATGCCGCGGAGCAACTAGGCCCGTGAGCCACAACTACTGAGCCTGCGCGTCTGGAGCCTGTGCTCCACAACAAGAGAGGCCGCGATAGTGAGAAGCCCGCGCACTGCGATGAAGAGTGGCCCCCGCTTGCCGCAACTAGAGAAAGCCCTAGCACAGAAACGAAGACCCAACATAGCAATCAATCAATCAATCAATCAATAAATCTTTAAAAAAAAAAAAGATTACCCTATGGGTGATGTGTATTTCATTATGTATCACAACAGGAACCACATAATATTAAGTGGTCCATTTATTGGTGAGGTTGTTTGATTTGTTAATTTTGTTAATCTGATTACTGCTGGATCTATCCATTTTAACAGTATATTTTTCCTTTTGTAATTAATGAGTACTCTCTAGGGTGACTGTATTTGTTTTCTATTGTGGCTGTAACAATTTATCATAAATATAGCACCATTAAAAAAAACATAGATCATTATCTTCAGTTCTGTAGGTTAGAAGTTCAATTTAACTGGGACTCACTGGGCTAAAAATCAATGTGTTGGTGGAATTTCCTTTATTGGACAATCCAGGGGAGACTCTATTTCCTTGCATTTTCCAGCCTCTAGAAGCTACCTGTATTCTTTGGCTCATGGCCCTTCCCCCTGCTCCCCAACCTTCATAGCCAGCAACAGCTGGTTAAGTCCTTTTCAAACTGCATCTTTCTTACCCTCTCCCTGCCTCCCTCTTTCATGTTTAAGAATCCTTATGATTAAACTGGGCCTATTCAGATAATCCAGGGTAACCCCCATAGTTTAAGGTCAGATGATCAGCAACTTTAATTCTATCTGCAATGTTAATTACTTTTTGCCATATAACTTAACATTTCACAAGTTCCAGGAATTAGGACATGGGTATCTTTTGAGAGGCCATTATTCTGCCTATTACAATGACATTTTGGCACTGTGTAAATAACCAGCTCCCCAACAACCTTTCCACTTCATACTTTTAATCTTCCTTAACAAATCCTTCATCGTATCAGTGGAGTATCATTGTTTCTCAGCTAAGGATGGAGGGAGGGATAGATAGACAGATAGATAGATAAAAATAAAAACATAGTCAAATATAAACTGTGAGTTCATACTGATATTTCTGATACAAATTTAACATTACAAACTTTTACTTTTAAAAAAAAATTTCTAACAATTTCCTTGCAATGAAATTCTTGGTTCCAAATCCTACAGTTTAGAAAAAAAGAGATTTGAAATTACAATAATTATTACTACAAACAATAATCCTCTGTGTAAATTTTAGATTTGTTTACAGTTTTTTCTGTTCTCAGAACACATCCCACAAAAAATTTATAGTCAGAGTAGTGTTCAAAATTTACTTGAAATAATTATTTCCTCAGTGTTATGTTGTCCACTTTATTTAAAAATTAGGTTTATTTCTTTTAGTTTTATTCTATTTTAAGGTGAATATTTTTCCTTTTGACAATGTCATTCTTTGAATATGTGAAATATTTACATCATTTAGAAGTCAAACCTGTAGAAAATATGTTCTCAATCAAGTTTCTCCTTCATCTCTATTTTCTCCACCCTACTGCCCACACACCCCATACTGAGAGCCTTTCTAATTAGTTTCTGATTATCCTCCCAATGTTTCTCTTTGGAAAAAATAAGTACACACCTATATCTCTTGTTATTTCTTGTGTTAAAAGAATACTTTGATATTCTTCACCCAAAATATATTTTGAAATCATAGAATGGATTCTTTGTTCTTGACTAGACACAGGTGATATAAACCTTATGAGGTATTTATTACTACTATAAGCATTTTGTAGATGAGGAAACTGAGGTACATAGCAAAATGAGCAATTTGATGAAAGTCACTCAGTTTGTAGGCAGCTGAGGTTGGACGTGGACCTAAGCATTCTGCTTTCTCAATTCGTCCTTTGAACTCCACTCTACAAGCATCCTGGCATGTGTATATATCTTTTATCCTCGTCTGAAGTAATGCCAGTGATGCTACCAATATTTCTTCCTTTTTTCTGTTTTCCTTTTCTTTTCTCTTTTCCTCTTTCTTCTTTCTTTCCTTCTTTCATTCTTTTTTGTGTTGTTCTAGCATTGAATTTTAAGAAGAACTGACCTATAATGCCTAATTATTATTAGAAGTTCAGGAATGTATTTCAATTATTTTATTTCATTAGCACATATATTAGAGTGATAATTATTGATTGTCAGAGTTAGAAGGGACCTTTGAAATTATCTAGTCTCTAGTGACAACTAGAGCTCTGGTCTCCTAAGCACCAATCTAGTTATTTTTCACCATAATACAAGTTTGCATTGGTAAAACATGGGCAGGCACAGGTAACTAAAATTCACAGTAACTCAGAGCTCAAGAAAAATAGTACCATTACTTTCTGTTTAAAGACTTTGAATAATGAATCCAATAATCCAACATATTATCAAAATCTTCCTCCCATTCTTAGTTCAGTGTAAACATTTCACAGCTTTCCGTTGAGTGCAGTGAAATCTCTTGATGGAATATCTGCTTATCACGTGTGAAGAACTTAAGAATATTGAGTTGTTAGAAAGCACATCAACAACCCAAAGGAAGGCTTAGCAGCTACATTTCAAAAATAAAGTCAAACAAGGGATACATTCCCAAGAGCATGTGTCTGAAGTGCTATCCTGAAATGATTTGGAAAGAAACATACTTCTGCACTACTGTGACATGTGCACCTTATGTTGTCTGAGGGTGCATTAGTAGGTCTCTCTCCTAACTACCTAAGGGGAAGTCTCCAACCACTCAGCCTCTCTCACCAATGTCCCAAGAGCAAGTGTTAACAGTGCAGTAACAGCGTGTGGTCCTCTGATAGGGTGTTTAACATCTCCAAAATGAGACTGAAGCAGTTACTGGGAGAGTAGAATCAAGAATTTGACAGCTGTTGTGAAATTGCTCTTCACTCTTACCACTGTGACCTGAAAATGAATATCAGGTTAAGCATTACTGTGAGATAAAACTGCTGGCTCAGTTCTGGATTATTCACCCAGCAGGTGATTCTCCTTTGGAAGACTTTCCTGCCTTGGTGGAAAACTCTGGGTTCTGATGGGACTGTCTTTGTTTGTGTTCTTCCTATAATCAGTGGTCTCCATTTTCCCTCAATTTTTCATCTAACAAACACAAAACGAAAACAATGAGGTAGGTAGGTTCACAGCAGTTGCTGTTTGAATGTGCTGTTGGTTTATTTTGATGGAAGTGTCGTTGATGCACTTTTTAAATGTTTAAAATAGCATGACAATGTTCTGGGGGTAGGACCATACGCTTGTTATAAAAGGTTTTAGATTAAGAAGATATTCTGATGAACCACACAACAATTTCAAAGATGATAATATTGAGTGTGTTTTTTGCCTCTGTTCCTTCTTTTTTTCCCTTCTGGACCTTTCCCTGACCTTTAACAATCAAAGTGGATCTCTAGTGGCTGGTGGTTCAAATCAGCGGCCTCTGAGGTTGTACTGATTTTATTTCTGATACTCATGTAGATGGATCCTTAGAATATGACAGGATCAACAAGGCTGAGAAACAGCTCTTTAGATCCATGGTGAAATTGTCTAAGAAATAGAAGCCAGGGATATATATATATGTATAGCTGATTCACTTTGCTATACAGCAGAAACTAATACACCATTGTAAAGCAATTATACTCCAATAAAGATGTTAAAATAAAAGAAAAGAAATAGAAACCAAGGAAAGCTGAGACTAGCCTTAATTCCTTGATTCATTGATCAATTGATTGATTGGTTGATTGATTGATTTTTAATGATTCATTTCTTTATAAGGAATAAATAAGAATGTCCATGTCATTTTGGGTTTGGGAAATGTAACAAGCCCAAGTTCTGAAGACATTAAGGTCAAAAAGGAGATGAATCTCACTCTCAGTAATAGAACAGGAGCATGGCCGATCAATGCAGAGAACGTAATATCAAAAAATAAAGCAAGAGTTACTTTCTGTATAATAGCAAAGTTGTTACCATCATGCACCTTTAGAATTCTAAAAGCTTCAAAGATGAATCAGCTTAGATCATAGAGGAGATACTACATTCTTAGGGTTCTAAAGAGAATTTTAAATGTTTACCAAATTTAGAACGTTAAAACATTTAGATTTGGATAAAAACCAAACTCAACTAAATTATGGTTTAGGTTTCTGATTAAAATGCAACTTACTACTTCCTTAACACATATTTCTTAAGCATTCTCTAATATATATATATACATATATATATATATATATATGTGCATGTATTTCTTGTAAGAAGAAAAGCAATAACATATAAAACATTTCTATTCTCCTACTTTATTCATTAATATATTATTTATTTAATAAATGCTTATATAGCTTTCACTTTGTGCCAGGCACTGCTCTAAGTGTTTTATAAAAATGGACTCACATAATCCTCAAATTCATGAGTTAGATACCATTATTATCCCTATTTTAGACATGAGGAAGGCTGAGTCATGGGAAGGTTATACAACCTGCTCAAGTTAAGAGAGCTTGTAATAATTTTTTCCAAGAGTTTTGTCAAAATTTGATACAGAGGAAAATTCCTCAATTTCTTCTCTTTACCTAATCATATTTACCAACATGAATTCTTCTATCAACTTGCTCCCTCTAGACCTAGGGAAGAAAATAACCTTTCTTATCAGGCTACCTTCATCCAGCTAGATGGAAATTGTTTCTGTGCAGTGTGTAGACTTGATTCTTCATTGTAAATATTCTCATGAGTTTCTCAGTTTTTCTAATAAACAAACAAGCAAACAAATAAGACAGGAAACGCAAAGTAGAGAATATCTGAAAAAAAAAAAAAAAAACTCTTGTAGCAGGAAGAGGAAGGTGAAACAGAGGACTTCATTGTAAGCAATTATCTCAGGGAGTCCAAGTTCAAAGAACTTCCCATTCTCCTCATTCCCCTCTCTTTATGACTCATAAATTTTAGGGAATCCCTGGACACAATAACCCATTGGCTTTTTATCCTGGAGGCCTCAACTCTCTATCATCAAGTTAACCAACCATGGAGAGTGCTGGACTCTCGGTCTCAGATTTGGCACACGTGCACTCACACACATACACTCCAGCACACCTTTAAATTAGCATTAAGTCAACTTGGTTATTTCTACACAAAAACCCCCAGGACATTCTGTATGGAAGAGTTATTGAAGAACTAGAGTTTTCATTCCATAATGATAATAATGATCAGAATGGCCATCAGAATGGCAATACAACTGCCAATTTATCAAATGCTTACTATGTTTCAGGCACTGTGCTTTGCAGTTATGTGGATGACATCGTTTAATTACTACTGTAATTGTGTATTATTATGATTGCATTTAACTAATGAGGAAATTGAAGCTCAAAGAATTAAATGAACTTTCCCAAGTACTACTAAGTGGTAGAGTTGTGTTCAGTTCTCTTGGGCACCAGGTTCTTATGTGCTTTATCAAGGTCTTCAGACATCAGCAAACTTGATATAGTGTGTAGCTCAAAGGGAGTGGAAGTGTGTTATCTGAGCACCTCACTTTAAGAGTCACTGGATCATCATTTGCTTGTGCTCTTTTGGATATGTAATAAGGAAGAACAAATCTGACTCCATATTAGATCTGTTCCTTTTCCTGTCCTTAGTCATGCTAGCTCTGAGTCTTTTGTAAAAGAATGTTGCCTATAGCCTGAAATATACAGGATAGCCTATTCTCAGGGCTCTGACCTTTAAGAGTCCATTCATACAGAGATTAAAAAGTTGCAGAACAGAGAATAATATTTGTCTTGTTGGAGGTTTACAGGAACATCGTGACCTGACCTACGTGGACAGCTGCAGAAACAACCATGGAGAAGTTTGCAACAACTAACCACGCCACTCCCTCACCTTGCCTTTAAAAGTGCTTTGCTGAAACTCTTCGAGGAGTTCAGAGCTTTTGGGGCACGAGCCACCCGTCTCCTTGCATGGCCTTTCTCTGCTCCAAACTCCAACGTTTCAGTTTATCTGGCCTCACTGTGCATCGGACACATGAACTTGCATTCGGTAACTGATATTCTCTGATTTTTACCTTCGTCTGTAAAAATTATTTCTCACCAAAATCTACAAATCCAAGGGAAAGGAACTACATTCTCATGTTCCCTGATTTCTGCCGGATTCATTGTGTATATTTTCCTCATTCTAGTCAGGAGCCACACTTTAAACACTGTGGTAAAACCAGTTAACTTTGAGTTAGGGAGAAAATGTACAGCCTTTTCTCTCTGAGATAGTTTGTGCTTTACACCCTGATTTGTCCAAGTCATTTGTTGTTACGAACCAATAGTAGGATAATGCAAAGAAAAGATGTGGTTATTATACAATAATGACTCCCCTGGGGATTAGAGACACTTGGCGATCTGTTGTTCCTTCTGCTTTCCCAGGGGGGATGATTATGTGTCTCTGATGGTGTTGGAAGCATACTGAGAGAACTCACACGTCCCTTCCAAACTGGAACCACATGCTACTAGAGGAGATTAATCTACGTGGCTTTCTAGCTAATCACCCTGGCATCTGCCCACTTGCATGGTGCCTGGCACTTTCCGTGGAATAGGTGAAACTATGAAAATACACTGGCTCACTCAGAGGTAGAGAGATCTGCGAAGCACTGACTGTAGAACCACCACCCAGAGCTCTTAAAAGGATCAAAATGTGTCCTTTGTTTTATTTATTTGGAGCTGATTTCAAGAGGCAACAGGAAAACAACATGCAATGGTATCCAGTACACTTGGCAAGGTTTATTGACAGTTGAAACTAATGGAACACTCTGATATCCTGTTAATCACACCAACACCAGAATCAGTAATATTTACCAAGCACAAATCTTACCTGGAACTTGGATTCTGTCTCCAGAACCACAGCTATTCATAAAGCTAGACATTAACAATCTTCCCCTTCTAGGATAACCTCGTCCTCTGATGCCCGGACCACCTGCCTTGAGCTTAAGAAGAAATGTGCTGGGGCTTCTAGAGTAATGAAGCCAAAATGAATAGATCTGGACCGTGATCATTTTCTCTGGCTCAGGCTTTGTAAAGATGCCACCTTACTACTTACCTGGGTACAGCGCTTTCATCAGGACACAGACCCTGTCACTGATGTTTATAAGCCACAAAGAGAGGAGAGGCTGAATGTCAGTACCTTCCTCCAATACAAAATCCAAGTAAAGATGACTTTCATTTGGGACCAAACCCTAAGAATATCCAAAACTGCTCAGAGCCATCACTAATTGTTCCTATTTTTCATCTGGAGAGCTTGGCAGGTCCGTGACATTATAGCAAAAGTCTTCCCACTAGAACCTTGCCAATTTCAGCTTTAATTCCATCAGTAAACAATTTTGACTGTGTTGGGAAAATTCCATTAATCATTCATGTTCTGTGAAGATGGTACACAAAGGAGCTGTCAGCACCAGGCAGCAACTTTCCATTTGTTTGTTAATTAAGAACTCCAGGCCATCAAATGGTACAGAGATACAAATTCATTGCCCAGTTGGAGCCACCTGAACAAGCTGAAAAGAATTCACTTGCACTTAAACCTCTAATGTCTGATGATTTGATGGATCTTTCCCTTTCCTGTTAAGTGAACAGCAAGCATATTGCTTCAAGAACTGATACGCTTTGAAAAAGCCTTGTGCTTCTTTCAAGACGATACCAACTCTTTAGGACACTTACTTTTTAAACCTGTCTCTGAAATATGTTTTGGTTATGCAGATAGATAAATGCACGTTTTCTCTGAAACAAACTTTTACATTGCCCAAATATAATGAATTGCACTTTGTTTAAAATTTGAATGGGGTTTTATTTTCTTCTACAAAACCCTATCATTTAGCAGAAAAGAGATCCAGAAAAAAATAGCATTGAGAATCTTCTATGCAATAATTTTTTTCTTTTTCTTTTTAACCTGAGTTGTGCATTACTGCATCTATTCTGAAATACTAGGGAAAATTTGATACTTAAAATTTACCAGAAATTCAGCCTGGGCATTAGGAAATGCTGTGAAACTGATCCTCTGATAGACTGGATATTGCTAGTGAGTACCTACAGGTTGGTGTCTCACATCAACAGAAAAGTTTAACCACAATGTTGCACTTAGGAATCCAGATAGCACTAAAATGGTCCAGCAAAAGTCACCTTGTTATCCTCCTCTTCCTCCTTCTTATCATCCAAATGTCCACTTGAAATGTCTAACTGTGCTTCACAAGAAACTGATGGGAGAATATCCAGCCAGATGCAACCCACATATTTATGGCAATAAAAAACAGACATTCTCACCACCTCTTTCTGCGCTCTTCCCTACTGGATACTTGTTCTTCGAATTATGCATCTTAACCTGCTTCCTCTGAGAAAAAATTGCTGTCATCGAACCCTAATAATTCTTTTTAACAAATTCGTTTCAACTTCAAGCTTCTATGTACTGAGAGTTCCAGAGGGTCTGCTGGCTTCTCTTTAAGTAAAATGTTTTCACCTATAGATGAAGATGTATTATAAAATATAAACTCTATCTGAGGTTTGATAAGGGCATTGACCTTTAAAATGTAAAAGTATAAGGAAATTATAGTTCCTTAATATTCATTTCTTTCTTATGATTATGTTGTAATCTGCTTTGCACTTAATACTTTTTCTCAGCTACTTCTTCCCAGCATTTTGCTAACTTTTTGAACCTTGACAATAAGAAAACATCCTGATAGAATCATTAGAAAGAACTTTTTCTCAGTGGCCTCTTCTCTAGTTAGAGACATTTGTTATATGTGATCTTAATCAATTATGCCTAAAGCAAATTTAATGCAAAACACAACAGGAGAAAATAATACTGCCCTATGTTCTGGTCTCCCTTTCCACACAAAAGGTGTTTATATTAAGCATGATATTCCATTATACGCTTTAAATATTATAAAGCATTTTTCCATTTTCTTAAATACACAGGCTACATTGGCTATGCGTGTTTAAATTTCCATGTTGCCTTTAGAGATACAAAAAAAAGGTCACACAAATAACACATGGTTGTGTTTATGTGTCTCCAATACCTCATTTGTGATTTCATTTTAGAATAAAATAAAGCAGTTCCATGATATTTTAACTCCAGGGGAAGTTATCACGTGTCAACTTACACAAATTGATGGTTTGTGTATATACATTTTGGGAGCCATAGGAGACGGTGAGAAATTAGTAATGCTATTAAGTTAAAACATCATGACTCAATTTTCCCCCTCACTTTCTACAGAGATCTTGGTAAATGGAAGAAGGATGGGGGCTTGGAGGAGAACAAGGAAGGGAAAAAGATAACAAGCCTCCATTGATACCCACCCTCAAGGCTCCTGCATTTCGAGGAACAGAATTCTTTGTGTTTTATTCTATTTCAGCCTCCTGTACAATGGCCACCAAAATGTCAGACTCTCACATTTCACTCTGAGATCACAATTTCCTACCTTTTCAGCTCTTCCTCACTTCATCCTCTACAATCCACATGCTTTTCAACATCACTGAAACTCCTAGTGCCTCATTCCTGCACTCCTATCAGAATGTTTCTGGCATCTCTTCCTTCTCTCAACCTAGAACTCTGGATAACTTCACGCTGGACACCATCAAACCCACATTATCCACTGCCTCACACCCTCCACCTGATGCATCTGCTGGGGCTGGCTTCCTGGGTAGGGGTCCAGTGCAGTCACACAAGGCCACACACTCAGAAGGTGGCCCCCAACTTGAGGTTTATTTTCCTCCATTTGCCATCTTGAAATTATTAATAATTTTACCTTTGCATTTGTGTCTTGAAACTTGTCCAATGGGACAATGAAGCATGTGCCAGGAACTTGGAGCCTCTGTTCCTGCATGGACCCTCCTCTCCTCCCTGGGATAAACTCATATCAGTCTGTTCCCCAGTTCCTGCCCAACAAGCACCGTCACCCTTTACGCCTGGTGGGTCCTGGATAGGAGATGAAGAAGGTCATGGTACAGCACATGCTCCCTGTACCCCAAGTATGGGGTGGGGCCCTGCAGGCTTGTTTCCATACTCACCCACAGGTGTTCTGGAGGAGCCAGAGGAAGCATGATGACATTAAGTAGCCAATAAAAATTACCATGACAGGAGAAGAGAGAGAAGAAAGGAAAAGACTGTTTCCTGCTTTATGAACAAGGGGTTCCATATCTTCATTTTGCACTAAGTCCTGCAAATTAGGTAGCCAGCGCTGGCTCTAGCAGAAGGCCAGCACTTGGTTTGATCTTACAGTCTTTACACCAAGCCTCCCTGGCTGCGGATGTCTGCATCACACAGCCATCTCCAACTTCAGCTGGGTCTCAGCATCTCTTGTTAGTGTTCTTTCACATTGCCCTTGAGCAAATCTTTAAAAATACCACCCTCTTCAAGAGCCCAACCCCCACCAGTGGTCTCTTTCTCAGCCTCAGATCTTAGTTCATGAAGAATACTGAGTCCATGAACAGTGAGT
This sequence comes from Eubalaena glacialis, assembly GCF_028564815.1. NCBI lineage: Eukaryota > Metazoa > Chordata > Mammalia > Artiodactyla > Balaenidae > Eubalaena > Eubalaena glacialis. The sequence goes on along the minus strand of NC_083717.1, from coordinate 46,613,718 downwards.
TATTGTAACTACCAGACATTCCCCAAGGAGTGGTCATTTCTATACCCATCTTTATCTGCTTCCATTTTTATTTAAAAATTGCCTACACCTCCCTTGATCCCAGACATGGATTCCTCTAAGTTCTCATTTATTCTCCTTGCTTCCAAGTCTGTATTTCTGCACCACTCATTCCCCCATCAACCACTGCAATCTGGCTTCCAATTACTCCCCTCAGACAGAGCTCACCCCTAAGTTCCCAGGGTAAAGCCAGAAATCACCTTTCAATTTTTATCTTTCCTTCATTCTCTATTCCTCTTGATCACTGTTATCATTATTGGTTGACTTGTGTCTCCCTTCCATAAAATAAGTTACAATTCTCATCCCAGAGCCCATTAGTGTGACCTTATTTAGAAATAGAGTCTTTGCAGGTGTAATTAAGTGAAGATAAGGTCATATTGGATTAGAGTGGACCCTAATCCAATGACTGGTGTCCTTATTAGAAGAGGGAAATTTGGACACAGACACACAGGGAAGAAGACCATGTAAAGATAGAAGCAGAGAATGGAGTGATGCATTGACAAGCCAAGGAAAGCCAAGATTTATAGGCAACCACCACAAGCTAAGAAGAGGAAAGGAAAATTCCTCCCCCGGAATCTGCACAAGGAGCATGGTTGTGTCAACACCTTGATTTCAGATGTTTAGCTTCCAGTCCTATGAGAGATTTAATTTCTGTTGTTTTTAAGCCACTCACTTTGTGGTACTTTAAGTACACAGCCTTAAGAAACTAGTACAATCACTCACTCCTTCTTACCACTTTTGACCTCTTTTGCATCTCTTGCTCCTTATTCTCTTCATGCCTCTCTGGTCACTCTTTTCATTTGCCTCCTTGCTTGCCCCTCTGAAGCAGTGTTTCCTCAGGACTCTCACCTTGGCCCATTGTAACCCACTCTCTCTCCAGTCTCTTCTGAGCTCATCTATGCCCATCTCAACCTATTTTGCCTACCTTAGTTTTGCATAGCTTCTAACACTCAAGTGACCTTATATTCTCCAAGATCTCTTATATCCTCAGACTTGGCCAAGTGCCCCTCCTCTGGTCTCATGGCTCCTGAGTAGATAGCTCCCAACATTTACCATTTTAAAATAATGCATTATCTATTTATATCTCTTTCTCTCTGATATGAGAGGCAGAATTCTAAGATGACCCCCCAGGATTCCTGCTCCATCATGTATACACTTTGTATTACTGTTCCCCCTTTAATGTGGGTAAAACCTTTGAATGTTATGGGTTGTCACTCCTGTGATTACATCACCTTACATATGTAAGAGGAATATGTAGAATATAATTCAGGTTACAATGAGTTTGCTTTGCTTTAATCAATAAGGAGATCAGATGCTGGGCCTGACTGAACCCTTAAAAGGGACAGGACCTTTCTGGGAGTGAGAGATACTTGACAGGAATGTTGGAGATTCTACTCCATTTCTGGCTTTGAAAATGTAGTAATCATCATGGCAAGGATTTGACACTGTCCTAGGAGCTGAGAGCCATCCCCAGTCAACTGTCAGAAAGAAGAAGAACCTCAGTCCTACAGCTCCAAGGAGGTGAATTCTTTCAGCAGCAGTGAGGTTGGAAGAGGCTCTGAGCCCCAGATGAGGACTGCAGCTCCAGCACCTCAATCACAGCTTAATGAGACCCTGAGCAGAGAACCCATTTGATCACTCCCTGAACCTCCGACCTACATAACTGCGAGGTAATACATCTGTGTTGTTTGAAACTGCTCCATTTGTGGTAATTTATCACACAGCAAGAATAAACTAACACACGAGAAGTTCTTCAATGGCAGGAACTAATTGTTTCTCATTTTCATACCCTAGTTTCCTTCACAAACTCCAGTACCTTAGTGTTCAGTGCTTCCTTGCTTGTCCACTCTTTGACTCATTAATTTACACAAGGAAGATAATATGGATTTATCATTTTTAAATGCCACCATTGTAAGTAGCCTAGTTATTATATTGTTTTCATAAACTTTACCTCCAGAGACCAAAGGGAGGCATTCTTCTCCTGTTCCCTCACATCTCACTCTCCATATCTGCCTCTCCACACAGGTAAGGTTTCTTTTCCACATTCTCCCACTACACCTTTCAAGATGAAGCTCATTCTCTCGTCTCAGAAAAAGAAAAACAGATTGTGGTTTCCAAAAGCTTACATCTCAGGAAATTGTTATTTATAAAGTGCTTTGAAATCTTCAGCGCAATAGGATATAAAGAGTAAAGTGTCCGCTGATGTACACATATTGAAAACACATGGCTGTGATATAAACCTAAATATCTCAGACTCACAAATATTGCACAAGGCAGCATTTAATTTCCTGGTGCAAAGGCTTTCCATTATTTTCTTCCTCAAACTCCCAATTCCATCAAAGGAAGAAATAGACACAATTTTCTTAGACATGCAAAATATAAAGCATCAGACCATTATTCTAGACCATTTGCAATCTCAGTGTAGATAAGTGTATAAACTTAGAGGACCTTTGGAATAAATGGTTGACTGTGGTTAACAAGTGATGTTTCTGATTGTTGGAAAAGTGTTTGGTGAAGGACTCAGCTCTCGGCAGAGTCCCACAGTAAATCTGGTCAAAACCTTTCTTAAGATATTTTTTTAATTTTAGTAAAATACACATAGCATAAAATTTTCATTGAAACCATTTTTAAGTGTACAATTCGTGTTAAGTATGTTCACATTGTTGTGCAATCTCCAGAACTTTTTCATCCTGCAAAACTAAAACTCTAAATCCATTAAACAAGAATTCCCTGTTGCCTCCCTGCTCTCAGTCCCTGGCATCATTCTACTGTCTATTCCTATGAACTGACTACTCTAGATACCTCATGTAAGCAGAATTACACAGTTTTTGTCTTTTGTGACTGGCTGATTTCACTTACATGATGTACTCAGTCTCATCTATGTTATAACATGTGTCAGAACTGCCTTATTTTTTAAGGCTGAATAATAGCACATGTATGTATACACCATATTTTCTTTACGCATTCATCTATTGATGGAACCTTGGGTTGCTTTCATCTCTTGAGTATTGTAAATAATGCTGCTATGAACATACATATGCAAATATCTCTTTGAGATTCTGTTTTCAATTAATTTGGATATATACCCAGAAGTTGAATTGCTGAATTATATAGTAATTCTATTTTAATTTTTAAAAAATAGAGGAACCGCCATAGTGTTTCTCATAGCAGCTGTACTATTTTACATTCCAACTGTATTGGTAAGCTTGGGCTGCCATAATAAACATCATAAACTGAGAGTCTTAAAAAACAGAAATTTATTTTCTCATGTTTCTGGGAGCTGGAAAGTCCAGGATCAAGGTGTCAGCCCATCCAGTTCTGGTGAGAGCTCTCTTTCTGGTTTGTAGACCTTTTCTCTGTGTCCCCACATGGTGGAGAGATACAGAGACAGAGACAGAAGAAAGGGAGAGAGAAATTTTCCTCATCTCATAAAGCCACCAATTATATCAGATTAAGGCCCTACCCTTATGGTCTCATTTAATCTAATTACCTGCTAAAAGTCCTGTCTCCAAACACAGTCACATTGGGGGTCAGAGCTTCAAGCATATGAATTTGAAAGGGACATAGTTCAGTCCATAGCACTCACCATTTGTTCATTCTGCTTCTTGATTTGACAAATGTTTTGTAACAATTCCATGTTACATAGAGTGCTAAGTGTCAGATGCACAAAGATGGGGAAATGTATTCTTGGTAGACTAGATGTTCATGTCATATAATGGCTATTTAACACTGATCACAAACTTTAGGCAAATATATAAAATAAAAATGTATGAAAATCTATTTAGTAAGAACAATAAAATATTTAAAACATTACTCTTACATATAACTAAGAAAGGGAAGGAGAAAGAATTACCTCATAACTGTGGAAAAGTTTTTGTTTTAAAAACTATGGCTGGTTCAACTATCATGTTTGCTTATCATTTTGTTTTTATTTCTCTTTCTTTTTACTAAATTAGAAAATATTATGTTACAAGTATAGATTCTTAGTAATGGCAGCCTATGTTTGGTAACATCTGTCAAATATTTCTGAATATTTAGATTTAAAATATCCCCCTAATTATGAAGATATTTCTCATGGAAGGTTTCTTTTAGACACTATCAGATGCCATGTCCTACCTCAACTGATATTCAAAAAATGAAATAATTGATGGCTGTATTGGATTCTTAATCTCTTGGTTGCACTCAGCTCTGGAAATATTTCTTCATACATGATGAAGAATTTGAAACTATTTTCTTTAAATGTCCCCAATAATATGCCTTCAGTTTATTTTTCTCAAAAGTGAAGAATATCAAGTTCCCTTAAGAAATCCTAATATTTTATTTTTATTTTTTAAATTAATAATTGTGATATTAATACTTTATAATTAGATTCAGGCTATTAAATGTAATAAATAACTAAGATGTGTCATTTGAACACATCACTTGAAATCATACAAACGGTCTTTTCTGGCTTTATCAGAAAAAGTATTTTTCATGAAAAAGTATTTTTACATAATTTCTCAATTAATGAAACCAAATTAAAAGGTTTCATTTGCACAGATAAAATATTTTTTCTTTGAAAAATCAGTTTCTTGAGCTCACTAAAAAGTACTTCCTTCAGGATATTGAAGAGGCCTTCAGTAGCCTCAATATTATCACACTAACAATTCTCTGTAGCATCTTTAACACTGAATTGGGATAAAACTGTTGTTGGCTAACTGTTTTCTGTTGTTCCCATACCATTTACTTCATTCTCATAGAAAGGACCTATATTGATGTATACTTAGCAGGTGGTCTTTGTTCTGGTTCCAATGTGACTTTTCTAATCTTACTTCACTTCTTGCAAAATGATCAATAATTAATTAAATATGTCTTCTGGAGTGCAGGTTTTCAATGATAAACACAATTTTATCAAACACTCCTCTTTCATACATGTACTGTAGGGTATTAAAATGGGGTTCCTTTTGTCTCCATTTTTGCTGGATCTCTCCCTAAGACCACCACAATAGCATCCACAATACCTACATTCAAAAAATAAATAAATAAATAAAAGATACTAGGTTATCTTTTCAGGATTTGCAAAAGATATATTAAAAACCAAATTTAAAACTTTAGGCTAGGAAATCAGCTAGAAGTATTGTAAATTGAAAAAAAAAATTGGAGAAACAATATTTCATAGCTTTTTTTCTCACCCATCTTCCTAAAGGATGGGTGAATCTCAAGCCTGGTGAGGTAGTCTTCAAAGAGATCACTTGGAAGTTTCAAGATGTGATTCTCAGAGTTTGGGAGAAGAGTTAGGGCACAATGAACTAGATCTAAAAATATGAGGCTGTGTAGATTATTAATTAAGTAGAAAATCTAAGGAGGAAAATCTGTGATTACTGGCCAAAGGAGAGAGAATGGAGAAAGATATGTTAGGAGCTGGCTGCACTTACCCTCATGAAGGGGTGAGGATGAGTGAGTGTGTCTCATAGACTAGAGAGGGGCCAGGTGGGGAAAAGAGCCAGCCTGGAGACATTTTCATTCTTCCCAGAAGAACTGCCTGGAGAAAGTAGTAAAACAACATAGGATGAAACTCAGGACAGCAACAGTCAACTACATGACTATTTGAGTGAAAATACGTTGTGCCCATCATGAGAAGTAGAGTCCAATGTGTCTGGTGGTAGTGGCGGGTGAGGGGGTAATAGTAGAATCCACACTAGGCCCCAAAACAAGGAATCAGGTTTGTCCGCCCTCAAAGACCAGAGGGTGTTAGATCAAAATATCCACTTCAGCCAGAGAAAACTGAAGCCAAATCACACTGACACGTGTCTCTATAAAAACACAACTTTGGCCTGCAGTTATTGGGGAAAAGAGGAAAAATTCAAGGCAGGGGAGCAAAGAAGGAATCTACCACCAGATCTGTCTCAGACCACCAAAGCTGCTTCACACTGAGGGAGAGAAGAAGGTGACATTTGAGATGTGTTTTTGCTCATTGCCCAGACTAGGTACATGAATTCCTGAACAAAGATTATTTGAATATTAAATATTAGAGGATTTTATTTTAAGTCTGAAAGCCATAAGACTCCAAATAGCTTTCAATATAGGGAGTAGGAAGAAGCAAGCCCCACTAAGCATGTTTAGAGGGGCGATGAGAGATTGGGGGAGGGTGTGAGAGAATAAAGTTATTTTCTTATTGACCCCTGTAAGCTGTACGCTCATGCCAGAACTATAAACACACCCATGGGATAGCACTGCAGGTCCCACAAGCAATCAATGTTACCTAACACACAACCATAATATCATTTGATGAAACAATTCAGCCAATTGTTAGTATTATGTTTTTTCTCTAAAGATATTTTTTGACTTGTGATTAGCTTCACAAGTCTCTTGTGTGACCAGTAGCTGCTTATGGTAAAAGTTGTACAACTCAATCTTTCCAGTTTATTCTCTAGTTCTACTAGAAAGCATTATTTTGTGCTTGTTTGGAGAATAACAAAAGCAAACACACATCTAAATTGGGTTATCAGAAAAGTGAGTAGGTTGGTTTTACAAGAGCACACAACCTTCAATGTTTCCTATTAACTCTTTGCCTAAACGTCATACTACTCAACACACTAAGGACTAATAATGGTTAATTTGTGCAATAAAATTCAGTTTTCAGATGTTCATTGTCACACTTCTAATCTCACTTTTCCTTTTTGGCTACCAGGCCAAATTCACTTGTCTCAGCCCTTAAAGGTTCACAATTTGTATTTACATTGGATACCTGAACACCGTTTCCATTGATAATGATATTCTAAGTTGTAATCCTTCACTACATGTACATCTCAATGCAGCCATTTATCTACTTTGGTAATTTGAAGATATAAGTCAACATAGCACTAATGATAAAGATGAAAATCTACCCAAAGTAAAAAAAAAATAAAACCCCAAATGAGCTGAAAAATGTGAGCAGAGATGGCTTGTACCCTGTGAAGTTATTATTAGTAAAAAATATCTGATCAGTTCAGTGCTTGCATGAAATGAGCCATCTTTAAGAAACTGATTATTATTAATAAAGCAACAAATTTCTATAAAAATCACAATAAAGGATACATTTCAAACATAGAACATACGTGAAAAAATTATTTCTTTGCTTTTTTCCTTTGAAAACTTCAGCTGCCTGTAGATCACCTCTCCACCCCTAGCATCACTCTAGCAGAGGATCCCTATTATCTGCTGCACAGAGTGATAAAACGACATGATGCTTTCTTATTGGTTGCCTTTTCGGTGACAGGTGTTGACGTAGGCACTTGGATACAGTGGTGAAGAAGACAAACATAGAATCTACTCTCCAAAGTTTATAATTTAGCTGAGGAGACAATTAACCAATAATTAAAATAGTGTCAGGAACACTTGATATAGCTGGGAGGACCATATTGTGGAGATAGATAACCTGAGCCTTGAGATATGAGTAAAGGTTAGTCACTCAAAGAGTGGTTGGTAGAATGGTGTGTGTGTGTGTTTGTGTGTAGGGGGAAAGCGGGAGGGTTGGTTGGGAGCATGGGGTGGAATTCTAAGCAGAACAAATGAAGCAAGAAAGCACAATATCACAGAGAACCAAAAGGAGTTCACCAAAGATAAGAGGACCAAAAAGAGCACATAAATTTGAAAAATCTGCCAGAGAAATGAGAAATGACCTGCCAGAGACAGGTGGGGGACTCATAGCAGCATGTGTGAAGCTTATTGTTGATTGTGCATATATCGAAGAATCCCCAAGCCAGATCATGGGATCTACAAGCATACTGCGTATTTTTTGCTTCCTTTAAGAAATGAATGATAATTAAATAATAATAGTACTACTAATAATGTTCCCATTTTTTGAAATTTGCTCTAGACCAGGCATAATGAGGGTTTATAGAAACAGAAGATTATCTACTAAAATCTGAAATCTAAGTGTTAGATGAATCAAGCACTACTTCAGAACAACAGCTTGCCAGCTCTGACGACCACTCACAAGTAACAATTTTATTTGGAGCCTTTGTGTCCTCTGGTTTATAGCAAGTGTATTGTATTTGTGCTTAGATTTGAAGCAACCTATCAGCATTTTTAAGCTTATCATATGTGATAAGTGCAAAAACACTGAGAGTAATGAAACGTATGTTTTGGTAAGAGAAAATCAAACTATCATGATGGAAGCAAAACTAGGACTTACATTTTTTAATTAAAATTTTTGAGTTAAATGTAGGTTCACATGCAGTTGTAACAAATAATACAGAGTGATTCCTGGTATCTTTACTCAGTTTCCTTCAATGGTAACATATTATAAAACTAGTATAATATCACAACCAGAATATTGACATTGCTACAGTAAATATATAGGGAATTCCCATCACCATCACCACAAGGATCTCTAATGGTGCCCTTTTATAGACCATTTAGTGGCCTCCTTCTCACCTCCTCCTTAAGCCCAGGCAATCACTAATCTGTTCTCCATTTCTATAATTTTGTCATTTCAAGAATGTTATATAAACTGAACCATGCACTATATAATCTTTTGGGATTGGAATTTTTTTTTTTAATATAAATTTATTTATTTTTGGCTGTGTTGGGTCTTCATTGCTGCACTCGGGTTTCTCTAGTTGAGGTGAACGCGGGCTACTCTTCGTTGTGGTGCGCGGGCTTCTCATTGTGGTGGCTTCTCTTGTTGTGGTGCGCAGGCTTTAGGCACACGGTCTTCAGTAGTTGTGGCTCGTGGGCTCTAGAGCACAGGCTCAGCAATTGTGGTACACAGGCTTAGTTGCTCCGCAGCATGTGGGATCTTTCTGGACCAGGGCTCGAACCCATGTTCCCTGCATTGGCAGGTGGATTCTCAACCACTGCGCCACCAGGGAAGCCCTGGGATTGAAATTTTTACTCAGCATAAATATCTTTTTCCAGTTCTGACACCAGAGTAATAGTAACTTCATAAAAATATTTGGGATATGTTCTGTCCTCTTCTATCTTCTGGAAGGTATTGTGTAGAATTGATGTTATTTTTAAAAATATTTGGTGTCATTTTCCAGTAAAACTATCCATATCTGGATATTTCCTTTTTGGGAGTTCACTAATTATGAATTTATTTCCTTAGTAATTATAGGCTATTGAAATTATCTATTATATACTTAGTGAGTTGTGGTAGTTTGTGTTTTTGAGGGGAATTGGTCCATTTCATCTAAGTTGTCAAAGTCATGTGTATAAAATTGTTCATAATATTCTCTTTTCATTCTTTGAATCTGTAGGGTCTATAGTGATACCTCCTCCTTCATCCCTGACATTGATAGCTTGCATCTTCTCTGTCTTATCATTGTCAGTCATCCTAGAGGTTTTTCTATTTTATTGATTTTTTAAAAAGAATCTGCTCTTTGTTTTATTGATTTTTCTCTGTTCTTTTTCTATTTTCAATTTCATTGATGTCTGATTTTCTGCTTATTACTTTCTTCCTTCTATTTCCTTTCAGTTTATTTTACCTTTATTTTTTCAAGTTCTTGAGGTGAGAAATTAGAGCGTTACCATGAGACTCTTCCTCTTTTCTAATGTATGCTTGTAAAGATATGTTTCCCTCTCAGCACTGTTTCAGCTGTATCCCAATAATTTTGATACATTATATTTTCATTTTTATCCAATACAACGTAATTTTTATTTTCCCTGAGACTCCTTTTTTTTAATGCATTATTTAGAAGTGTACTGTTTAGTTCTCAAATACTTGGAGATTTTCCTGTTATCTTTCACTTGTTGATTTCTTCCCTGATATCATTGTGTTTTAATGACATCACACTATTTAAACACTTTTAAGATTTGTTGAGGCTTTTTTTATGACGAAGGAGTAGGTTTATCCTGATGTATGCTGTGCCGGCACTTTAAAATAATGTGTATTATGCTCTTGCATGAAGTGTTCTATAAATGCCAGTTGGATTCTGTTGGTTCACAGTGTTGTTGAGTTCTTCCATACCATTACTGATTTCCTTTGTAGGTGTTTTATTAGTTGTTGAAAGAGGGGCATTGAATTTTCTAACTATAACTGTGAATTTGTATATTTCTCTTTTTAGTTCTATTGGTTTTTCCTTCAGATATTTTGCAGCTTTGCCATTTGGTGCATACACATTTAGAATAGTCATGTATTATTTTTTATTGATCCCTTTATCATTATATAATGTCCCATTCTGTATCTGAAAATTTTCTTTGTTCTGAAATCTGTATTATCTCATATTAAGATAACCATTATGGCTTTACCTTAATTAATGTTTTTGCATGATATATTTGTTCTTCCTTTTCATTTAAACCTTGCAATATTATTATATATAATGTGAGTTGCTTGTAGACAACTCAGCCCATAACACTCACTCAAGGAGAGGTAACTGATTCCTGATTTAGGGCAGAAACTATAGATGAACCTTAAAAATTTTGCTATACTAAATAACAAGGAAGCTATCAAAGGTTACTAAATATTACTAGGATTATGTCAAAGGGATACAGGGACCAATTTTAAATGGCTTCCAGTACCAAAGATGTGACAATTTGAGCTTCAGTAAGGATAATATCAATAATTACAATGGATTGAAACCCATCACATATTTTTAAATCAATTTCTTCATATACATATTAAAAACAAAATAATCTGTCACCTCCAGGGACTAGAAGCATATTCATCATCACAAAAACCAATAATTAATGAGAAAGAAACAAGCATTTATCCTGCCTTTCTATATGAATGGTTCCATTACAGGACCAAAGAGGAAAAGCATCTCTCTATAAAAGTTTTCTAGATAATTCATGAAAAAGAAATGAAAGAATTAGAATAGCTCCCATATTGTAATACCCTCCAAAGATTCAATGGATCAAGTCACTGGGCATCAGTGATTGGTAACGTCACAAAAAGACAAAAGACAAGCAGACGTTATGTGCCTTTGTCAAAAGAGCAAGAGTTCCACTTTTACTCTTGCCAAAGGGATCAAACCTGAGTCTCATCAAGGCTCTGTGTCCATCTGCCAGTTTTCAGGAAATGTCGAGGATATGGGAACATGAAAAACTGCACTGTGAGTATGCAGTCTACAAAATCCAGACTATGAGAGACTCTATGAGACTTCAATAGTTGTGACGTGTGGAAGAGGGCTGTGATTGGGAACGGACCCACCCATGGTGTTCTGGTGTGGCTAACAGTGTTTGTCTTGACCAGGGTGATGATTACAAGGCTGTTGAACTTATAATAACTTATTAAAGCTCTAAGTGTGTGGCTTTCTCTCTCTGTTGTATTTGATGTTGTTGTTTTTGTTATTATACAATAAAAAAGGAAATGAAGTCATAATCCCAAACATTATACAGTGGAGTGGAACTCTCCAAGTGTGTGTGTGTGTATGGTCATGTGGTCATGGGTGCAACCCAGGTGGTTTTGGGACCTAGAGGAGTCATTTAACTCCTCTAAAGTCTCCATTTCCTCATCTGCACAATGAAGATAACTTGTAGGACTACAATAGTGATTAAATTAGATGAATTATATCGAATACCTGGCATGGTGTTTGACACTGAAGAAGCACTTGTTAAACCATAATTATTACTAACAACTCAATATTGCAAGTCTGAAGGGCAGGGTTGAGACTCTGGGTTCTCAAATAATGCGAGGAAAGAGAATTGAGGGTAATAGGAAAATTAATCAAGAGAATGAAGAATCAATGAGAAAAAAGAAACAGAAAATAAATCCTAAGAGCAGAACGAGGGGGAAAATACAGGTCCCTACAGTGTTAAGATGTGGTGTTTTGTGATGACGCATTACAGAATTTTCTTTGGAATACTCATGGGAGTTTTACAAAGGGATGGATCTTGAGTGTGCCCAAGAGAGATTTTGTCTACATAACCATGTCACCTGCAGGTGACCCTCGTCCGTATTCCTCTGGTCCCCAAGGCTGAACAGGTGACAGTGACAAAGTAAACCCATGAGATCTGATATTTTCCAAGTGAAGAGATGTTGCATGCCACAAGCTCTTGTCCAAATTAATCTCTGCCCTTCCCCAGACATATGCAGTGGCTCTTTTCAGCACTATTATTATACACTGTTAGGGATAACTACCCTTCAATTACTTGGATTAATTATACATTTAAGTATAAAAATCATGCATTCCGAGGAAAGTTGACAGATTCCCCACTTCTCTCATTCTCATGAATTTTAGTCAACTTGTCATAAGCTAACAATCCATTATTCTGGGGCATTTTTCAGTCCTGCTATGCTGAAAAACTGATGTTTAATAATGTGTGATTATCATAGAATCAGATATGTCTGAACACTTTTGGAAAGTAAAAACTAGGTAAAGTTTAGTTTTTCTTTAAACACTTTTTAGCTCATGGATTCCTCTAGAAAGATAGTTGAATTGTGTGCTTCAAGTACTGTGTCTCAGAAACATGGTGCTCAAGCTCAAAGAGGCCATTTGCTCCACTTTAACATGGGTGATGGTGGAGATGAACAGATTTGACATATTTAAATAAAACATTCTAATAGCATGTTCTGGCCTTGGAGGCCTCAGGCAGCATACAGTGTATTTGTTAGACACCGTGGCTTAATTACTCTCATAAATGAATTATACCAATTTCAATTTAAAACCATAAGTTGAACTAGGGTCAAATTAAACTTTCTGTCAATTATGCAGATTACTTACACAATTATGTAAATTGTTAATAAATTCTTAAGTGATGTGTAATATTTCTTGAAAAAATATCTGTTTTATGCTACTGGGCTCCAATACTCAGAGCCCAATCAAGACTAATGAAAACTTAGATCCAAATATCTGTCTTAGGAGTTCTCTTGAGTGCCAAGCACTCACTGGGGCAAAATTAGGCCTTCTGATCCTTTGAGTCTGGAAAATAGCATCGGTTTTCTACTCAAGAATTTCTTAGGTTTATTTTGTAAAGCGCTCATTCTTCAGTATACAAGATAGCATTGGAGTTCCAAGGGTTGACCTGGGGAGAGAATGGTGATGTTAATAAAAAGCAGATCTACTTTTTATCAGTTTTATTATAGTTTAAAAATTATGTATAGATCATACACCCCTTTTGCCTGTTCCTAGAGGAGAGCTTCATCACTGCCTACTTACCCTTCATCTGAGATTAAAAGATGGGAATATAATGAACTAGCAAGAGGTCAGGCCCTGAAACATCACTGATTCTTCCTCTTACACTTGCTGTTCTTTACAATGTTCATGACTCGGTTTCTATTTCCTTTTACATCAGAGACCTCCCATCTTAACTTGCAGGGCTAGCTTAAACCAAACTTACTCATCCAAATACACAGAGCGATGCTGTTTTTATTAAAGGAAAACTAACAAACAAAAACAAAAGCTTAGGTAGAGAAGCCAACTCCAGTACTTTATTTTTGGTTTCCAAGCTGTAAGAGTGAATAACCAATCTGAAGCTTCCAATAAGCATATATTGTCTTTCCTCTTTAAAATGCTTTAAAGTTAAGCACTTCATCCCAGCTTACTGTTCCCCCTCCCTGTGTCCTCAAGTCCATTCTCTATGTCTGCATCTTTATTCCCGTCCTGCCCCTAGGTTCTTCAGAACCTTTTTTTTTTTTTTTAGATTCCATATATATGTGTTAGCATACGGTATTTGTTTTTCTCTTTCTGACTTACTTCACTCTGTATGACAGACTTTAGGTCCATCCACCTCACTACAAATAACTCAATTTCATTCCTTTTTATGGCTGAGTAATATTCCATTGTATATATGTGCTACATCTTCTTTATCCATTCTTCTGTCGATGGGCACTTAGGTTGTTTCCATGTCCTGGCTATTGTAAATAGAGCTGCAATATATACACTACCAAATGTAAAATAGATAGCTAGTGGGAAGGAGCTGCATAGCACAGGGAGATCAGCTCAGTGCTTTGTGACCACCTAGAGGGGTGGGATAGGGAGGGTGGAAGGGAGACACAAGAGGGAGGGTATATGGGGATATATGTATACGTATAGCTGACTTACTTTGTTATACAGCAGAAACTAACCCACCATTGTAAAGCAATTATACTCCAATAAAGATGTTAAAAAAAATTTTTTTAATAAAGATAAGCACTTAAATCCCTCTTATTTCTTAGCTGCTTTTTAAGTAAAGTTTAAAAACACTCTATGGTAAGATGAGACCTCTTTGAAATACGAATGGATGCTGTTGTGTTATGTTGTGTTGCTCAGGCTACAAAGAGAAAACAGATTGGGAGTTACAGATGTTAGGGCTTTATGATGCTCAGAGAAGTCGGGATAAGCTGTTAATTAGCCAGACCTTGGGGAACCCAGAGCAAGCCCGCATATCATTGCTTCTTTGGTGCAGAGCAAAAGACTCTGTAGACTCTGTCCTCTGTCTAATTCAGTGTCTTCCTGTCTCTCCTTTCCCCTCTGCCTGCTTCTGCTGACTGCTAACTTTCTATGTGTCTAACGTTCAAACTCCTTCAAGAGTACAGACTTGGTTGACTGCTTCAACGGTTCTACAAGATAGTCTACACCCTGGGGAGAATTCTTAGATCTAGACACTCCATGGGCTTTTGGTTAGTTGTAGCAACGATGGTAGAAAAGCATAGTGATCAGGACACGGAGAATCACCTATGGCCAACTCTTCTCAGAATGGGGCTAGGAAGCTAGCCTGATGTGCAGAGTCTTCTTCATGAAAAAAAGGGTGAGAAATGCCAAACTCATGTTGTATGGGTGAAAAACTCAGTTCTTTCCCTCCTTCTTCAGAACCATCCATGAGCCTGACATTTGCTATAACTGAAGTATTAAGCTCATTGCTTTTCACATTTTTTCCCCCTTCCAGGTGCATTGATGGAGCAAGTTGGCAGGTCCCAGAAAAAGAAATGACACACCTAGGCTTGAAAGGGGACACTCCAGTGTTGTGCAATTCAACCCCAACAAAGCTAGTGTTTGAATCCAGCTGAGACATTCCAAAGTTCACCTGTGACTAACTGAAGCCCTAATAAAGGCAAAACCTTTGACCTTGGTCCTCTGGGTTCCCTACTTTGTGTAAACTAACATTTGAACACGAGTTATGAAATGTGTGACATATCAAAAAGGAAAGCACCTGATACTGTGAAATCTGCATATTGATGAGAAGAATAAGAGAATTCAATGAATGCTAAATTATGGGTCTACAGAGGACTGCTTTTGTTAAAATCTACATGTCACTATCTGTAAATTCCAGAGTATTCAACAGAAGGCATAGGGGTAAGTGTACCTGGCAAACTTTCCTTTTTTTAAAAAAATTCCTTATGATACACAGGAAAGACTTTATAAAATATTAGATTAAAAGACCCCTTTCAAAATGTGTTTGCTTTGTAGTGATTCTCTTTCTGACTTTTCTGCATACTTAAGAGTCATCACCACCTTGAGTACATGGCTGGCTTTTAAAAAGACATTGCACCTTTTCCAGTTCTGACACAGAGCTACCGGACCTGCCTTTGGAAATGTCTGATTGTCCTCACCATAAGCATTTCTGCAAAGACAAGCAAAGCTAAACAAAGCCAAATTTTTTTTTTCTAATCTGCCCAACAACAGTGCTTCATGGGCACTCTCTGTGCCCCAGGTTCAGGGCTACATATGACTGCAGACAGAAAGCTATTTCAAGCATTGAAAACAGCCTTATTACCCTGCCATTTTTGCACAGGTTTTTTTTTTTTTTTTTCTTTTTTTTTTTTTCCTTCCCGGTGACATTAGAGAGTCCGAAGTGACATACATTTTTTATAGCTTCATAAAGTCGTCTCCTGACCGGGTCACGCTTCTCATAACTAGGGAGCAGAACGCTTGAAAAAACCCATTCATCACTGTGAAAGGAGCCTCTGTCTGTGGCTTCCAATATGCACAGCCTGGCAAGATCCAGCTCAGTGCAAATGCTAACTTACTCCTTTGCTAATGCCAAATGACCCACTCGCTTCTATCAGCTCACCCAGGAGGACAAGGAGGGCATGGGGGCTGTCTGCATCCGCAGAAGTGTTTCTGCAGACAGAGTCCAGCACCAGCCCGTCCTGCTAAATGTACTGAACACATTGAAAAATTAGTTTTAGATGTATACTAATTAAATATTTAATTAAACACAGATAAAATTATGGGGGGAAATTTGTTCTTGCCTAATGAACTAGAGCCTGCTTATTACTTTTCACAGATATACATTAAAATTCAGTGAAAATCTGCAGGAATGTTTACCCTTATTTTTATTTCTTCAAATGTTCTTCCTCGGTGCTTCATGCAGCCACTGACTTAGAACGGCCTCTCCTGGGGTTACAGGTGGGCGAAACAAGATAGGGAGAGTGGCAAATAATGAGAAAATTGTTTCCCCTTAGACTTCTTAGTAGAAGATCGGTAGAAATTTCCTCCTTGAAAGCAGAAGTCCATCCAATGGGATCTTTTCCATGGATTTAAATGGTGTGATTTAGGAACATGCAAGCTTTGGGATTTGAAAGCTACATGCTTGTGATGGATTTCAGCTCCATTAAAATTGAGGTGTCTGACAGATGTGACCCTCCTCCAGGTCAGAATGATCAGAAATCTCCCACCTCCACCCTGCCCTTAACATGCTGGGTTTTATGCACTGTGCCTTTTGATTTTAGAAATCTGGGTTCAAATGTGAGTTAAAATCACAAAGGAATAAAATATGACCCATCACATCCCAGGAATGTGTTTTTATTTGGGATTCTTGCTCTCATGTTATTGAAAAGATTATGTATGTGTGGTACTGAATAGATTGTATGCATGATTGTATGCATATGCATATGTGTAATACAAATATATATAGTATATATATTCAGGCAAAACTTTTTATGAGTCATAACTACAAAGATATTTATATGCACACATGTATGTCCAATTTGATATACAACTCAGAATAATTGGAATATTATTCAGAGTACAATAAAATGCTTGCTGTAAAAGTGTTTGCTTTACTTTAAAGAAAATCACACCAAGGCTGAAAAAATCCCTGTTTCTATCTTTTCATGTTTTAGGGAGATGATAGATTGGCAGATCTGGAAAAGGAGACTGTATAAATTTTACTAAACATCCTGCCAATCACACATTGCATATCTGATGTGAATCTGTCACCTCCCCACCCCTGCCAGATCTGTCATGACTAACACCTAAAAGGGTCATTTCTGGGAAAAAAATGGTCACCTTCTCTCTGCCGTGATGTCTCTATCCAGGCCAGTCCTGACTGAGTAAGACTGAATTCTTTCCTGCTTCTAAAAATGCAGTCTACATGGACATCACGATGGGGGCGATGAGGGAGTGAGGAGAACGTTAAGAAATAAAACACACTTTCTCATGTATTTATTCGGAGCAGTAAATACAAGACTGCTGGGAACTTTTCTACCTACATTCCTAATTTTTCTTTCTATTAAAATGGAAAAAAATCTGAAAATGCTGCAGAAACAGTTTTTGAACACTCCAAGGACTCATCTTTTTCAAGTGGCCATCGACAACATGTCTCTTATTTTTGAAACAACAGATGGTGATACAATGACATCTCATTTGATTTTAAGACACAATTATAAATTCAGGTATAAAATAAAATATTGGAATTAATAAAGATCACATCTGCAAGCTTTGTCAGAACCTTACACGTTAAATATGACCCACGGAGTCCCTGAGGCCCAGCCTCCTCTACTACCCCAGTCCCAGAATTGATTATTGGCCCATTGTCATCCAGAAAATTTGACTTCCCCAATCAAGTTGCCAGATGGTTTACTGTTAACAGATATAACCCTTTTAATTTGTTTTCAAGGAAGTTTATTGTCTTTCTTTTTTTTCTTAAATTATACTTGAAAAAATGAATGATGGACTTCTTGGGGGAAAAAATATGATTTAGAATCATTCTTATTCAGCCTAACACAATAAAATTCAGGTCAGTAATACCCTTTTAATATAAGAAACTTTTTAATAATTAAAAAAAAGCATTTTACCATCTCCATTTTCAGGACCTACTATGTATTTGACATGAGAAATTAGATAATAAAATCTCTCAGAATACAGTTGAATACAACCATGTTCAGAAGAGTAAGTAAAGAGTAGGCAGAATAGATTTGCTTTTGACATTTTATTAATCATTATTAGATTTCAGAATTTGTTCAAAACATCTGGAATACTATATTTGTTTTGAATTAAAATTTTACTCTTAATAAATCCTTCAATGGATGATATCCTTATAAAATAAAAACTCTCAAAAATTCTATACCTAGGGCTTCCCTGGTGGCGCAGTGGTTGAGAATCTGCCTGCCAATGCAGGGGACACGGGTTCGAGCCCTGGTCTGGGAAGATTCCACGTGCCGCGGAGCAGGTGGGGCCGTGAGCCACAATTACTGAGCCTGCGCGTCTGGAGCCTGTGGTCCGCAACAAGAGAGGCCGCGATAGTGAGAGGCCCGCACACCGCGATGAAGAGTGGCTCCCGCTTGCCACAACTAGAGAAAGCCCTCGCACAGAAACGAAGACCCAACACAGCCATAAATAAATAAATAAACAAATACTTTAAAAAAAAAAAATTCTATACCTAGAAATAAAATAACAATTTACGTGTTTTCTCTACTTAATTTTTTTTTCTTTTTAACATATTTATTGGAGTACAATTGCTTTACAATGGTATGTTAGTTTCTGCTTTATAACAAAGTGAATCAGCTATACATATATCCCTTTATCTCCTCCCTCGTGCATCTCCCTCCCTCCCACCCTCCCTATCCTACCTATCTAGGTGGTCACAAAGCACCGAGCTGATCTCTCTGTGCTATGCGGCTGCTTCTCATTAGTTATCTATTTTATATTTGGTAGTGTATATATGTCCATGCCACGCTCTCTTTGTCCCAGCTTACCCTTCCCCATCCCCATGTCCTCAAGTCCATTCTCTACTTCTGCGTCTTTATTCCTGTCCTACCCCTAGGTTCTTCAGAACCTTTTTTTTTTTTTTTTTTTAGATTCCATATATATGTGTTAGCATACAATATTTGTTTTTCTCTTTCTGACTTACTTCACTCTGTATGACAAACTCTAGGTACATCCACCTCACTACAAATAACTCAATTTCATTTCTTTTTATGGCTGAGCACTATCCCACTGTATATATGTGAGACATCTTCTTTATCCATTCATCTATCGATAGACACTTAGGTTGCTTCCATATCCTGGCTACTGTAAATAGAACTGCAATGAACATTGTGGTACATGGCTTTCTGAATTATGGTTTTCTCAGGGTATATGCCCAGTAGTGGGATTGCTGGGTCATATGGTAGTTCTATTTTTAGTATTTTAAGGAACGTCCATACTGTTCTCCATAGTGGCTGAATCAATTTACATTCCCACCAACAGTGCAAGACGGTTCCCTTTTCTCCACACCCTCTTCAGCATTTATTATTTGTAGATTTTTTGATGATGCCATTCTAACTGGTGTGAGGTGATACCTCATTGTAGTTTTGATTTGCATTTCTCTAATGATTAGTGATGTTGAGCATCCTTTCATATGCGTGTTGGCAATCTGTATATTTTCTTTGGAGAAATGTCTATTTAGGTCTTCTGCCCATTTTTAGATTTGGTTGTTTGTTTTTTTGATATTGAGCTGCATGAGCTGCTTGTATATTTTGGAGTTTAATCCTTTGTCAGTTTTTTCATTTGCAAATATTTTCTCCCATTCTGAGGGTTGTCTTTTCACTTTGTTTATGGTTTCCTTTGCTGTGCAAAAGCTTTCTAAGTTTCATTAGGTCCCATTTGTTTATTTTTTTTTAAATTTCCATTTCTCTAGGAGGTGGGTCATAAAGGATCTCGTTGTGATTTATGACATAGAGTCTTCTGCCTATGTTTTCCTCTAAGAGTTTTATAGTGTTGTGCCTTACATTTAGGTCTTTAATCCATTTTTAGTTTATTTTTGTGTATGGCATTAGGGAATGTTCTAATTTCATTCTTTTACATGTAGCTGTCCAGTTTTCCCTGCATCACTTATTGAAGAGGCTGTCTTTTCTCCATTGTATATTCTTGCCTCCATTATCAAAGACAAGGTGACCATATGTGTGTGGGTTTATCTCTGGGCTTTCTATCCTGTTCCACTGATCTATATTTCTGTTTTTGTGTCCCTACCACACTGTCTTGATCACTGTAGCTTTGTAGTATAGTCTGAAGTCAGAGATGTTGATTCCTCCAGCTCCATTTTTCTTTCTCAAGATTGCTTTGGCTATTTGGGGTCTTTTGTGTTTCCATACAAATTGTGAAATTTTTGGTTCTAGTTCTGTGAAAAATGCCATTGGTAGTTTGATAGGGATTGCATTGAATCTGTAGATCGCTTTGGGAAGTATAGTCATTTTCACAATGTTGATGCTTCCAATCCAAGAACATGGTATATCTCTCCATCTGTTTGTATCATCTTTAATTTCTTTCATCAGTGTCTTATAGTTTTCTGCATACAGGTCTTTTGTCTCCTTAAGTAGGTTTATTCCTAGGTATTTAATTCTTTTGGTTGCAGTGGTAAATGGGAGCATTTCCTTAATTTTTCTTTCAGATTTTTCGTCATTGGTGTATAGGAATGCAAGAGATTTCTGTGCATTAATTTTGTATCCTGCTACTTTACCAAATTCATTGATTACATCTAGTAGTTTTCTGGTAGAGTCTTTAGGATTCTCTATGAACAGTATCATGTCATCTGCAAACAGTGACAGTTTTAATTCTTCTTTTCCGATTTGGATTCCTTTTAGTTCTTTTTCTTCTCTGATTGCTGTGGCTAAAACTTCCAAAACTATGTAGAATAATAGTGGTGAGTGTTGGCAACCTTGTCTTGTTCCTGATCTTAGAGAAAATGGTTTCAGTTTTTCACCATTGAGAACCATGTTGGCTGTGGGTTTGTCATATATGGCCTTTATTATGTTGAGGTAAGCTCCCTCTATGCCCACTTTCTGGAGGATTTTTATCCTAAATGGATGTTGAATTTTGTCAAAAGCTTTTACTGCATCTATTGAGATGATCATACGGTTTTTATCATTCGATTTGTTATTATGGTGTATCACATGGATTGATTTGCATATATTGAAGAAAACTTGCATTCCTGGGACCAACCTCACTTGATCATGGTGTATGATCCTTTTAATGTGCTGTTGGATTCTGTTTGCTAGTATTTTGTTGTGGATTTTTGCATCTATGTTCATCAGTGATATTGGCCTGTAGTTTTCTTTCTTTGTGACATCTTTGTCTGGTTTTGGTATCAGGGTGATGGTGGCCTCGTAGAATCAGTCTGGGAGTGTTCCTCCGTCTGCTATATTTTGGAAGAGTTTGAGAAGGATAGGTGTTAGCTCTTCTCTGAATGTTTGATAGAATTCGCCTGTTAGCCACCTGGTCCTGGGCTTTTGTTTGTTGGAAGATTTTTAATCACAGTCTCAATTTCACTGCTTGTGATTGGTCTGTTTATATTTTCTCTTTCTTCCTGGTTCAGCCTTGGAAAGTTGTGCTTTTCTAAGAATTTGTACATCTCTTCCAGTTTGTCCAATTTTTTGGCATATAGTTGCTTGTAGTAATCTCTCATGATCCTTTGTATTTCTGCAATGTCAGTTGTTACTTCTCCTTTTTCATTTCTAATTTTATTGATTTGAGTCTTCTCCCTTTGTTTCTTGATGCGTCTGGCTAATGGTTTATCAATTTTGTTTATCTTCTCAAAAAACCAGCTTTTAGTTTTATTGATCTTTGCTATTGTTTCCTTCACATCTTTTTCATTTATTTCTGATCTGATATTTATGATTTGTTTCCTTCTGCTAACTTTGAGGTTTTTTGTTCTTCTTTCTTTAATTGCTTTAGGTGTAAGGTTAGGTTGTTTATTTGATATGTTTCTTGTTTCTTGAGGTAGGATTGTATTGCTATAAACTTCCCTCTTAGAACTGCTTTTGCTGCATCCCATATGTTTTGGGTCATCATGTTTTCATTGTCATTTATTTCTAGGAATTTTTTGATATCTTCTTTGATTTCTTCAGTGATCTCTTTGTTATTATGTAGTATATTGTTTAGCCTCCATGTGTTTGTATTTTTTAGAGTTTTTCCTGTAATTGATATCTAGTCTCATAGCGCTGTGGTCAGAAAAGGTAATTGATACGATTTCAATTTCCTTAAATTTACCTAGGCTTGATTTGTGACACAAGGTATGATCTTTCTTGGAGAATGTTACCTGAGCTCTTGAGAAGAAAGTGTAATCTGTTGTTTTTGGATGGAATGTCCTATAAATATCAATTAAGTCCATCTGGTTTAATGTATCATTTAAAGCTTGTGTTTCCTTATTTATTTTCATTTTGGATGATCTGTCCAATGGTGAAAGTGGGGTGTTAAAATCCCCTACTATGATTGTGTTACTGTTGATTTCCTCTTTTATGGCTGTTAGCATTTGCCTTATGTATTGAGGTGCTCCAATGTTGGGTGCATAAATATTTACAATTTTTATATCTTCTCCTTGGATTGATCCCTTGATAATTATGTAGTGTCCTTCTTTGTCTCTTGTAACATTCTTTATTTTAAAGTCTATTTTTTTCTGATATGAGAATTGCTACTCAGCTTTCTTTGGATTTTCATTTGCGTGGAATATCTTTTCCATCCCCTCACTTTCAGTCTGTGTGTGTCCCTAGGTCTGAAGTGGGTCTCTTGTAGACAGCATATATATGGGTCTTGCTTTTGTATCCATTCAACCAGTCTATATCTGTTGGTTGGAGCATTTAATCCATTTACATTTGAAGTAAAGATCGATATGTATGTTCCTATTATGATTTTCTTAATTGTTTTTGGTTTGTTATTGTAGGTCTTTTCCTTCTCTTGTGTTTCCTGCCTAGAGAAGTTCCTTTAGCATTTGTTGTAAAGCTGGTTTGGAGGTGCTGGGTTCTCTTAGCTTTTGCTTGTCTGTAAAGGTTTTAATTTCTCCATCAAATCTGAATGAGATCCTTGCTGGTTACAGTAATCTTGGTTGTAGATTTTTCCCTTTCATCACTTTAAATATGTCCTGCCACTCCCTTCTTGCTTTCAGAGTTTCTGCTGAAAGATCTGCTGTTCACCTTATGGGGATTCCCTTCTATGTTTTTTGCTGTTTTTCCCTTGCTGCTTTTAATATTTTTTCTTTGTATTTAATCTTTGATAGTTTGATTAATATATGTCTTGGTGTGTATCTCCTTGGAATTATCCTGTATGAGACTGTCTGTGCTTCTTGGACTTGATTGACTATTTCCTTTCCCATACTAGTGAAGTTTTCAACTATAATCTCTTCAAATATTTTCTCAGTCCCTTTCTTTTTCTCTTCTTCTTCTGAGACCCTTATGATTTGAATGTTGGTGTGTTTAATGTTGTCCAGAGGTCTCTAAGACTGTCCTCAATTCATTTCATTCTTTTTTGTTTATTCTGTTCTGCAGTAATTATTACCACTATTTTATCTTTCAGGTCACTTATCCGTCCTTCTGTCTCAGTTATTCTGCTATTGATTCCTTCTAGAGAATATTTAGTTTCATTTATTGTGTTGTTCATCACCGTTTGTTTGCTCTTTAGTTCTTCTAGGTCCTTGTTAAATGTTTCTTGTATTTTCTCCATTCTATTTCCAAGATATTGGATCATCTTTACTATCATTACTGAACTATTTTTCAGGTAGACTGCCTATTTCCTCTTCATTTGTTTGGTCTGGTGGGTTTTTATCTTCCTCCTTCATCTGCTATGTGTTTCTCTGTCTTCTCATTTTGCTTAACTTACTGTGTTTGGGGTCTCCTTTTCACATGCTGCAGGTTTGTAGTTCCCATTGTTTATGGTGTCTGCCCCTAGTGGCTAAGGTTGATTCAGTGGGTTGTGTAGTCTTCCTGGTGGAGGGAACTAGTGCCTGTGTTCTGGTGGATGAGGCTGGATCTTGTCTTTCTTGTGGGCAGGACTGCTTCTGGTGGTGTGTTTTGGGGTGTCTTTGACCTTATTATGATTTTAAGCAGCCTCTCTGCTAAGGGGTGGGTTGTGTTCCTGTCTTACTAGTTGTTTGGAATAGGGTGTCCAGCACTGTAGGTTGCTGGTCATTGAGTGGAGCTGGGTCTTAGTGTTGAGATGGAGATCGCTGGCAGAGCTTTTGCCATTTGATATTACATGGAGCTAGGAGGTCTCTAGTGGACCAATGTCCTGAACTCAGCTCTCCCACCTCAGAGGCACAGGTCTGACACCTGGCCGGAGTACCAAGACCCTGTCAGCCACACGGCTCAGAAGAAAAGTGAGAAAAAAAGAGAAAGGAATAAAGAAAAAAGTAAAATGAAATAAAGTTATTAAAATAAAAAATAATTATTAAAAAGAAAAAAATTAAAAAGTAATAAAAAAAAGAAAAAAACAAATCCACCAATGGTAACGAGCACTAAAAGCTATACTAAAAAAAAAACAAAAACAAAAACAAAACAAAAAATCAGACAGAGAACCCTAGGACAAATGGTTAAAGCAAAGCTATACAGACAAAATCACACAAAGAAGCAGACACATACACACTCTTAAAAAGAGAAAAAGGAAACATATATATATATATATATATATATATATATATATATATATCATTGCTCCCAAAGTCCACTGCCTCAATTTTGGGATGATTTGTTGTTTATTCAGGTATTCCACAGATGCAGGGTGCATCAAGTTGATTGTGGAGATTTAATCCACTGCTCCTGAGACTGCTGGGAGGGATTTCCCTTTCTCTCCTTTGTTTGCACAACTCCTGGGGTTCAGCTTTGGATTTGGCCCTGCCTCTGCATGTAGGTCGCCTGAGCGCGTCTATTCCTCGCTCAGACAGGACAGGGTTAAAGGAGCAGCTGATTAAGGGGCTCTGGCTGACTCAGGCCAGTGGGAGGGAGGGGTACAGACTGCAGGGTGAGCCTGCGGTGGCAGAGGTTGGCATGACATTACAACAGCCTGAGGCCCCCAGTGTGTTCTCCTGGGGAAGTTGTCCCTGGATCACTGAACCCTGGCAGTGGTGGGCTGCACAGCCTCCCAGGAGGGGAGGTGTGGATAGTGACCTGTGCTTGCACACAGGCTTCTTGGTGACTGCAGCAGCAGCCTTAGCATTTCACACCCGTCTCTGGTGTCCGCACTGATAGCCGTGGCTCGCGCTCATCTCCAGAGCTTGTTTAGGTGGTGCTCTGAATTCCCTTTCTTCGTACACCCCAAAACAATGGTCTCTTGCCTCTTAGGCCTTCCAGACTTTCTCCCGGACTCCCAGCTAGCTGTGGCACACTAGCCCCCTTCAGGCTGTGTTCATGCAGCCAACTCCAGTCCTCTCCCTAGAATCTGAACTCTGAAGCCTGAGTCTCAGCTCCTAGCCCCCACCCGCCCTGGCCTGTGAGCAGACAAGCCTTTCAGGCTGGTGAGTGCTGGCAGCACCAATCCTCTGTGCGAGATCTCTCCACTTTGCCCTCTGCACCCCTATTGCTGTGCTCTCCTCCGTGGCTCTGAAACTTCCACCCCTGCCACCGCTCTTCTCTGCCAGTGAACGGGATTCCTAGTGTGTGGAAACATTTCCTCCTTCACAGCTCCCTCTCAGAACTGCAGGTCCTGTCCCTATTGTTTTGTCTCTGTTTTTTCTTGTTTCTTTTGCCCTACCTAGGTACGTGGGGAGTTTCTTGCCTTTTTGGAAGTCTGAGGTCTTCTGCCAGTATACAGTAGGTGTTCTGTAGGAGTTGTTCCACATGTAGATGTATTTTTGATGTATTTGTTGGGAGGAAGGTGATCTCCATGTCTTACTCCTCCACCATCTTGAAGGTCTCTCTCTCTTTACTTAATTTTTCATCTTATAAGGCCAATTCTTAATTCTGTCTGTTATTCTGTTATAAATATTTTAATTAAGGACAGTGAATAAATGCCTGCAAGTTACATTATAATCTTAAATAAACGTTCTCTGCTAAATCTTATCTCAAATAAAATGTGAGATAATGTTTGATTTCTCTAAAACCCCCTTGTAGTTTTAGGGCCAGATAGCATATGCAACTTTTCTTCCCTTTCCTGACTATTGATCATTCAGCCATGCCGATTACAAGATGAACTGCACTGTGGAACAGTGTGAACTTTAGGAAGCTGGACTGTACATCTCATGGGGGCGGAGGAACGGGGCCATGTCATTCTCTACCATGATTAAATCCTCAGCACCAGCACAACGTGTTGGCACTTAGTAGGTGCTAAATAAATATTTACTGAATAAAATGAGCTAATAAAACTATATAAAGAGATGGGAGCTGACTCTAACTGGTTAATAAAGGGCTTCCCCTTGACCTTCAAATTAAAGAGAGCTTTGTGGAAATCCACATGCTCCAGGAAATGGTTCTACATCTTGTTTTTTTGAATGATTACCCTTCAAGTCTTATAGAATAGAATACACTGAGGATATCTTTGTGACATTTAAGAAAATTAAGGCAAATTCAGATGGAGTAAACAAACTCTACTCACCTGGAATCACAAGATGATTATTTGAATTTTAACTTGCTACTCCAAACCCTTTGTTTATTAAGAATTAAGAATTGTCATCAGAATCGTTGTCTATGACTCTCTATTCTGCCTCTGCATTCCCAAGGAAGCAATCATGCACAGCCAAATATGAAAAATAAAATTACAGAAAATTATTGTATGTATTTATACTCAAGTACCTTTTCATCTAGGAAAGACCATATTTTTGTGCCCCCAGACTCCCATACTCAACTTCTTTATGGATATGGCTTCTTTGCATATCTTTATTTGATATGAATCTCCAATTTATTATAACCCAAATTAGTTTTATTACCTCCTCAACTTCATAACATTTTCATTCCTAACCTGCATTAATCAAGAGCATCCAGGACAGAGTCTCTCTTCTCCTCCCTCTCCCTCACACTTCCTTTGATCACTAACTCTAGAGACTTCCAACATCTAAAAGTGATGTGAATTTGTCCCATCTTCTGAATCCTTTTTCATAATAGCAAGGTACACACCCTCATCGTGTCACCTGTATTGATGCAGTAGTGAAGCTCTATCAACTATCTTTCCCTCATTTACATGTTTTCTTTTCCTAGAGAGAAATAGCTAAAAAATGAATTCATTTGTGTCATGTTAAAGTCATTCCTCCAAAAAGTTGCTCATCACTTTCTGTGTGAATCTCAAATAGCTCAGTCTTACAGAAATACAGAGGCTCATAATTTGTAAACCTCCTCACTTGTCTAATCACCAGACACTCTCCAGTATACACACCCTACATTCAGCTGCTCACTGCTTTCTGGACATGCTTTCTGATTCTTTAATTCCCCCCTCAAGACTCTTTGTTCTTTGGAAATAAATCTGATGCTATCCCTGGTCAATCACTCTCTTAGATTTTCCTTTTCTGTTTCTCACAGCACGTTGAGGAAACTTCTGTCCTAGCTCTGCATTTTAGTGACATCTTTCCTTATGTGACTCCCTCTTCCAACTTGATGAGAAATTCCTTCAATGCAAGACTGTCTTGATGTCACAGCACAGGTTTGTTCCTCCAGCAGGGAGAACCCAGCAAAAACATAGTGGTAACATGTAGTTGGCACTCAGCAAATATTTGCTAGGTTATAAAATGAATGGATCTAACTGAGTCAAGCTTTGGTTATGCATCCCATTTTTTTTTAAAAGGATTGATAAGCACAAAAAGAGATCAAATGATTAACTTAAGGTTCACACAGGGTGTCAACAACTCCACAAAGATTAGCCTTTCTGTCTGGGGACAGCTTGATCTGCTACAATAGGTCCCCATGGCCACTACACAGGTATTTATCTATAAGCTGTCCCTGGTGGAAGCAGGAGGAAAGTCAGCTGAAGCTGATTGGTAAAAGGAACTTATATTTGATGATTAAAAAAAAAAAAAAACCACAGTATGTGACTCTGGTATTTAAGGTGGGGAAGAGAAGAAAAATGTGTCACAAAAATAAATCAATAAAATTAGAAATGAAAAAGAAGTTACAACAGACACTGCAGAAATACAAAGCATCCTAAGAGACTACAACAAGCAACTCTAAGCCAATAAAATGGACAACCTGGAAGAAAAGGACAAATTCTTAGAAAGGTATAACCTTCCAAGACAGAACCAGGAAGAAATAGAAAATATGAACAGACAAATCACCAGTAATGAAATTGAAACTGTGATTAAAAATCTTCCAACAAACAAAAGCCCAGGACCAGATGGTTTCACAGGTGAATTCTATCAAACATTTAGAAAGAGATAACATCCATCCTTCTCAAACTCTTCCAAAAAATTGCAGAGGAAGGAACACTCCCAAACTCATTCTATGAGGCCACCATCACCCTGACACCAAAACCGGAGAAAGATACTACAAAAAAAGAAAATTACAGACCAATATCACTGATGAATATAGATGCAAAAATCCTCAACAAAATACTAACAAACAGAATCCAACAACACAATAAAAGGATCATACACCATGATCAAGTGGGATTTATCCCAGGGATGCAAGGATTCTTCAATATATGCAAATCAATCAATGTGATACACCATATAAACAAATTGAAGAATAAAAACCATATGACCATCTCAATAGATGCAGAAAAAGCTTTTGACAAAATTCAACACCCATTTATGAAAAAAACTCTCCAGAAAGTGGGCATAGAGGGAACCTACCTCAACATAATAAAGGCCATATATGACAAACCCACAGCAAACATCATTCTCAATGGTGAAAAACTGAAAGAGTTTCCTCTAAGTTCAGTAATAAGACAAGGATGTCCACTCTCACCACTAGTATTCAACATAGTTTTGGAAGTCCTAGCCACAACAATCAGAGAAGAAAAAGAAATAAAAGGAATACAAATTGGAAAAAAAGAAGTAAAACTGTCACTGTTTGCAGATGACATGATACTATACACAGAGAATCCTAAAGATGCTACCAGAAAACTACTAGAGCTAATCAATGAATTTGGTAAAGTAGCAAGATACAAAATTAATGAACAGAAATCTCTTGCATTCCTATACACTAATGATGAAAAATCTGAAAGAGAAATTACTCCCATTTACCATTGCAACTAAAAGAATAAAATACCTAGCAATAAACCTACCTAAGGAGACAAAAGACCTCCATGCAGAAAACTATAAGACACCGATGAAAGAAATCGAAGATGATACAAACAGATGGAGAGTTATACCATGTTCTTGGATTGGAAGCATCAACACTGTGAAAATGACTCTACTACCCAAAGCAATCTACAGATTCAATGCAATCTCTGTCAAACTACCAGTGGCATTTTTCACAGAACTAGAACAAAAAATTTCACAATTTGCATGGAAACACAAAAGCCCCCGAATAGCCAAAGCAATCTTGAGAAAGAAAAACGGAGCTGGAAGAATCAGGCTCCCAGACTTCAGACTATACTACAAATCTACAGTAATCAAGACAGTATGGTACTGGCACAAAAACAAAAGTATAGATCAATGGAACAGGATAGAAAACCCAGAAATCAACCCTTGCACATATGGTCACCTTATTTTTGAAAAAGGAGGCAAGAATATACAATGGAGAAAAGACAGCCTCTTCAGTAATTGGTGCTGGGAAAGCTGGACAACTACATGTAAAAGAATGAAAGTAGAACACCCCCTAACACCATACACAAAATTAAACTCAGAATGGATTAAAGACCTAAATGTAAGGCCAGACACTATAAAACTCTTAGAGGAAAACATAGGCAGGACACTGCATGACATAAATCACAGCAAGATCCATTTTGACCCACCTCCTAGAGAAATGGAAATAGAAACAAAAATAAACAAATGGGACCTAATGAAACTTAAAAGCCTTTGCACAGCAAAAGAATCCATAAGCAAAATGAAAAGACAACCCTCAGAATGGGAGAAAATATTTGCAAATGAAGCAACTGACAAAGGATTAATCTCCAAAATTTACAAGCAGCTCATGGAGCTCAATATCAAAAAAACAAACAGCTTAATACAAAAATGAGCAGAAGACCAAAGTAGACATTTCTCCAAAGAAGATATACAGAGTGCCAACAAACACATGAAAGGATGCTCAACATCACTAATCATTAGAGAAATGCAAATCAAAACTACAATGAGGTATCACCTCACACCAGTCAGAATGGCCATCATCAAAAAATCTACAAACAATAAATGCTGGAGAGGGTGTGGAGAAAAGGGAACCCTCTTGCACTGTTTGTGGGAGTGTAAATTGATACAACCACTATGGAGAACAGTATGGAGGTTCCTTAAAAATCTAAAAATAGAACTACCATATGACCCAGCAATCTCACTACTGGGCATATGCCCTGCGAAAACCATAATTCGAAAGGAGTCATGTACCACACTCTTCATTGAAGCTCTATTTACAATAGCCTGGACATGGAAGCAACCTAAGTGTCCATCGACAGAAGAATGGATAAAGAAGATGTGGCACATATATACAATGGAATATTACTCAGCCATAAAAAGAAACAAAACTGAGTTATTTGTAGTGAGGTGGATGGACCTAGAGTCTGTCATACAGAGTGAAGTAAGTCAGAAAGAGGAAAACAAATACCATATGCTAACACATATATGGAATCAAAAAAAAAAATTTGGTTCTGAAGAACCTAAGGGCAGGACAAGAATAAAGACGCAGAGATAGAGAATGGAGTTGTGGACCTGAGGACTCGGGGAAGGGGAAAGGTAAGCTGGGACGAAATGAGAGAGTGGCATGGACTTATTTATACTACCAAATGGAATATAGATAGCTAGTGGGAAGCAGTTGCATAGCACAGGGAGATCGGCTCGGTGCTTTTTGACCACCTAGAGGGGTGGTATAGGGAGGGTGGGAGGGAGACAAAAGAGGAAGGAGATATGAGGGCATATGTATATGTATAGCTGATTCACTTTGTTATTAAGCAGAAATTAACACACCATTGTAAAGCAATTATACTCCAATAAAGATGTTTTAAAATATAAATAAATAAATAAATAAAATTTCAGAGCTCTATAGTCTCACAGGTTGTTATAGAATTTTTTTTTTAAAATTCCTTAGCTTCAGCTGCACTGAATTTTTTTTGACTTTTATAAATTTGGTAAGCAAAAAATGTCAAGTAAAGTTTACAGTTTTAGAACCACTAGTTGCATTATCATTTACAGTCCTTTTACTTTCTTTACTGCTCTGAATCCTTCTAAATATCTTGTAGATGGAGCAGTGCCACTGGACTGCAAATATGCTGAATCCAAAGACCCTGAAGTTTCTAACTCATGTATTCCACTGCCATCCTCAACCTCTTGTTGGATGTCAAACAGGTGTCTCACAGTTAAAATTCAAAAACAAAATTCATACTCTCTACCACCCTGAAAATGCTCTGTGCCTTCAGGAAATGATCCTGCTATAAACAAATTTACTCAGGCCAAAAACCCAGAAGTCATCACTTGTCCTTTCTTTCCTTCACACACTTATCTAATTAATAAAGAAATCCTGGAAGATCTAGTTTCAAGACATCCCAAGTCCTACTACTACTTCCTACGTCCACTACACTGTCCTGATCCAAGCCATCATTATCTTTTGTCTGAATTATTTCAAAATCCACCTAACTGGTCCCCAACTAATCTCAATACAGCAGGTGGAATTAATATTTTTATGAGACAAATTCACATACTATCATTGACTTGTGCAAAACTCCAGTCATAAGCAGAACAAGAGTCAAACTGCTTGCCATGGTCAACAAGATCCCCTTTTGCTACCATCATCACTCTTATTCCCTTTGCTCTAGCCACACTGGAACATTCCTACTTGTCCCCTCCATGGGATTTCCAAGACTTTTCACTTGCCGTTTTAGAGTTTTAAAAAAAATTTGTTTCACGGATTTTTCACATGACTCTTTCTTCACTTTATCCAGGTCTCTGATTAAATGTTATCTTCTCCAAGAAAACTTCGTTGACTATTATTCCTAAACATCCCACTCCCCACTGCACACATATACAAACACACACCATCACTATCATCATCCTCATATTATCTTAATTCCATTGCTTAACTCTATTTGTGTTCCTAATATTAAGCACTACTTAAAACACAGACACATAGAAAGTTTGTCTCCCTTGCTCCACTAGAATCCAAACTTCAGGAGAGTAGGAACATAGACTATCTTTATGCCCAGTGTATTTCTAGCCTTCAATCAGGGACGAACAAAAATTAGGTGTGACTTCATGAAAAATATTTTTGAATGAATAAAAGAGTCATAGGACCTACATCTCCTGCAGCATGGTAAAGTGGGCATGATGATTAGTTCTCCACCCCTGCGAAATACAGAGATGGTGAATGGATTTTAACAGATGTAATTTAAAACGCATTTCTGAATTCACAAGAAAAGTTGAAGAACTAAAGAGTAAGCTGAAAACATAGATGTTGGTAAATGTAACACAGAAGAAGGTGATATTCTGTTGAAAGAGCAATACCAGTGAGGCAAAGTTTCCTATTTAATGGCTACTCAAAAGAAAAAAAAAGAAAAGAAAAGAAAAAAAAAAACAAACTATGCTTTGGGTCCACACAGAGTAGAGGATCTGAATCAGGGACTTATGTATAAAGAACGGACACTTAATAGGTTTAAACCATGGGTAAAAATTAGGCAGAGAAAAATTTTGTCTGAGATCACAAGCCTGATTTTGCAAGCCTGAAAAAGATAAGTACTTCTTTTTACTATTGCCAAGCTTCAGAGAACCCCAAGGCTAAGAAATTAAAGAGGTTCTTTTTAATGATAACATTGTACCTAACAAAGGAAAACTTACCAATTCTCTATAGAGAAAGAGCAAATCTCTTCAAACTAGTACCCTGAAAATACTCATTGATTAAATTCAGTAAAATATCAGGAAATAATAAAACTGCCAAATAAACAAAGAAACTACCATGTGTGACAATTATCAAATATATTTTTTTAAATTACAGATTTAGAAAAACAACAGATTTAGGGTCTCTAAAAAGACTGCAGATTTTTTTGAATTATCAAGTGCAGATTTTTAAATGTGTAAAATAATTTTAAAATAATAGAATTTTATTGAAAAAAAACCAAATATCTAAAAAATAATCCAAACAATCAGGAAGAATTGAATAGTAGTCAAGCAGAACTTCTGAAAATAAAAATATAATTGTGGAAAATCAAAAATACAGATAAAATAAACAGAATAATTGGCACAAATGAAGAAAAAACTAGTGAACAGAAAGATGGAGATGAAAAATAAATTCAAAATATAGCTCAGAAATTAAGGATATGAAACTATGAAAACTAGGTTAAAACATGAGAAAGAGAACATATAAGTTTAATTGCAGTTTCTAAAGGAAAGGGTAGAGGAGAAAAAATTCGGAGAATATAATGGCTGAGAAATTTCCAAAACATTAAAATAAAATGTAGAACAATAACATGAAAAGATCTTAGAGGCAGCTAGAGAAAAGACAAACTAAGAGACGATATTTGCAACTACATATTTAGACTGACAGCAGATTTTTCAGTGAAAGAAAGAAAACACTGAAAAAGTACTTCAAAATGTAAAGACAATGATGGACTTCTGGACTCAACAAAAATGTATTCCAAAAGCAAGGGTAAAATAAAGGCACTGTGAGATAAAGTAAAAGTTTGCCAACAACATACTATTCTTAAAAGTATTCTAAAAGATGTACTTCAGGAAAAATACAAATTATTCTATAAAGAAGGTTTGGGAGAAAGGAGAGATAGGAAGATATATGAGCAAATTTAAACAAATATCAAATCAAATATAAAATGTTAATGACTTACATATATGTATAAAAATAAAGCAATTTTGCAGTAAAGCAAATATTGATGTTAAAAATAATAATGCAGGAAAGACCTAAAATAATAGATAAGACTTACAGGAATGCTAGACTAGACAGATTTGGACCAATGCTTAGGGTAAAGACAACAGACTCAGGCATAATGGAAACTTGATAAATAATAAAGTGAATTTTGCATATCCACAGGACATAAACAAGACTATTGAGTATAAGAACCTGGAAAGATCCATAAATGATGGAAAAAATAAAATTAGATTCCATTTTTGTTAAAATTTAAAAATTAATCCCATGTGTATTAAAAATTTGAATGCAAAAAATCAAAACTTAAAAATTCTAGAAGACAGTATAAGAAAATATATCTTTATGACATTGGGGTAAGGAAAGAATTTTTAAACAACACACAAAAAGCACTAATCATAAAGAAAATTTACATTTAATATAAAAATGTAAAACATTAGTTTCTTAAAAGACTAAAAAATAAACTACAGCTGAAGTAAACTGAAAAGAAAAAATGAGGTAAGGAACAAGCCACAAACTAAGGGACAATATTTGCAATACATACAAATGACATAGGCTCAGTGCCCCAAAACTATATAGAATGACATAAAACTCATGCAAAGAAGGAGGGAGAGATAGAAGAGGATAAGGAAGAGGAGGAAAAGTGAAAGGACAATTTATTATTTTTAAGTGAACAATAAAATTAAATACCATACGGAAGGAAAATAACATGTAAAAAGATGCTCAATTATGTTAATTATGAGAGAAATACAAATTAAAATCATTCTTTATACCTGAAAGATTGTTATAATTGTCACACATTGATGAGAATGTATGAAAAATATAATTTTTTATACATTCCAGGGGTGTTGTAAATTGCTATAATTTGGAATTGGTAAACAATTTAGCATTACTTTATATGGCTGAAGATGTATATACCTTATGACCCAACATATCCCAAAAGAAGTCTTAAGCATACACATTGTGAATATGAGGATTTTTAGTGGTATTACTTGATAGCAATATACTGGAAACAACCCAAATGCCCAGAAACAGGAGAATGGCTATATAGACTGTAGTATATTCCAAATATTTGTAAACCAAATAGCACATTTATGAAAAGCAAATGTATCAAAGAAAAAAATCACAAAGAAAATAAAAAGAGTTTAAACTATATAAAAATAAGAGCATAACATATCAAAATTCGTGGAATGCAGCTAAAGCAGTACCCATAGGGTAATTTATAGGACTATTTGCATACATTAGAAAGGAACAAAAGTTTCAAATCAATGATTTCTTTTTCCACCTTAAGAAACTGGAAAATAAAGAGTAAATTTAAATGAGCATAAGCTTAAGAAAGGAAATAATAGAGAATACAGTGGAAATCAGGGAAAGAGAATACAGAAAAATATAGAGAATATCAAGATAATCCACAGGTGATTCTTTGCAAAAAGCCAATAAAGGGATGAATTCTCTTTCCAGAGCAATAAGGAAAAAGAGAAAGAATAACTGATGTTAGGAACGAGCATGATGACATTACCAGAGACTCTACCAATAATAAAAAAATAAAAGTGAATATTATGACTCATTTATCCAATAAACTTGACAAATTAAAATAAATGGACAAATTCCTTGCACAGTAAAAGTTCACTTATGAACACATAGGTGTTTATTTACTTGTAGTAAAAATATTTCTGCATAAAAATTCCAGACCCAGGTGGTTTTGCTGGAGACTTCTACCAACACTTTAACACTTGATGGAAATAACACCAATTTTATACAAACTCTTTTAAAAATTGGAAAGGAAAGACAACATATGATTAATTCTATAAGGCCAGCATTAATCTGATATCAACAACAGACAAAGGCATTGCAAGAAAAGAAAACTTTAGATCAATATTCCTCATGAACATGGATGTAAAATTCTTAAAATGTTTGTAAGTCAAATACAATATATAAAAAGGATAACACATCATGACCAAGTTAGGTTTAACCTAGAAATACAAATTTGGTTTAACATTCAGAAATAAATCAATGTAATTAAAAATAATAACAGACTGAAATTAAAATGTTCATCTCAAGAGATTCAGAAAAAGTTAGATTATCAAGTTCACAAGATACAAGATGAATATACAAAAATCTATTGCATTTCTGTATGTTAGTAACAATCTGAAATTGAAATTAAGACAGTTTCATTTACATAACATAAAAAATTAAATACTCAAGAATCTTACAAAAGGTGGATAAAACTCATACAATGAAAACCACAAGATGTTGTTGAGAAAAATTTAAGAAGATGTATATAACTGTAGAGATATACCATCTTTATGAATTGGAAGACTCAATATTGTTAAGACATTAATTCTTTTTTCATTTATTTAAAAAATTTTTTATGATATTAATTCTTTACAAATTGTCCTATAAATTCAACCCAATCCCAATTAAAATCCTAGAAGTTTTTGTTGTAGATATTGAGAAGCTAATCCTAAAGTTCTTATGAAAATAAAGTGGATCTAAAGTAGACAAAACTTTGAAAAAGTGAGAAGTAGGAGGACCTTCACTTTTCAACTTCAAGACTTATTACAAGTTATAGCAATCAAGACAATGTGTTACTGGCACAAAGATAGACAACTAAGTAAATGGAACAAGATGGAGTGTCCAAAAATATACTCACATTATGGTCAATTGATTTTTGATAGACGTGTAAAGAAAATTCAACAGTAAAAGAATTATTGATTTTTAATTGCTAAAAAATGGATATTCATATAAAGAAAAAAAGTGGATCAAAATTTAACTCAAAATTGATCATTGAAATAAAAGAAAAATGTAAAACTATACAACATCTAGAAAAAAAAAAAACAGAGAGGAAGTTGGTGCAACTTTAGGTTATGCAAAAATTTCTTAGATATAACAGAGAAAGCATGATCCATAAAAGCCAAAATAGATAGGGTGAAATGAAAATTATGAATCTTTGATTTTTGAAAAGCATCATTTAAAGACACAGACTAAGAGCAAAAATTCATACTATCTGAAAAAGTACTCATATCCAGAACATATTTTTAAAATTCTTCAAAATTCAATAAAGAAACAAAAATTGTAATAAATAATAGGCAGAATATTTGAACAGACACTGCACCAATGAAGCTATGTGGATGGTAATGAGCACATTAACAGATTTTCAACATCATTAGTCATTAGAAAAATGCACATTAAAGTCCCAATGAGATACACTCTTATACACCTGTTAGAATGTCTAAAATGAAAAAGACCTGAAGTTATGTTGAGTCTGTGGAATAATGGCAACTCTCACACACTGTCAATGGGAATGCACAAAAGTGCAAACACTTTTCAAAAGATTAGCAGTTTCTAAAAAAGTTACTCATACACTTAGGATATAACCTACCAATTCTATTCCTAGATATTTACAGCAAAGAAATTAAACATATTATAAAAGCATTCCAAAACTTGTACACAAATGTTCATAGCACCTTTATATCTGTAATATTTATTTATAGTAGCCCAAAATGGGAAACAAGACATAGTCTATCAAAGATAAAGAAAATGTTGTATATCCATATAATGGAATGTTACTCAGAAATATGGGTTTAGCCAGAAAATGCCTTCAGTTTTTAAGTAAAAATAAAAGACACGTTTTTCATTTTCACCAAGAACTTTACTGAACAGTGTATTCATGCTTTTGTTCCACTACATTCTGCCATTTTTCAGCTAACTTCATAATTCCATCTTCCCAAAACGTTTTATCTTTTTGAGCAAAGAACTGTTCCAGGTGCCTTTTACAGTCTTCCAGGGAACTGAAATTTTTTCCATTAAGAGAATTTGTAAAGACCAAAATAAATGGAAATCTGAAAGTGCAATGTCTGGTGAGTCCAGTGGATGAATCAGAACTTCCCAGCCAGGCTGTAACAGTTTTTGCCTGATCATCAAAAAACATGCAGTCTTGCATTATCCTGAAAGAAGATTATGCGTTTTCTGTTGACTGATTCCAGATGCTTTTCGTCAAGTGCTGGTTTCAGTTGGTCTAACTGGGAGCAGTACTTTTTGGAATTAACCTTTTGGTTTTCCGGAAAGAGCTCATAATAGAGGACTCCCTTCCAATCCCACCATATACACAACATCACCTTCTTTGGATGAAGACCGGGCTTTGGTGTGGTTGGTGGTGGTTCATTTCACTTGCCCCACGATTGCTTCCATTCCATATTATTGTACAGTATCCACTTTTCATCTCGTCACAATTTGTTTTAAAAATGGAACGTTTTTGTTACGTTTCAATAGAGAATCACATGTGGAAATACAGGCAAGAAGATTTTTTTCACTTAACTTATGTGGAACCCAAACATCAAAGTGATTAACATAACCAAGCTTGTGCAAATTATTTTCAATGCTTGATTTGGATATTTTGAGTATGTCAGCTATCTCCCACGTAGTATAGTATTGATTGTTCTCAATTAATGTCTCAATTTGATCGCTATCAACTTCAACTGGTCTACCCTACCATGGAGCATTGTCCAGCGAGAAATCTCCAACACAAAACTTCACAAAACACTTTTGACATGTTTGACCAGTCACAGAACCTTCTCCATACACTGCACAAATTTTTTTTGTGTGTGTGTTTCAGTTGCATTTTTACCTTTCTTGAAATAATAAACAATAATATGCCAAAAATGTTGCTTTTTTTCTTCCATCTTCACTATTAAAATACACCAATTTTGATAAGTTTTTTTAAAATGCACATTGATATGACAGCTGTCACAATACAATCTAACAAAATTGTTTCAAATGAAGTTAAAGACAACTAAGCACTACTGGAGCCATCTTACGGAAGCAAAATGGATGAACATTTTGGTCCACCCAGTACAAAAGCATGTACACAACAACATGGATGAATCTCAAATTATAGTAATCTAAAGTAGCAAAACAAACAAAAAACCAGAATACATATTGAATCGTTCTATTTGTATAAAATTCTAGAAAATGCATCAGAATCAACAATAGCAAAAAACAAATCAGTTGTTGATTGGGGATGAGAATAGGAGAAAGAGAAAAGTATCAAAAAGTTACAGAGGAAATTTGAAGCGTAATGGATATGTTTATTACCTTGTTGTACTAGTGTCTTCTTTGTATGTGTGTGCGTGTGTGTGTGTGTGTGCATGAACGCACATGTGTATGTATATAAGCACATACACATACATACACACATATGTCAAAATTTATCAAATTGTACACTCTAAATATGTGCAGTTTATAATATACAATTTATATGCCAACATAGCAGTTATAAAAACAAAATAGAAATTTTAAAAAGTAAAAGAATGATAAATACATTATTTATAAAAGCATCTTTGGCAGGGAATTGAGAATGTAAGGCTGTTAGGAGGGAGAGAAAAGAGACATTAATTAGAGAGGGGCATAAGAAAAAGAAAGGGTCATCAAAGACATTGAAAATGGTCTGTTTCAACCATGAGGAAACAGAGGACAAACCCAGACTGAGGATCATTCTACACAACAACCAACCTGTCCTCGTCACAAACTCTCAATAATATGAAGAACAAAGAGGCTGAAGAATTATTTCATACTTAAACCAAAGTGACATGAGAACTAAGTGCAACGCATGATTGTAGACTGGTTCCTGGCCTGAAAAAATTAGCCATTAAGGATGTTACTGGAATAAGTGGCAAAATTTGAATATGGACGGTAGATCAGTCAACAGTATCAATGTTAAATTTCTGACTTAGACCACTGTGCTGTGGTTTGGTAAGAAAATGTTGTTTCACTTAGGAAGTAATCACTATTTCCAGGGAAAAGGGCACAATGTCTCCTTACCCTTAAGGGGTTCAGGAGAAAAAAACACATGTATATATGGAGAGACAGTGAATGCCAAAGCAAA
Source organism: Eubalaena glacialis (assembly GCF_028564815.1). Lineage (NCBI taxonomy): Eukaryota > Metazoa > Chordata > Mammalia > Artiodactyla > Balaenidae > Eubalaena > Eubalaena glacialis. The sequence goes on along the minus strand of NC_083717.1, from coordinate 46,574,053 downwards.
TAAAGCTAAATATTAATAATTGGTGAATCTAGGTAAAGCATATACAAGAGTTCTTTGTACTAATCTTGCAAATTTTCTTTAAGTTTGAAATTATATCTATATATATCTACATCTATATAGATATATAAAATCAACACACACCATTCAAAATAAGTGCGTCAACCTAAAATCCAGCCTATTCTTCAGGTATTGTTAGGTAATCTGAAGAGAAACAAAGGCTAGGATACCAACAGGGATTAGGTTAGTAGATTCATTCATTAGGGTCCTGAGTACATTTCTACTAACTTAAATTATGCTTTCATTTGAATAAAACATTTTGGACTTCCTTAAACTACAAATGATGAAGAACAGAATACAAAACTACAATGAGGTATCACCTCACACCAGTTACAATGGACATCATCAGAAAATCTACAAACAACAAGTGCTGGAGAGGGTGTGGAGAAAAGGGAACCCTCTTGCACTGTTGGTGGGAATGTAAATTGATACAGCCACTATGGAGAACAATATGGAGGTTCCTTAAAAAACTAAAAAATAGAATTACCATATGATCCAGCAATTCCACTACTGGGCATATACCCAGAGAAAACCATAATTCAAAAAGACACATGCACCCCAATGTTCATTGCAGCACTATTTACAATAGCCAGGTCATGGAAGCAACCTAAATGCCCATTGACAGATGAATAGATAAAGAGGTTGTGGTACGTATATACAATGGAATATTACTCAGCCATAAAAAGGAATGAAACTGAGTCATTTGTTGAGACGTGGATGGATCTAGAGGCTGTCATACAGAGTGAAGTAAGTCAGAAAGAGAAAAACAAATATCATATATTAACGCATGTATGTGGAACCTAGAAAAATGGTACAGATGAACCGGTTTGCAGGGCAGAAGTTGAGACACAGATGTAGAGAACAAACGTATGACACCAAGGGGGGAAAACCGCAGTGGGGTGGGGATGGTGGTGTGCTGAATTGGGCAATTGGGATTGACATGTATACACTGATGTGTATAAAATTGATGACTGATTAATAAAAAGAAAAAGAAAAAGAAAAAGAAAAAAAGAAAAAAAAAAGAAAATGGTCTGTTTCTTGAGCTGGTTGGAAAATACATAAGTGATTGTTTCATTACTCATTATAGTTTTTATTATATATTCTTTATAAGTTATTATATATCAATGAAATATTTCACAATAAACATAAATGAGCAAATAATAAGCATAAATTATTGGATGGCCAAACTTTCTTTATTACATAACTTAATTGTTTTTAAAGATTTAATATTAGATTTCTAAACCCTGTAACAAAAATATCACATTTTTTAAAAATTTCCTTCCCCTTTAATTTTCCTTTACACCATAATCCTTGCACATGTGGGTGACCTTTATCCCTATTGGTTTCAGAGCATTATATAAAGATCATGGACCTCAGAATTGAAGTTAAGATCATTAACTAAAAAAAGGCCTATAAGTTATCATTATCCATATTTTGAAGATGATGAAATAAAAAATTACAATACTGAATAAACATTGCCTAGAGAATCTCTACAAAAGAGATGCATCCCAGCTAAGGTAGACAATATGGAGCAATACGAATATCGCATCTACTTGATTATAAAAAATAATATTTGTAATCTGAAACTTTATGTTTTGGATTGCAGTGGGCATTGGACTTTCTTTTTTATTTTTGTGAAAGGTTAATTTCTTAAAATATTTAAGAACATGTACCATGTCTATATTCACACTAATGGGTGTGAACCAATGAAAAATTATAGAGCAGAACTAAATACTAGTAAGATTTCTGTTAGTTAGAAGAAAGAAACATTTACCATTCCTTTTGCCAAAACCAGAAATGACTAACTCCAAAAACAAACATTAATCTCTACCCCATTGAATTGAGCTGAATCGAAATGATTATGTTTTATTTGCTTAATCACTATTTGTTTCTCTCCATGTAGGGTTTGTCAAACTAAATAAATTACATATTCCTAGTGGTAATGTGGACAATAGTATGACCTTGTGAAAACTGCAAGGACACATTGAACTTAGCCACTAAACAGCTTAGAAATTTTTGGAAGTAACAATAACCACAATCAAAGCTATAGATTTAAATACATTTCTTTAATTATCACTATGAGTTTCAAAGCTGTGTTAAATTCTCCAATCCTCAATTTCCTAATTTATAGAAGGAGGGGTGGCATGGGAGGAATTCCTTTTCCCCAGATGAGATAAAGTTCTGACAATATCTTTTCCTCTGAAGGTTCTTAGTGTATCTCAAAGTAATGACACTTCCCTTCTCCATGTCAGGGATATAAGGGGATCTTTCTTGGGTCTTCACCTTGAAAAATATGTTGGTGTTCCTGGAGATGAAGCCCATGAAACAGCGAGGGCCCCACCTATCCCCTCAGCCTGCACCTCCAGGAGTTTCTTATTCTCGTGCTAGTCCAAACTAAGCCTCCAGCAATTCATCAGTATTACCATTTATGTGTTCCTACCTGTTTACGGCTCCAGCAGTTTCTACTGCAGGTAAGCAGATCTTGGCTGCTGCATTTGTGTGTGTCTGTTCGTGTGTGCATATGTGTGTACCTGTCTCTCCAGATTTCAGCATGATGCTTTTCGCTCTGACCTCAGTTCCCTCGGGTCCGAGAAAAGTCATTGATTTTTGGTTAGTACAGCTTTATACATGTTGGAGTTAAAACTGGAAATTGGATATAATTTTGAATAGATGCAAACGACAGGACAATGGAGTGAAATCTTTAAAGTACTGAAAGAAAAAATCCTGACAACTCAGAATTTCATCTTCTTAAAATGAAGGTAAAAGTAAGACTTTTCTCATGGAGAAAAACAAAGCTTTAAGAATTTATCATTAATTTGTTACCCTCAAGAAATATTAAAGGGAGTTCCTAAGGCAGAAGGAAGACGATATCAGAGAAAATATTGGGCTCATATAAAGAATGAGTTCTGGAAAAGGTAAAAATCAAAATAAATATAAAAGACTTTTTTCATATGTTAAATCACTCTAAAAAATCATTTACTTTTTTTTTTATAAATAGCACAATATACTTTTTAAAATTTTTATTGGAGTATAGTTGATTTACAATGTTGTGTTAGTTTCAGGGTACAAGAAAGTGAATCAGTTATACATATATATATATATATATATATATATATATATATATATATATATATATATATATATATATCTCCACTCTTTTTTAGATTCTTTTCCCATATAGGTCTTTACAGAGTATTGGGTAGAGTTCCCTGTGCTATACAGAGGTCCTTATTAGTTATCTGTTTTATATATAGTAGTGTGTATATGTCAATCGCAATCTCCCCATTTATCCCTCCCCTCCTTTCCCCCTTGGTAACCATAAGTTTGTTTTCTACATCTGTGACTTTATTTCTGTTTTGTAAATAAGTTTGCTTCTACCATTTTTATAGATTCCACATATAAGCCATATGATATAATATTTGTCCTTCTTTGTCTAACTTACTTCCCTCAGTATGACAATCTCTAGGTCCATCCATTTTGCTGCAAATGGCCTTATTTCATTCTTCTTTGTGACTGAGTAATATTCCATTGCATGTAGGTACCACATCTTCTTTATCCACTCCTCTGCTGATGGACATGTAGGCTGTTTCCATGTCTTGGCTATTGTAAATAGTGCTGCAGTGAAAATTATGGTGCGTGTACCTTTCTGAATTATGGTTTTCTCTGGATATAAGCCCAGGAGTGGGATTGCTGGATCATATGGCAACTTTATGTTTAGTCTTTTAAGGAAATTTCATACTGTTCTTTTATGGTTGTACCATAGCATAGCATTTATTGTTTGTAGATTTTTTGGTAACAGCCATTCTGACCAGTGTGAGGTGATTTCTCATTGTAGTTTTGATTTGCATTTCTCTAATAATTAGTGATGTTCAGCATGTTTTCACGTGCTGTTTCGCCATCTGTATGTCTACTAAAGTTCATTGATGAATTTGGTAAAGTTACAGGATAAAAATTAATACACAGAAATCTCTTGCATGCCTATACACTAACAACAAAAGATCAGAAAGAAAAATTAAAGCAACAATCCCGTTTACCATCACATCAAAAAGAATAAAATACCTAGGAATAAATCTACCTAAGGAGGCAAAATACCTGTACTCAGAAAACTATGAGATGCTGATGAAAGAAATCAAAGATGACACAAACATATGGAAAGATATACCATGTT